>NW_006159437.1:280396-395291 GCF_000334495.1 Tupaia belangeri chinensis | reverse complement strand
TATCCCACCAAGTAGCTACTTTTAGATACCATTGGCTCAGTAGAACTAACCCAACCTTATTAGGAAATTTTGGTCTCCTATTTAACTCCACTTTTGTACTTTTTTATATCATCAATAAAAATATCATCCAAACAAGTCAAATTAGATTTTACCTTGGGTCAAAAGGAAATTTGGGTATGAAGGGAAAATTGCCTTTTAAGTCAAAGGACATGAATATGACCTTTGATTCTATCTTGGGCTAAGACTATGTGCAAGTTTCTAGTCTACCCTTGGTTCCAGTTTCCCTACCTATAAAGTGAAGGATTTGAACTGGATAATCTCTGAGTTCTTTTAATAGATATGTAAGTCTAGCCCTGGTTTTCTGCATCCCATGGTAGGAAAGACTCACTCCACACCATTGTGCATTTTATCTAGATTCATATTATGCAAAGGAGTTTACCGATAGCTTTGCCAATAATCTTGGAGTAAAATCGCCCATTTATAGAAGAGATAGCATTGCAGAATGGTGGGAAAAGTCATGCTGAAACCAGAAGGTCCTGCACTCAAATTCTGACTCCCTTACTTACTAGTTGTGAGACTTTTATGTAAGCTAGTTAACCTCTTCATGCTTTGATTATTTTATCTGTAAAATAAAGATAGTGGTCACTACCTCTTAGAATTAAATTATTTTAATATGTGAAAATATTAGCATATTACAGTAAGAACCCTCTACAAGTCTGTTATTATACACTTAAGTACTGTTTCTTGAACTCCATGTGCTATGTACCAAATGAAGGAAGGACCCTTTACATCTAGTATCTCTTGTCTTCAAAAGCCTGGAATGTGTCACTTTGCATATGATAAAACTGATTCTTGGAAAGGTTGATCAAGTCCCCACACGCAGTAAATGTTAAAGAGGAGTATATGGCCCAGGCAGTTAGAATGCAGAGCCCATGGTCTAATTCCAAATGCTAGAGGGGATGAGACATGTGAGTATGAGCTGGTAGGGGTAAGTCAGATAGGTCAGGGAGATTGGAGGGAGGAGAAACAGGCAATGTCTATGTGGGGTACCGAGCAAGGCAGAGTCATTGTTGTGCCCAGAATATAGCCAAGTAAATGTCACTGGGCATTTAATCTGCTCCTTAAACCAAAGTATTCAGGCTAATTTTTGCATACAATGCTATTAAAAGTGTTGGAAAAGTCCCCTCACCCAAAATGTTTGCTTCACCAATACTTGAAATTCTACCATTTGTAAAATATTGCTTTTCTCTTTTTCCTGAAAAATAATCATCCTGGTGAAGGTAACATGCTAAAGCCTGGAAATTCTCACATGTCTTAATTCCACAGATCTTTCTGAAAGCAGCAAGCAGCCAGGGGCATCATGATGCCATGAAGGTGCGGGCCCATGAAGCAAAGCAGTGTAGGAAAAGTAGATTTTGTCAAGACATAACATGGCTGGGTCCTGGGGGCTTTCCTGTGTTTATCCTTGGATCATCAACAAACACCCTCTGATGATGAATAATTCCTTACATTCATTATTTAAGATCTTCACAGCAGGAGACTCCTGAGAGGGAATGGCATGAACTTGGTAGGCAGGCATATTTAATGCAAATGGCAGGGTTAAGGACATAAGTAAGTAGAAAGGAAATGTTCGCTAAGAACCTGAACGGAAATCATCCTTTGTAATCTCTCTTCATCTGTATTCCCTACCCTTGTATATACAATATATAATTTAATTAATAGCACAAAAGTAAGAGTGTATCAGCAACTAGTTTTTTTCATTTGGACACTAAATCAACGTTAGTTTTCGTCCTTAAGAAACAAAAAAGCAGACATTTCTGAGAAACCCAAGAATAGGAATGAAGCAATTTAGAAAAGCTTAGGCTATGACATTGCAGTGCCGAATGAATCACTTGTAGGACTAGATCTCCTCTGAGGTTCCTTCCAATTCCAAGAGATTTAACTTGATGAGAAACATAGGTATTATTGATTTAACTCTTCCAATGATACCTTGCCAAGTTCTATGTCTGCCAAAAGATAGCCTTCAATACCTAACTCATTACAGAGATGATGGCAAAAATAGAGAAATTCAAATAAGCCATTATGGTCTCCCTTTTTTTCTCTACCAGCAAAGGACATAGAAAGATATGTTTACATCTTAAAATGCAGTACTTCACCCTGCAATTGCTAGGTAGACCAAGCCTTCAGGAACAAACAAATTAACGGAAGCGGACCTACGTAGTGGGTTCTCTTCCTATGTATTAGAGCCTATGCACTCAACTTCTCAGTTTCTGGGAAAGTCAGACCTACAAAGGAACAATTATGGATATGTACAGGGTGCTGAACTGCAGAAGAGGAGTGTCAACACCTGTTGAGAAACATAAAAACTTCCCCAAGGAAGAAATATGTATACTGGGATTTTAAAGATGGGTCCTTTGATTCTGAAGGATCAGAAAGTAAGGGCATCAGAACTCTATCTTTGGCTTATGTCTGTTTTCTGAATCCATTCTAAAACAAGAGTATACATCGTTGCAATTAAAACAAGTGAAAGCAAAGGGATAAACAATAAAATGTATAGTAATTCAGAATATACACACACATACAAACACATGTGCATTATACCTAAAAAAGTCATCTTTAATAGAATTAATTTAAATATAATTTATCTGCCTATTAACGGTGAAACCCTTTAATTTCCTTTCACTTGCTCACCTATAGTCTATCATTTCCTTAAAGGTATGGTGATACCACCACCATAATCCAAGACTTCATTGTCTCTCTCTCCTTACAATTTCAGCATCCTTCACTGTGTCTCCCCACATCCACTCTTATTCCACTTGGATCTATTCTCAATCTAAAACTCATAGTTATCTTAAATATAACTGGATTTATTCATTACTGGGTCAGCTCCTTTTCATTCTTTCCCCTAACACCTAGAATTAAATCCAAATCTATTTCATGGTTTTAAATGTTCCATGTGACCTCCAGCCTCCCAAATTTGCCAGTATTACATCTCACCACTTCCTCAGTTCACTTTTGCAGTCACGTTATACTTCTGATTTTCAAATGTGGCAAGTTTTTTTTGTTTATTTGTTTATTCCAGGAGCCTTCACTCACATTTGCTGCCCTTTGCCTTTGCCAGGGTTTCTATTTGTCCCACAGGTTACAGCCTCCCTGCGCGCTCTCTCACTCATGGAGGTCTTTCCTCCCCAACTGTCCTCTATTAAGTGGCTCCCTCTGTGGCTATATCTCCACACCTTGTTTATTCCCTTCACAGCGCTTATCATTAAGTGGGAATAAATATATAACAGTGTATGTATCCGTACAGTTACTTGCTTAATGTCTGTATAACCCATTAGCATGAGCACTTTCTGAAGGTAAGGGCCAGGACGGTACCAACTTTGTCCTCCCCTGTGCCTGGACAATGTTTCAACTCAGTAATTCTCATTGGATGAATAAATGTACTCACAAGTCATTGTTGACCAATTCAGCCAGCAAATATATGATTAATTTGCCTGATAAACTCTTTGTCCCGGTATTATATTGAATTTAATGAGATATTTATCATTGCCTTTTTTGCAGCCTCTGCCAGTGGCAGTGTGTGTGCATGTACTTTCTGCATTGCATTAAAAAACTATACATACAATGCATAATATTAAAACTTGGGGACCTTCAAAATATTTTTGTCCATATCTGATTTTAAAGCTGAGATCCAGGGACCAGCAGTTAGCGTAATGGCTATGTCGCTGGACTCCCATGTAGCCAAGCTTGGTTTGAGTCCCGGACCTGGTGGCTTAAACTCACGCCAGGTGCGTGTGCGTGCGTGCCCAAGATCCCAAGAGGAGAATGGAGGAGAAGGGATTGTGGCGTGGCCATCCCCCCTGGGGGGTCATTTCTCGCTTTCTGTCTCTCTGTCTCTCTCTGTCTGGTGAGCGCATGTGCCCTATAACAAAAACCTCTTTAAAAAAAATGCTGAGATCCAGATAAGCAAAACCTGCTCAAGGTCACAATGGAAGTTAGGAGCAGCACCACATTGGAACTCCTGACTCCAAATTTGGAGAATATCACCTTTTCCACTGCAGTGGCACATAAAAAATTCTAAGTTACCATTCAAAATTCAACACAAAAAGAGAAATGTAGCAGCAGAGAAAAAGAGTGTTGAAATCTACTTCGTATCATTTTGGAACATTATGGACAAATTAATCTTCAGTCTCTGCTCAATAAAGTAATCAATGAAATGTATGTCCTCTGGATGCCCAAGTCTTAACTGGTTAAAATGATACTTAGAGAAGTAAACAGCATTAACTTTTCTACTTCTCAAAATATCATGTAATGTAACAGTTAATTGTGGAGGAACTTCCTTCCAAGGAGAAAAAGCAAGTCTTGGAGGAAAGAGCACCCTGGGATCTTCACTTTGCTCCCATAACGTTGACTAGAAAAGTGGAAGAATCTCCCTCTATGATCATCAGTTGTAATAAGACTGCCAATTCTACTTTAAGAAGCATCAATCACTTAACAAAGAAAGTTGAAGTCCCGTAGTGATGAATAAGTTTTTGTTCATATATTTACCTTCCTTTTGGAATTAAAAGAAGTTTAAAGGGGAGTTAGGCCAACAATTGCATCCCATCCAATGTTGTAGCCTAAGTTTGGGTAAAATCTCTTCCTGACGTTGGACTTCTCAAAACTTAGTTGATCCTTTCTTAGATATTTGCTGGTGAAACTGATGACTTAATACAGCAAATGACGTTTTCTAAAGTTTTACCTTCTGGAAAACCAAATAACTTTATTATTAATAACATTCAATAAATTAGTTCACTGAGGAAATAGCATATCACCAAGTTTTCTTAAAATCTTAACATAGTAGTGGGCTTTATCTGCCATGGTACTTTAAATAATATTAAAATAATATTAACACCTTAAAAACATAAGATCAAACTAGTTAAATAATTCTCAACTATTCAACATTCACATTTATTTTTTTTCCTATAGGGCACATGCACTGTCCAGAGAGAGACATACAGAGAGTAACAGAGAAGAAAAGAGAACAATAAAACTTCGGGGGGCTAGCCCAAGCCACACTCACTCTAGCATCCTCTCAGAATTTGGGGCATGCACACACATGTACCCAGTGTGATTTTCGACCTGCAGGGTTCAGGACTTGAACCATACAGTTAACCATGTGGGATCCATGACTTAGCCTCCACACCATCTGTTTGGCCCACCAACTTTTTAAAAGAAATTACATTTTGTTATTTATTCTCTGAACATGTATAATTGTTGTAACTCATAATGCATTGACTGATAGAATTCCCCACAAAGTTATTTGTCATTTTTCTGGAAAGGGGACAAAAGGGGGGGAAAAGGAGAGAGAGAACATTAGTGTTCTGGACTCAAAGCAAACCATTATTCTGAACTGACAACCTGAGCTTGGAGAGTCAGAAAGTTCCACCTAAACAAAAATTCAGAAGTCAAGATGGGCCCTTTCTGTTGCAGAAGAACCTCTACCATAGAAGATCTAAACACCAGCCACACAGGACAGACAGTTCCAGGCTAGAGTTTGGGACATTTAACAACATGTAGCTGCCATTAGAACACGACTTTCTGACTCAGATAGGCATAGAGTGGCCCAGATTAACTGGGAATTCAGTGTGAGGCTTAGCTCAAGGTGAACCAGAGGCCACCTTCCCAAGATACTCTATGGAACCTGTTTCAGTGAACTATAGTAAGGCTTCTGAGGGAGGTTCTGGCTTTGTACTGCTGGCAACCTCTCCACGGAAAGCTTCGTGTAGGTCACACGCTGAGTGATGTTTCCATAAGAATTGAAATTGATTTCCCTGCTACAAACATACTCATACACACAGGAATTCTTTGTCTTGTGTAATAAAGCAATACACTTCAAGAAGAAGATCATATATTCCAGATAATAAATCTCTGCCATTTAAAACCAGTCACCATTCCTGGAGGCTGCTTTCCAAGCAACACACACTCTAGGAACACAAGAATGCGTTCTTTTCTCTCTCCTGCATGACACTCTACTACTACTTGGTTAAGTATTAATGGATGAAAAGGAAAACCTCAGATAAGAATACTCAAATATTTGACCACTAAAATAATTTAAGAAGAAATATTTTACGCCAAGTCTGTTCTTTGTGGCTATAAGTTAAACTGCTAGAAATTTTACACATATTTGAAACTACTAAGGAATAAAAAAACTCTATATCGATACTTATTTTTATTGATCATGAAGTCTTTGGATACCATACCTAAAGACTCTAGGAATTTAAAAGAAAGTCCAAATGAAGGAGCTTCAGAAGTTCATGTAAAATTGGGAACCAGCAGTTAGCATAATGGCTATGTCGCTGGACTCCCACGTAGTCGACCACGGTTCGTGTCCCGGACCCGGTGGCTTAAAACTCACGCCGGGCACATGTGCGTGCATGCCCAAGATCCCAAGAGGAGAATGGAGGAGAAGGGATTGCGGCATGACCATCCCCCCTGGGGGGTGATTTCTCCCTTTCTGTCTCTATGTCTCTGTCTTTCTGGCGAGCACACGTGCCCTATAGCAAAAACCTCTCCAAAAAAAAAAAGTTCATGTAAAATAGAATTACTTCAGTGCACAAAAACTTTGAAATCCATCCGTAGGCTTTTCATAATAAACATTTTCTATAACTATTCAAAGACCCCTTATAAAATATGTCAGACTTCTAACAGATTTAACATTTTAAAATCCATAATAGGAATGCACATGTGATCTGTATAGTAAGGAAAACATAAAGGTTGGCCAAGGATACTAGGATGAGGGAATGGAATGATTAGAGAGATTTTTTTTAAAAAGAAGATTCTCAGAAGTTTTACTTTCTGAAAATACCAGTAGCTTCATTATAATATTATTTATTATATTAATTATGCAAGCAACCAGACACATTGACTTAAATCTAAAATATTAATATTTATGAAAATTTTCCCAATGTTTTTTCTTTAAAAAGACCTAAATTTGCACACAAAATTTATAATTCATAAAGCACTTTTTGTATATGCTCTCATTTAATCTTGAAAACAATTCTGCTATGAAGGCTTAAGAGTATAGACTCTAGGGGCATGGATTCAAATATTGATTCTACTCCTTATCAGCTATAATCTTGGTGAAATTAGATTCTATATGCTACATTTTATTCATCTGGGATAAAAATAGTATCTCCCTCAGAGTGTTGCAGTGAGAAATTAAATGAGGTAATGTATGTATATAAATCTCGTAGGGTTTGGTGCATATTAAGTGATGTTGATAAGCATTTGCTATTATTGTCCTTATGGCAGGTTGTATTTTCTGAAGATGGCTACAGCAATATATCCCAGCCCACATGTTCCTCCTACAATGTGACATTATCACCACTCCATTGAGAAATGGAATCCGTGGTCTATGTCTTTCTGCATGAATCAAGGTGGGCCTAATACTGTAATCAAAGTGACCCTGGATGACTTCTGAAGTTAAGTCATATATAAGATATAGTTTTTGTCTGAAAACCTGGAGATACTTTCCCTTGGAAACTAGCTATGAGGAAATGGAGCAGTTGGGTGGTGAGACCATGTTCAGGCATTCTAGCCATGACCTGAGGACTCAGCAAACTACCAGCATCACCTCCAGTCAGGTGAGTGAGCTAAGTAAGTGAAGACAATTCTAACACCCCCAATACACACAGCCAGTGAGACACCCCAGATGATGCCAAATCAAAAAGAGACAACTATTTCCACAGAGCTCTACCCAAATTGCAAGTTCATGAGATTAATAGATATACTTATCCTACTATATTTGGGGGTAGTTTATACACTCTCAACAGACAACTAGAAAAAAAAAATCCTTCACATGATTATATTATAAATGAAGAAACCAAGGCCCAGGAAGACTAAAATCTTGCCAAAGATGACTCAGCTATCAGGTGGTAGAAAGAGAATTTAGACTCTGATTTTATAATTCCAAATCGCAAGCTCCTTCTACAATGGAAAATTTGGAAAATTGTCTCACTCAAGAATACTCTGCTAACCTGAGAATCTTCATGGCTTATTGCCACCCTGTAGGGAGACTGCATGCCATCTCTGGTCATCTGAGCCCAGGGGGCTCCCCCACTCAGCACACTTTAGTAAGAAGCACCAGCCACCAGTACCTGCATCAACCTTCAACCTGTGCAGGCTTTTTCTTTTTTTCTTTTTTTTTAACTATTATCTTAATTTCTTTTATACATTCAATCACTATACATCAATACAGTTTGTATAGTGAATTTGCCCAACATGAATACTCATCACCTCAGTCCTGTTGAAGATATTAGACACATTATCATCAGCAGATAATCATCCATTTCTGTGTCCCATACATGTCTTGCCTATCTATTGTTCTCCTTGATTCTTTTCCTCATACTCTCCCACTTTTCCTACCCTCTTCCCACACTGCCTTCAGAATCTGCAACCATTTTCCATGCTTCCATATCCTCTAATCTTTCCATGTCCACCATAGAGTACTGACAGTCAGTATATATTAAGTGGAGATACACAATGTCTCTTCTTTCATAGCCTGGCTTGCTTTCCTCAGAAGTAAATCTTCCATGTTCATCAACTTTCTATCAAATTCTAGAGTCTTCTTGTTTTTTTATGGCTAAGTAGTATTCCATAGAGTACATGTACCACACTTTTTCAATCCATTCATCTGTTTGTGGACATTTGGGTTGGGTCCATGTGTTAGCAATTGTGAATAATGCCTCAATAAACATAGATGAACAAACACTTTCTTCATTTTAGCCATTCTTATTCAAGTTAGATGGTATCTCATTGTGGCTTCGATTTGAGTCTTCCTTGTGATGAGGGATGTTGAGCACTTTTCCACATGCTTTTCGGCTGTTCGTATGTCTTCCTTAGAGAGTTGCTCGTTCAGCTCATTTTCCCATCTTTTAATTGGGTTGATCATTTTTTTTTTTAATCATTTCTTTTCGGGCAAGCCGCTTGTGTTCCCTGTGTATTCTGGTTACCAGTCTCTTATATGAGGCATAGTTTACAAAAATATTCTCCTATTCCAAGGTTTGTCGATTCACACCAATTACTGTGTCTTTTGCTATGCAGAAACTTCTTAATCTGATGTAATCACTCTTGTTTATTTCTAGGATTCTTGCCTGTGCTTTGGAGGTCTTATTTAAGAAGTCTTTGCCTTTACTTTGCCTTTACTCCAATGTCTCCCAGAGTTTCCCTAGTGTTTTCCACAAGTAGTTTTATAGTTTGAGGTTTATATCTTTGATCCACTTTGAGCTGATCTTTATAATGGTGAGAGATAGGGGTCCAGATTTGTGTTTCTGTGGTGGATTTTCAGTTTTTCCAACACAATTTGCTAAAGAGGTTCTCCGTTTACCACTGGATTGACTACTGTCCTTTGTCAAAAAATCAGTTGGCTGTATGTTTTGGGATTTATTTCTGGGGTCTCTATTCTGTTCCATTGGCCCACATGTCTGCCTTTGTTCCAGTACAGATCAGGGAGCGAGATGCCTCTTCTTGAGCAGGGTTGCTTTGGCAGTATGGGGTCTTACAGGTTCCAGACAAATTTTATGGGTGTCTTTTCTAAATCTATGAAGAATGTCTCTGGTACTTTGATTGAGATTACATTAAATATGTAGATTAATTAGGGTAGAATTGCCATTTGGTTACATTAATTTTTCCGATCCAGGAACATGGATTGTCTTACACTTTTTTGTGTTATTTCCAATTTCTATTTTCAGATTTTCATAGTTTTTCTTGTAGAGGTCTTTGACTTCTTTGATTAGATTTATTCCTAGGTATCTTATACATTTTGTGGCTATGGGCTAACAGATAGCTTAATGGGCTTGTTTTTTTTTTGAATACTTTCTGAAATTCTGAGATGGAGAGTTCTGTTTCTGTATCTGATCTTTCTCTTATTTGGCTACCAGCTTAGACTGTCTTTTTTTTAACTACTGGACCTTGGTGATCTTGTATTAATAATATGCGTTGATTAGGCCATCACCTGAACCTTCAGGTAAATAGCACCTTTCTTAGTCTTGACCTGCACTATTTTCTGCATAGCCTCTATATATTGTGACTCCTGTCCTAGCCTTTTCTTACTTATGGAAATAAGTAAGTATAAATACACATCCAGTAACAAAAATGTGATAAATATCATGTTTCTGACATAAAAACGAATGCTAAGTCCCGAACCAAGGCAAACTTGATATGAAACTAATGACACTTTAAGCTTCAAGGATGCCACTTATCTGAGCTCTTTCCAAGACCTCTGAAAGGCCCCTAGCAGTATACTTATTAAAGAACATTTTTATTAAATAAGTTAAGTGTTATATAATTTTGCTACTCTTTTTTTACAGAAGGCCCTCCAAGTCAGACCTAACAACGTTGGAGCTGCCCCTTCTCCTGAGGTGGCTTAGCCAAAATGAATCACACACTACAGCTATCCATTTTATGTGTACAGAAGTGGTTGCTGCATTAGTTGGAGAACTTAAAACAGTTTGGCAGCAGTAAATTCAAATCATTTCTTCAAAGCTAGTGTAAAATTTTCTTCAGCAATAAAGTTTATTGGAGCTTCTCAAATTAATGAATAAAATTAGAATTTTAATAACCAAACACATAGGGAAGACTTTCTCCTTTCTCCTCTTAAGATTACAAATTAAAATAATATGATACTACTGATGAAACCATTTAGTAAAACACTTAAGGATTTGAGAACTTTTTTGTAATAGGTCAATTCGAACCAAAATATTGTTTACTTCAAAGACTATTTGGATGCTTCAGCAGTCATTTTAGAAAATAAGCTTAGTTCCAGATTGAACGAACTGATCACTTTTTTAGGGATGAAACTATATACATAGCATGTTAGAAAATTTGTATATATTTGTGTTAAATAAATATGCATATGCCAAAAAGATACAGAAAGTGCTATATCAAATGTGACAGTAAATATCTTTTGATGATAAGAATATGGTTGATTTTTTCTTTCCTTCGTATTGTCCTCTATTTTAGAAATGTAACATAGTAAATGTGGATTATGTCTAATCACAAATAAAAGGTAAACATTCATTGTTGGGAATGCCTTTCCTTCAAATAGTGGTTCAAATTTTTGCATTTTGTTCATGCTTCATTAAGACAAATTTTATGCAAAATTTGCATCAACTCTTTTTTTGATACAGTCTAAAAACAGCCACGCTGTTTATCTGCTGATCATATTACAAAAATAATTATGGTGGATAACTTAGTTCATCTTTCTAATAAATAGATCAATCTAGTCTTCCCTATTGCCAGCATCTTCATTCCACCTCCTAGAGAAGATAATTTGAAGGGTCACAGGAAGTTATTTGCTTCTTTAAAGCATTTTCTAACAGTATAAATTTCATGAAGCAGATCCTCCATGCAGATGATACCAAATTTACCAAGAGCTCAAACAATCAAAGAGTTATCTGTCAAAATAATTCACTTCTTATTGGTTTTACAAATACATTTTTTTTGAGAGAGATTTTTGCTACAGGGCACGTGCGCTCGCCAGACAGACAGAGACATAGAGACAGAAAGCGAGAAATCACCCCCTAGGGGGGATGGTCACGCCGCAATCCCTTCTCCTCCATTCTCCTCTCAGGATCTTGGGCACGCATGCACATGTGAGATTTGAGCCACCGGGTCCGGGACGTGAACCGCAGTCCACTACGTGGGAGTCCAGCGACATAGCCATTATGCTAACTGCTGGTTCCCTACATCAACTTTTGATCCCTGTGTTCTAAGAAGCCTCCCTAAGATTCTACACAAAAAATCATAAAGCAGTAGCTTTTTAAAATGAGTTATTTTTCTCTCATCTGGCTATAATTAGAAGTAGATAGGAATATATCACTTCTACAGAACTAAACAACATATTAAAAAGCAAATGAAAAACAGAAGCCTGGGACTAGCAAGTGACATGGTGGTTAAGACATTAGACTCACACATGGCCAACCAGTTCAAGTCCTGGACCTGAAGACTGGGAAATCATGCCAGGCATATATGTGTATGTACCCAATATTTCAATAGGAGAATGGAGGAGAGGGACCAGCAGTTAACGTAATGGCTATGTCACTGGACTCCCACGTAGTTGACTGCGGTTCGCATCCCAGACCCGGAGGCTTAAAATTTACGCCGGGCGCGTGTGCGTGCGTGCCCAAGATCCCGATCCCTAGAGGAGAACGGAGGAGAAGGGATTGCAGTGTGGCCATCCCCCCTGGGTCTCTTGTTGTCTCTCTTGCTCTCTATGTCTTTCTGGCAAGGGCACGCGCCCTATAGCCAAAAAAAAAAAAAAAAGAATGGAGGAAAAGGAATTGTAATGTGGCCTTCCTTCTGGGGGTGATTTCTTCCTTCCTTCCTTCCCCCATAGGACCACATGTGTCCTATGACAAAAGTAAAAAACATTTTTTCTTAAATAAATAAATGAAATAAACAGAAGCATGATTAGAAAACAATCCAAATTTTAAGAAACTAATAAAAATACTCTCATCCATATAATTAAATCATGAATTCACTTTCACTTCATGTTTGGATTTCCATTACTTTTAAATATTTTCAAAATAAGAATATATTGCTCTCTTCAAGAACCAGATGATAAATTGAAGGATTAATTTACCACTAATGTGAACTCTGAATAAGTGAATTAGGAAAAATATATGTAAGTATGACATACACTTGAATAAACAGCAACTTAGACTATAGAAATGGGGGTGAAGGGTAAAAAGAGTCTTATTGTATAAAGAATTCCAGAAGATGATGAAGGTGAAATTTTTATCTTAGCCTCAGATATATGAGATATATGACCTAGACTCTTAATTTGTAAAGTGTAAGCATAAGAATAAAATTATTATACACAGGAAGAAAAATAATGAAAAGAAAGAAGAGTGGGAGCAAGGAGATAGCACAGTGGGAATGGTTCCAGAAAGGAAATGAGGAAGAAAGGAGGGAAAGAAGTTGAGAAAAGAAGAAAGGGGGAGAAAGGAGGAGGGAGGAGTTGAGAAAAAAAGAGAAGGAGAAAAAAATTACACTTATAATTGAAATACTGCCTACACCCCCACTGAAAACTTTGAAAATGACCAAAAATGATCAGAAAGTAGAAAGAACATAAAGAGATTATATAATAACTGAACTAAGGTCAGTATTCCCTATGCATGTCTTATTGCCAATTCAAATGTGAATTAAAACTAAAGTGAAGTTGAAGGAGGTGGCTCCTCAGAAACTAAGGGGTCACTTGTAAAGGGCTCTATAGTACCTGCCCAGGAAGAACACTTGCAGGCGGGCAAGAAAAGAAAAGACAAATGAAAAAAGGAGAGACAAATAATAATCAGGCAAAAGTTGCACTAAGGTGATGTTGTTGCTGCTGTTCTGGAAGCCACATTTTGAGAACTACTATTCTAGTACATCTAATAATAATAATAGGAACTTTAGACCACAATCCAGAGACAGGACCAGGAAGTTCTTCAGGTGGAGTTGGCATTGCAGAGTTCACAATAGAGAAAACTGAATCACAACCTGAAGAACTGGCCTAGAAAGAACAGTCACAACATCTGTGTCCCAGATTATAGGGACAGGTAAGACACAGCCTAGTCCATCAGGTCCAACCATCCTCCCTGGACCTGCTCCTCTTCAAACACCATGAGAACTTCTCTGTTACTTGCCACAGTGACTCAGCGACAAACGTCATTACCAGCTGAGCAGCAGAATGAGATTGCCCACCAGGTCCGACCATTCTCCATGGACCAGCTCGTCTTCAAACACCATGAGAATTTCTCTGTTATTTGCCACAGTGACTCAGCGACAACGTCATTACCAGCTGAACAACAGAAGGAGACTGCCCACCAGGTCCGACCATCCTCCATGGACCAGCTCATCTTCAAACACCATGAGAACTTCTCTGTTACTTGCCACCATGATTCAGTGACAAATATCATTAGTCACAGAGCAGCAGAATGAGCTATGCTCTTGAGGAACAAGAACAAACCCCACTTCTTTGATCTAACTAATGAATTAAGGAATTACACACTGCTCTTGAGGAACAAGAACAGTTACAGAAGCTGATAAAGGACCTGTTTCATTGAAGGCAATGAGGCTAACATAAATTTGAGAAGGTCCTATATTAAATGAGCGGAGAGGGCTTCTCATGAACTGAAGAAACTTCTAACGAGCAGGTCTGAAGACCAAACACAGAAACAAATCCATCTTTAGTACCATGACAATCAAGGTCAAAGCGAAAAGTTTATTTGTGATATTGAAAGAAATGTTAGACCTAACTATGATATTGAATTTACTGCGTACTCTGGTTTAAACAGTTTAAGAATCATTATTCACTACATAATGTGAACGTGAGTGATGAGTCTGTGAATGCTGATGTGAAGCCAGCTGGAGAATTTTTGGAAACTCCAGATAAGCTGATTGTGGAGGGAAATTACTTGCCAGAGTAAATCTTCCATATGCATGAAGCCTCCCTATTCTGCAAACAGATGCCTAAATGGAGTTTTGTCCATAAGGAGGCCAAGTCAATACCAGATTACACAGCTTTTAAGGACAGGATAACCATCTTTCTTGGGGGCAACATTTCAGGGTACGAATTAAATTCCTTTGTGGTCTTGCATAAT
This sequence comes from Tupaia belangeri chinensis, assembly GCF_000334495.1. Classification (NCBI taxonomy): domain Eukaryota; kingdom Metazoa; phylum Chordata; class Mammalia; order Scandentia; family Tupaiidae; genus Tupaia; species Tupaia belangeri. The sequence goes on along the minus strand of NW_006159437.1, from coordinate 380,670 downwards.
AAGAACTCAGGGCCTTCAAGCACATCAATAAGCACACACTATCAGTTTACTACAGGAACAAAAGTCATCATGGATAACCCAACTTCCTTCTAAGATACCCTCCTGAATTATCGTGCCAGAAAAATGAAAAAAATAGAATACTATTTAGAGAATAGTAGCATATATAACAGACCTTTCAAAATTGTGTTTATTGTTGATAATGAAACCATGCATCCTCCCTTAACTGGTCTCTTCATTCCAATGCCATAGTAGTGTTTCTCTCTCTAAACTCCACTTCTTTGATTCAACCAATGAATTAAGGAGTTATAGACACTCTTAAGACCCACTACCTGAGAACTTTTGCCCAGCCTATTGCTGCAAATGAGGAAGACACTTAGGCAATTCTGGAAAGATTACAACACCTACAACTGCATTAAGAGCCTTGCTTGGGCTTGGAGGTGATGCCACTAAGGAATGTATGAATACTGTTTGGAAGAAATACTTAAGTACTTTATCCATGACTTCAAAGTTTTTTGCCAAGCATGAGGACAGTGCAAAAATCAACAATGCAGTGGTTGAGATGGCAAACGATTTTAACTTGGATATGACTGAGGATGACATTTAGGAGCTCATTGAGGTGGTTCCTGAAGAACTGATTAATGTTAAACCAAGAACAGGAACACATAGCTAGAGAAAAGGCAAAGCATAAGATACTCCAGGAAAAGAAAAAGAACTCTTGAGAAAATTCACAGTGAATTAGCAGAAGGTTTTGTGGTCCTCGACAAGCAAAACCTTGAAAACACAGGGAACCAGCAGTTAGCATAATGGCTATGTTGCTGGACTCCCACGTAGTCGACCTTGGTTCACGTCCCGGACCCAGTGGCTTAAAACTCACGCCGGGCGCATGTGCATGCATGCCCAAGATCCCGAGAGGAGAATGGAGGAGAAGGGATTGTGGTGTGATCATCCTCCCTGGGGGGTGATTTCTCGCTTTCTGTCTCTATGTCTCTCTCTGTCTGTCTGCCCCCCGAAAAAAAAAACCTCTATAAAAAAAAAAAAAAAAAAAAAAAAAAAAAAAAAAAAAAACCACAGACCCTAATACTGAACTGTTTTCATTAATAGACATGTTCATGGTGCACTGTGTGCTTACAAGCAAACTTAACCTGAGAAAAATTAAAAAACAAATCAAGCAAACCACCATGGAAATATATCCCAAAACAGTGAAACATCCTCAAGAAGAGCCTCACACGGGACCAACAGTTAGCGTAATGGCTGTGTCACTGGACTCCCATGCAGTCAACAGTGGTTCATGTCTCAGACCCGGTGGCTTAAAACTCATGCCAGGCGCGTGTGCGTGCATGCCCAGAAGCCCGAGAGGAGAATGGAGGAGAAGAGATTGCAGCGTGGCCATTCCCCTGGGGGGTGATTTCTCACTTTCTGTCTCTCTGTCTCTCTCTGTCTGGTGAGTGCACACGCCCTATAGCAAAAATCTCTAAAAAAAATATATAAAAAAGAAGAGCCTCACACAAATCCTCAAGGACTTATTTTAGACAAAGGCATCATTATTACAGAAGATGACAGATTCATGCATGTTTTGCCCCTAAGGACCTTACATAGGAAAATGTGGAGGAAGAAGGCAGTGGCATTGATGATCCTGACCTTGTATAGGTCTAGACTATTGTGTGTATGTCTTACATGTTAATAAAAAAGTTTAAAAATGAAAGTTGAAAGTAAAAATGAACAATTCAAATAGAAAAAAATATATAGAACAAGAATGCAAGGAAAGAAAATGTTTTTGTACAAGTGTACGAAGCATTTGTGTTTTAATCTAAGTGTTATTACAAAAGAGTCAAAAGGTTTTTTTTTAATTTAAAAAAATTATAAAGAAAAAATGTTACAGGTAAGTGAAGGTTAACTGATTATTAAAGGAAGAAAAGTATTTTCATTAAAAAATAAATAAATAAAATTTAGTTCTGTCTCACTTGAAAAATCCGGCATGCTTGCAGTCTCAGCTACTAGGGAAGCTGAGGCAATAGGATCATACATAGCAAGATCCTATCTTAAATAATAATAATAAAAATAATTTAAGGTTTTTGTCATAGGGCACATGCACTCACCAGAGAGGGAGAGACAAAGTGAGAGGAAAAGTGAGAAAAAAAAAAAAAACCTCCAGGGGGGATGGCCATGCTGTAATCCCTTTTCTACCATTCTCCTCCTAAAATTTTGGGCACACACAGGTGTCTGACATGATTTTCAAGCTTACAGGTCCAGGACTTGAACCATGTCAATGCAGAGTTCAGTGACTTAACCACCATGCTACCTGCTGGCCCAATAATAAAAAATTTTAAAACAAAGGAAGTTAAATATCCTAGTGGTGGGGTGGTAGAGATATATTTTTGTCTACTCCCTTGTCAGAATATTAGAACAACTTCTAGTCTACTTCCAGGCACCATGATTTCATGATTTGGCAGTTATTGCAAAAATGTAAAAAACTAGCTGTGATCTATATTTTCCTTCTTTCTTTATTTCTTTTTCTTTCTTTCTTTCTTTCTTTCTTTCTTTCTTTCTTTCTTTCTTTCTTTCTTTCTTTCTTTTTTTCTTTCTTCTTCATATATTACAAAGTCTTTCTGTTATGATCCTTCAACTGGGACCACAGAAATGATGGTTCTAGAATGTTTTTAAATTTCAAACCTATTTGGAGTAACAGCAAGTTATACCAATGGTAAAGCATTTTAAAGAATGCTTTAGATCACATAAATGATGTCACTATCCTTAGATAATTAATGCAATTTTAGTCACTTCACAAACTAGTTTTTCCTTTTTGTTTAAATGATCAAATAGATTTTTTAAAATTTATTTAATTTTATTTATTCATTCATTTATTTTGATTTGATCAGAGAGAAACAGAGAGAGAGAGAGAGAAAGTAGAAAGCAAGTCACCAGGTCTGGGACTCAAACCGTGGTTGGCCATGTGGGAGTGTTCAATGCCTTAACCACCATGCCACCTGCTGGTTCCCTCAAATAGATTTTTTTCAATTTCCTAGTTTTAGAAGCCTCGGCAATTTTTCTCTCTCAGAGTTGAATGATCATTAGTGCAACCTGAAGAAAAATACATTGCACTGGATTCTCAAAATAATTACTGTGCACAAATGAGTCATAAAAAGACAAGTAAATATTTAAAGTTATAAAATGTTCTCAGTTCCATCTTTATGAATGACTATTATCAGTTAATTTTTTTAATGACACAGAAGTAGGCTTTGTTGATACTTAGAACATGACAATAATTGGTGCCAACACACAATACAAATATAATGTTGTAAACATATACACATTTACTAATGCACTGCAGTGATCATTGTCTCCAAAGGGATAAGGAATATGGTCCACAGAATGATATGTCATGAGAAATTAAATTATTAGTGAATTTAGAGGTAATTTTACTAAAATCAGTGCAAACATTTAACGTGCTCTTGAAATACACAATGAAAAATTATTACTTATAACACCAGTCTTTGAATCAAACTATGAAACTCCATAAAATAGGGACCAGCAGGTGGCGTGGTGGTTAAAAGTGCTAGAGTCCCATATGGTGGACCATGGGATTCTGGTCTTGGACCTGGTGGCTTGCTTTCTCACTTTCTCTCTCTCTCTCTCCCCCTCTTCTCTCTGGTTTTTTGGGGTTTTTGTTTTTTGTGGGTTTTTTGGTCAAATGGAAATAAATAAATTAATGGATACATAAAGTTAAATAAAATATTTTTTTAAAAAAACATAAAACAGTATTTGAAGTTATGCTATGAAATCTACAGTGCTCTAAAATCAAGTCAATTTGTCCTTTTTAAAAATGTGACTTTGGAAAACACATTGTTTAAAATCACTTACTAATCAAAACTCTCCAATGATTTGTTTTTTAATCTATAAAAATGGAAAAATAATATCAAATAAGCATGGTTATGAAGATAGAGAAAAATGTGTGCAAAGCATGTGGCAAAACACCTAGCACTTAATATTTCAACTGGTTATTCAAAGCTTGAACTAAAATAAAAATAATGAATTTTGAAAAATAAAGTATGTTGATTCCTCAGAAGAAACTTTTAATGCTTATACTGAGTTTTTCTGCTTTATGTTGGCTATCTGAGCATATGTATTCATTTTTCCTATTTCCCATAATGCCACTCAAATAACAGAAGAGATTTAAAAATAAGAATGACTCCATGGTAGCACTAGAAACCTGGGAAGGTTGCCAACAGCAGGCCAGAACAGTGGGGAATTTCTAGAAGATTCGAGGCAGATGGAATCAGATTGACGGTAAAATTGAATCAAGCTGAACTTGTAGCACTAACAAGACATGAGAAAAGACAACTAAAGAAGTGAATGTTCCTCTCAGAATCCTTGAAGAACACCAAGATCAGAAGCAACAGGGACTAGAGTGGCAGCAGGGACTAGAGGCAGCTGGGTAGGGGATGGTGAGCCACAAGAAAGCTATCCTGCTGACTGTGCTATAAGCCTCAAACTAGAACTCTCTAAATAAAAATTAATGATCTGACACAGAAAACTTGCAGATATTACTGGGGCAAAATAGGGGAGTGTGACAGTGATGCTCCAGGGAACTTCTGGTCCCTTTGTGAACAAGTAGCCCCTATTTTCAACAAGCAAACTCTCTGGAATCCTAGAAGGTTTACCTGATCATATACACTCTCTTCCCACAAATACAACTCAAATATATGAGGCTATATGGGGGATAAACAAAGCTACAATTTGCTGATGGAGAAAGGTTTTGATCTGAACAGAAATATTCAAGGAGAAAAGCAAAATAGATACATCTTAGATATGTGAAGACATAAAATTTGCTATTCATGTAACTTTTCTGAAAAAACTACTTCATTATTTAAAAAGCTCTATAAGCAATTGTGGAAAAGTAATTACATTTTAATGAAAAATTCATAAAACAAAATATAAATAGCAAAAGAACAATCAAGAGTTAGCCAGTGGCGTGGTTAAGGCAACTGAGTCTCATGTGACTGATTTCCCAGTTCGAGTCCCAGATCCAGAAACTTGAAAAATACCCTGGGCACATGTGCGAGAAGAGAATGGAAGAATGGAAAAATGGAGAATGGAAGAGAATGGTGGCCTGGTCATCTCTCCTAGAGAGCTGCTTTCTCATTTTCTCTCTCTCTCTCTTTATTACAATCTCCAGTGAGTACATAAACCCTATAGCTAACTGGGAAAAAAAAAAAAAAAAAGGGAGAGAGAGAGAGAAAGAGAAAACAAAGGAAAATAGAGAACTTAAATTCTTGATTTTTAACAAAATCATGAAGAGGGCAAAAAGAAAAGACAAGTAATATGAAAGCCCTTTTTGAAAAAATTTTAGGGGACTAGCACGTGGTGTGGTGGTTAAGGCAGTGAATCCTACACTGCTGACTATGATTCAAGTCCCAAACCCAGTGACTAAAAATCAGTGTGTGTGTCAGGACCAGCAGGTGGCATGGTGGCTTAAGGCACTGGACACTCCCACATGGTTGGTCAGGGTTCAAGTCCTGAATATGGTGGCTTGCTTCCTCACTTCCTCTCTCTTTCACTCTCACCCTCTGTCTCTCTCTGGTCAAATTAAAAAATATATGAATGAATAAATAAAATAAAAAATAAATTAATATTTTTTTAAAAATCAGTGTGTGTGTGTGTATGTGCCCAAAATCCCAAGAGGAAGACAGAGGACAAGGGTTTTGGCATAGCCATAGGGAGATGATGTGATTTCTCACTTTCCTTCTCTCTTTCTCTCCCTCTTTTCAGCAAGTGTACATGCTCTATGACTAAAACCTAAAAAAATTTCATTATTAGAAATGAAATAGAAGAATGTCAAAACTGTTTTGGAGTGTAGAATAAATGAAATGTAATTAATTTGACCAAAAAGTTAATTTAAAATTTTTTTTAAATTATAAAATGAAATGATAGAATATAGAACTGAAAAGTGATCACAATAAAAATGAGTAAATTAGATGTTCTTAATAAAAGAAACTTTCAGAATGGGCTGTTAAGTATTCAGCTGTATCCAAGTTACAAAAAATAAAAACAAAATGTCATGGAAAGGTAAGAAGTAAAATTAGATGTATCTACTCAGGAAATACCATCAACAATAATTTTTTGAAAGATAGAGTAATAGTAATATACTAACAAAGTACGAAAGAACTACATGGCAAAGAGGAATATCTTATATTCTTCCTTAAAATGCAAAAGAAGATATATTATACATGATTTTCTTATCCAAATACAACATCATTAACTTTTTTATTTTTATACATTTAATCATTATATGTCATTTTAGCATGTCAAATGAATTTCCCCATCATAAATACACTGTATATCAGCCCAGTGAAAGACATTACCATAAACATTATAATCAACAGATTTCTTCCCATTTAGAGTCCCTTAATCATTATAATATTAAGAGATGAGCATCCAAATCAAAAAACTAAGGAAAAAGAAAAAAACACAGAGCAAAATGAACCCAGGAAATGTTGAAATACAAAAGAACAGTAATTAATAAAATAAAAAATACTATCTGAACAAACTCGGCAAAAGTAATGACAATAGAAGACAAAAAAAAAAAATAGACAAATGGACCAAACGGCCAACCTCTTCCAAATTTGATCATGGAAAAAAACAACAAAAGAAATAAGATGCAAGTAAATCATATTTGAAATAAAAGTAAAGAGGTAAAGTTAGTTACCAAGTAATAGATAATATTTTCAAATCAAATAAAATCTTTTGCCTAAATCCAAATACAAAATGGGAAATATTATAAATTTCCACATTGACATAATGAGAGGCAAAAACTTTTCATAGATCAGTAACCACAGAAGTTTTTTTACTAGTTAAAGATAATATACTAGGCTACATAATTTTACTGATAATTTCTATCAAGCCTATAAGCTTCAAACAATAGCAAGAAATGAAAGTTAATAATTTCTTTCTTTGATTCCAGTAAAGCATACCTAACTGATAATAAAATTGGAAATATACAACACACACACACACAAAAATACAATGGATATCTGTCTCTTCTCATAAACAGATAAAATATTATGAAGTACAACATATGAGCAAAGAAAATATAAAAGGGTATTGAAAGAATATTATTTGGCATGGTGATTAAGGCACTGGACTCCCACATGGCCAACCACAGTTCAAGTCCTAGACCTGGAAGCTTGATTTCTCACTCCTTCCCCCCCCGCCCACAGACTCACCAGTCAAACTAAAAAATAATAATAATAAATAAAATTAAATATATTTTTAAAAGAATATTAGTCAATTACCAAACAGGATTTTTTTCTAGAAATACAATGCTCATTCCACATTTAAAAATCTATGAATTAGAGGGATGACAGGTGGCATGGTGATTAAGGGCACTGGACTCCCACATGGCTGAATACCAGGTTTGAATACCAGACCTGGCAGCTAGCTTTCTCACTTTCTCTCTCTCTTTCTCTTTCTCTTGTCCCTATCTGGTCAAATTAAAAATAAATAAATACATGGATAAATAAAGTTAAAGAAACTAATTATTTTTAAAAAAATCATTAAATAGATTCAGTGTGTTAACTGTTCAATGACATGATTACCTGAATGTGAGAAAAATGCCTTTGATAAAATTAAAGACTTATTGAGTTTAAAAAATTATAGTGTCTTAAATATAGATGTAATCTCTCTTAAATTGATAAACTATATCTATAAAATATAGATGATAAGCATAGTAAGGATTAAACACTAAATTTTTTCAAAAAAAACTATGTATTATCAATGTAATCACATGCCATTGTACATAACCAATGCAATAAGACGAGAAAATAGACGCACCATTAAATATTAGATGAAAAACATTAAAATCATTTGCAGACTATATTTTTGTCAACTTGTTAGTACAAGAGAATTAGTGAGAAAATCAATTAGAACTAAAACAAAAGCATGTAGTAGTGACTGTGTACAAGATCATGTAGCCAAACTCACAGCTTTTCTAATAATCAATTATAATATATTTAAAACACCAATACACAATTAAAGTAGCAAATCAATAATTCCTCAGAATATGGGGCCAGCAGATGGCATAGCAGTTACATTGCTGGACTTCCATATGGCCTACCGTGGTTTGAGTCCTGGATCTGGTAGCTTGAAACTCATGCCAGGTACATGTGCATGTATGCCCAAAACCCCAGGAAGAGAAGGAATTGATGCATGGCCATCCCCCTCCCAGGGGTGATTTTTCACTTTTCCTCTCAGTGTCTTTGTCTCTGTCACTCTCTCTCTCTCTCTGGCAAGTGCACACTCCCTAAAGTAAAACCTTCTACAAAAACAAAAAAACTAATAAGTTTTCTAGAATAATAACTCATCAGAACTAGATGAACAAAAAAGCCCTAAACATATATGATCAGGAGATAGTATTTAAAAAAAATAGATTTATGCAAATTAAGCTATCAAGTTGTTAAAATCCTGTTCTTATAACTGTATGGCTTAATTCCCACTGTTTTTGTTTTACTGAAATTTGACAATTAGTGTTGAATTTAATTTGAAGAATAAGCAGATAATTTCATCAAGAAGTGTTCGGAATGGATAATGGGGGATATGACATATCATATATCTACAGTTAGATCAACAGAATAAAATACCGGTTGTCACATATTGATAACATACTACATGTCAATCACGACAGCACATGTGATATATCATATATATATGTGTGTGTGTGTATGTACATGTGCACTTATTTACATGTATGTATGTATGTATACTACAAGATCATACATTTATTTCACCAACATAAAGACCATGTAAACCACATATGTTTTTATTTAATCCTTACTATAACTGCAAATATTTTCACTAATATCTCCATTTTAAAGATTAAGACAATACATAAATGACAAGATGACTAAGAGAAACAGTGTTCAAGTTTGTTATTCAGTCCTAAGTACTATATCATACATATGTACATGTAAGTCTGTATGTATGTGTGTATATGTATATACACATTTAATGCTCAAAGCAATTCTATGATTATTATGATGATTTTAAGATGAGGAAACACAAGAAAGTTGAATAACATACCTGAAATCACAGAGCTAGTTCTTTAAAAAATCTATAGAGTTAAGGAATGTTAGTTTCCTCTCTCAAACAGCAACCGTCTATTAATCATGTTTTTGACAAGAACTATCATTTTAACTTCTAAAGCACAGATATTTTGGGTTGTTTGAAAGAATTTTCCTGTGTTCTAGTAGTCAATTATGCAATTAATAAAGCTGATATATTTTTAAGAAAAGTAAAGTACCTAACATATCTTCAGTTTCCACAGTATTGGAATGATGACTGAACAACAAACTTGAACACGCAGTTTCTATTCTCAAGCACCTTACTATTAATATATGTCCTAATCTTTAAAATGAGGACAGAAATGAAGATTTGCAGTTTTTGCGAGGTCTAAATAAAAATATATGTAGTCTATGTAGTCTGTTTGTTGGAAGAATAAAGAAATAATCTCATCACTCAAACATAACTAATACTATAATTTCAATGCATTCCTTTCTACTAGTTTGATAGTTGTAATATCAGAACAATACGAGTTATGAGTCAGCCTGCTTTCACTTACTGTTGTACAATAAACATTTTTTATCATATTTTTGCTGCTAATTAATCATAATTTTGAAGGCCACATAATGTTACAGAGTGGAGGCATACTAATTTACTTAAGAATTCCGTAACTATTATTCATATATTTGGGTGTTTTGCTTTGTTTTTGCAATTATGTATTGCACACACCTTAGTGAGTTTGTTTGTACACGCAATTTTATCCATGCTTTCTATTATTTCCTCAGAAATGGATTTCCTAGGTAAATATATGTTGTTAAAGCATATGCTAATCATTGAGAAAGCAATCATACCAGCAATATACAAGAATACCAGTTTCAGAACTCTTGCAACTTTAATATTCATTAAAGTTGTTTTTGCCAGTTAGTAGACTCTAAATAATCATTATTCTGAAGTATCCAAATAATTTTCTAACAACATTGTGTTTTTAATAAATGAAATTCAAGAAATGAGAATTTCTTTTCCAAATTCTTGAGGTAGAAAAGTTAAGTTGCAGAATACATAGGTCAGTGTCCAATATATACATCCTTTACCCTCTTTTCATTTTCAACATTCTATCAACAAATATAATAGTTATTTAAAAGGAGTTTGTAATACAGGTACAAAATTTTATTTAGAGAAGCTATCTGATAGGAATATATTGCTTAATTTGAGACTATTGGCAAGAAATCATGTCTAATGAGTGTTTCTCAGACTAGAGAAAGGATGGAGGATGGATGATCCAAAGTACCTGTCCCAAACCAGCTCTCATCCAGTGTTACAAGAAATAACTACAGGCTAATGATTTGTTAAAATCTAAAACAATCTACCTGAGAGAAATCAACCACGTATTTTTATTTTTGTAAAACCTTTCTCTGAAAAGTACAATTTCTTTCACTTTGATTCATAAGCTTTGTTGCAAAAACATGAAGAGAAAAACTGTCAATGTTCCAGACATCAAAACATCACTAGCCTGTGACCTTCAGTAAAAAGCTTCAAGAATGCTGAGCAGCACTACACAGATTTAAGAGGAAACGAAATTAACCTATCCTCATTTGCATTCTTCTTCTTGAAACCTTCCATCTTTAAAATAAAGAGTGCATATGCTTTCTCTGGAGGGCCTGAATTATACAACACACGTGCAGCAGTGTACTTAGCATAAGATAAGGCCCTGTTAGCACTGTATCTTTCCTTGCAGCTTGTCCAATTCAAGGGCTTATAAGTTAAATACAGTTTAATGACTGTTGCAAGTGGGCTATCATGAGGTTTTAAGTTACCAGAGTCATCAAACAACGCAAATTTAGTGTTTCAAAATATTTTAGTCTGGCTCAATCGCAGTATCCCAGGCAGAAGGGGCACTGTTGTGCAGTGCTGGAGACCATATGGGAAGACCTGGATTCCAGTCCCAAGTCTACCCCAACATCATGGGCATGGAGAAAAGAATCTGTGTTGAAGACCCTGTCAGTGGGATCTCTCTCTCTCTCTCTCTCTCTCTCTCTCTCTTTCCCAAAAGCTGAATAAATAAAATTATGTATGTGTATATACATATTCTATTAAATATACTATGTATTTATAGATTGTCTAATCAATATTTTGCCACTGAGGAGGAGACAGGACTAAATGGCATAAATCTGTTCCCTCAAGAAGTTTCCACTTCAGTTGGGGGAAAATTTAAAATCACACTTAAAGCAATTACAGACTAAATAAGTCAAAGGAATAAGAGTACTTTTTGATCTAATGCCACTGCTATTCTTTCACTGTTGGACTTTATTTGATGTTTTTGTCAAAAAGAAATATGGGGCTTGAAGATTTAAGATGGCAAAAAGAGAATATCATAAAATAATGGTTTGCCTTTGACGTACTAAAGATTTGCCCTCTCTATCGATTGTTTCCAAAGGGAGCTGGATGGCTGGAAATCAAACAAATGTTTTCAAATGCGTGTTGAAGCTCAAACTAGTGCGCCTATTAATCACCTGAAGGTGACCTTCTATAAAGAAAATGAGAAGAAACAATGAAAAGGGCCACCAATTCAGGGGAGAACTAAATTGGCTCAGATTTAGAGCTGCATAAAACCCCAGAGGCATCTCTAATGCCAAACAGCAGACAATTTAAAAACCAGTGCATGTCCCTGAGTGAGTGATCTGAATGTGAACATACAAAGGAAAAATATAAAAATCTTCCCACTTATGCATAGAAACAGCGACAAATGGCTCTTGGGAAGCTGCCATTCAGAAAGAAACCTTTACCAGGACAGCTCAGATAGAGGGTTCTCTATCTTGATATCTCTTCTGTCAAGAAGAAAAAGATGCCATGCTCTAAAGTGCAGAAAAATTCAAACACTTGGCATTTCCAAGAAGAAATACACTTTCAAGGTCTAAGTAACACTATGTATCTCAATAAAGAACTCACTAGTTCTGCTTATCTAAAAAGCAGATGGTGTGGCAAATAAAGAGAAAAATAACTTTACTGAAGACATTCCCTTTCCAAAATGCTAAGTAGATTCTTCTTCCCCTATAGTTGTGTTCTTTTGATTTGTTATTTTTTGGATATCAATGGTTTTCCAGAATGGCAATTAAATATAGATTGAGTTGAGGATTATGCAAACCTCCACACTCCACTGCATGCAACATGCTATTACAGAACTCGTCAGTAAACTCATGTGTGTGTGGTGATGTTAAACGGGCAGACTAGTTATCTGTGGTACGTACAGCATGCTACACTACGTAGAGAATACAATAGAATGGCATATAACCCTTGCATTTGAGGAGCTTGCTATGGAATTATAATAATAAAATGGAGACTTCCCCATAGTGCAGGGTTTAAGCACTGTGTATTGGATGCCAAATTCCACATGACTGGCCACAGTTCCAACCTTGTCCCCAGAAACTTGAAAACTCATGCCAGGCATGTGTACATGCATGTGCCAAATCCCAAATGGAGAAAAAAATATTGCAATGTGACACATCCCATTGTGTGGGGGGGGTCTCTCTCTGTCTTTCTCTCTGACAAGTTCGTGTGCACCTTGGCAAATAAAAAAATATATTTTAAATAATGAATGTGTACTTGAGGGTGGAATAAAACTATGTTGAACATCAAATTATCAAGCATCATGCTAGGTGCTTTTCTGTGTCAGTTCATTCAGAGCCCCCAACAGCAAAAGGGCCTTGTTGACCTTTGTATTGATTTCTAACAATTAGAATAAAGCCTAAATTCCTCACCACTGCCTGAAATCCCCATATGACTGGATCCCTCCCATCATCAGCAGCCTCATCCCTGAAAATATGACCACAGTGCTTCCTCACTACACTCCAGCCATACTGTTTCCTTTCTGCTCTAACAAGCCAAGCCATCTTGACTCAGGTCTTCCTGCCTGGACAGCTCCACAGCAGGTCTGTGCAAGGCTGACTTTCCTTATCAGTCAGATCTCAGGTAAAGTCTCCTCTTTCTCAGAGAGAGCTTGTAACTACCCTGTCTAATGCAGATGTTTCTTAGAGTTACTCCTGTGTCATCTAGTTGAATTTTTTAAATCACTTAGCACTTGCCTACATCTCATGATGAATGGTTGTTTTCTTCACACTTTTTTGTCATGCTTTGTTCATCACTGTGTGCACCTGCAATATAGTAGCCATTCAAAAAAATTTTTTGAACAAATTAATAAATTCACACTTTACAGATCACTTAACAGAGATCCAAGGTCATAAAAGCTGGTAAGTAGTGATCAAGATTTGAACCCAAGTTCTGTGGGCTCCAAAACCACGCTTTTTATTTCATTTTTCTACTTATCCTAGTCATATGACCATACGAAACAGCATACAAATAAAATAATAATAAATGGAATAAATAACGTATACAGAAAAATAATTGTATACTGGCTTTATCAGGAACAGTTTTTAGGAAGGAGGTGGGCTTGAACTGAACTTTGGAAAGTGGATTGTCTTGTGACTGTTAAGAGAAGGAAGTAGGTGAACCCAAACTGAGTTAGTCAAGCTAGAGACATCCCCTGGGATAGTAGGGACACCATGTGGGTAGAAGATGATGGAAATACCTTGAGCTGTGAATCATCATACCCAAATTTCAGCATGAAATTTCCACCTATCAGCTGGATGATTTAGCAGTCACAAAACTTCTCTGACTCCCAATTTGCACAATTACAAAATTTCTTCTATTCCACAGTGTTGATATGAAGAGTAATAGAAATATTCATATGTGTGTGTATATATATATATGCATATATATATATATATATCGGTTTGAGTCCCAGAAAAAATGTGAATGTCTCTGAAAGTCAAAAATACCTCAGGCATAAAGTAGAGATAGCAAGTTGGAACTTGATAAAAGAAAACTCAACTGAGATGAGCAGATGGCATAATCATTACATTGGTAGACTCCCACATAGTCAATAGCGGTTTGAGTCCCAGACTAGGTGGCTTAAAACATGCTGGGCACATGTACTTGCATACCCAAAATTCCAAGAGGAGAATGGAGAAGATGAAGAATGTGGTATGATTTTTCACTTTCTGTCTCTCTCTCTCTCTCTGTCTCTCTGGCGAGCACGCACACCCTATAGCAAATATCTAAAAAAAAAAAAAGAAAGAAAAAGAAAGAAAGAAAAAGAAAAGAAAATTCAACTAATGCCAGACAATAAAAGTAAGCAAGTTTGTAAATAAGAAATTTTGACTAAAACCCAATAATTAGAAAACCAAGGAGAGAGCCTTATAAGGAGGAAAAAATCCTCATATATTAGTAAAGTAGTTACTCAGATAATCCCAAGTTTTGTTCAGAAATGAGGTCCTCAGACAAGAGGGATGAGAAAGATCCCTCTTTAACTCCATAGATATACTCAAAATATGCATTTTTTCCAAAATCTACCCATCAAATGTGCAAACATCATTGTTTTTGAGATAAATACAATTCAGAGGTGATTAAAGGGAGCAGAAATCAATGCCCACTGAAAGTGTCTTGGCCAGTTCCCAAGAAAGCCCAGAAATTCTGGGACAACTGTAATTCTGTTTAAGTTTCAGTACAGCCACCTTAGGCCAGGAACAAGCAAAGCTGCAATTGCCTTCAGGAAGCCTCCAGGAGGTCTCAGCCTATCTAAGCCCTGGGGCTGTTCTTCAGTGCCTGGAAGCATTGTCGGTAAGTAAGTTAATACAGATTCTCATTCACTTAGGATAGGTTATACACCATAAACCCATAGTAGGTTCAAAATGTGGTGAGATGTATTTAATACACCAAATACCATAGCTTAGCCTAGTCTACTTAAACATGCTCAAAACATTTATATATGCCTACAGTTGGGTAAAAACATCTAACACAAAGCCAAGTTTATAAAAAGTGTTGAATAAATAGTTCAATTTATTTAATACTTTATCCAAAGTCAAAACAGAATGGTTTTAAGGGAATTTAAAGTATGATTTCTAATGAATGTGCACTGCTTGCACGCCATAGAAAATAAAGTAAAAATATCATAAGTCCCACCATCATAAGTTGAGGACAGTCTTTATTAAATCCAGAAAAAAAAAAAAACTATGTAGCAAATGACAACAAAATCTGTGTTCAAGCTAACACTGCTGCATTTTGCCTGGATGTGTTTACTGACTATATATTGGGTCACCAGGTAAGTCCTGACTCATTTTTGCATAGAAAAAACATGGAAAAACACATCATGACTTTCCCAAGGACCTAATACTTCTTTATTACATCTCTGTGTTTTGTCTCATATCCTATTTAACCTAAATATTGATTTAAAACTTCAGAAAATGTGCTAACTGCTTTTTACTCAGAAGAAGGGTAATAGTCATAGAAGACCACTCTCCTGGCAACAGGCACAGAACATTGCAGCCATGGTGTTTAAAGGAATTTTGCAAATTAAGGCCACTAAGGCCAGGAAAGAAGGTATTTACAGTCATATTTCATATGCTGCCCAGAGGTCAAAAGCAAGTTAGCTACCTTTGGAAATCCAAAATCTCTAAAGCAATGAGGCTAAAGAGCATCTGTCTTTGTTTATCTAATTGTTGTTGAGAATTTACTCTCTGCATATCAGCATGCCAGCTTCACCGGGGAACACAAGAATCCCCTAGCCTCATAATCTACCTTTCGGGCACCTACAATCTGGTAAAGGTGTTAGTTCTAATACATAAGGAATAATACCACAAGGTCAATTATATTTAAGTGAGTTGAGTCTTATAAGTAATGAAAGTGGCTCAGTGAGGTGATAACCTAAAAGGTTTCATTGACAGTCACTGGGAAGGTCAATGGTTATAAAGATCAGTAGGGTGCCTGAATAAAAAGTTCTCATTTTGGGAGAAGTAGCCTTTATGACAGAATTAGTGATTCAAAAGAAAAAAATTCTAGGGTCAGACAGTGATACAGTAGTAAAGTAGAACACTCTGAGAGGCTGACCCACATGGAAAGGTTCCAGGTCTGGGTCTGGAGACCTCCCTGCATACACTGGGCACACATGTGCCCATAATCTGTGTCTGGCCAAGATGGGGGTAGATTATGGCAGCGAACCCCTGCTGATGGCTCTCTCTGTCTCTGTCACTCGTGTATGAAATAAATAACAAACTTAAATTCTGTTGAGGTTAACCTGATGTTTTGCCCCACATCATATGGTATGTCACCTGGGACACTACTCTTCAAAGAGGATAATCTTCCTATAGGAAGAGTAAAGGCAGAATAAGAATAAACTCTCTGAAGGCCAAGGTTTGCATGGGGAGTATAACCTGAACTCACTACCACAGGAGCCAGGAACTCATTTCCCTGTCCTATGATGAGAACAGAAGCACTTACCATCCACAAGAATATTTAAGGGTCTGAGATGAGGCAACGCACCCATGCCCACATTGTAATACAAGCTGACAAGATTATGCAGCTGACCTGCTATCTTGGAATTTAGGGTTGCATTTAAAGATAATTCCCATTAATCAAGTCACTTTCTAATTACATTCTACAAGAGATGAGTTCTCTTAAGTGAATATTTCTACACCAAGAAAGAATACAAACATTTAGCCATGTGTTATTTTTTTAAACTATGATTTGAAAAAGTCAATTTTCAAATACAGAGCTTTCCTTATTGGTACAGACCAAATTCTAGTATAACAAAGCTGTAAAGCTTATTTAAAATTATTTTTTATTTCTTTATTTGTAGTTAGATTTGATCTATGAGCTATCACCTCAGAGTTCTACAGTGAAATTGTCAGTACACTAAAAGGCAAGAAACCAGGGATCTGTTAGGCTTCCCAATAATTGTGACCTGAGTACTGACATTCAGTTTCCAAGGCCTCAAAGTCCCATCTGTCAAAAGAGCAAGTTAGATGAGTTATCTGAAAGATTGCCTATTTTTTTTATATTCCTTTATTCTAAAGGGAAAACATTTAATGTGGGCCTCAAAATTCTGGTTTTAATGAAATCAAGTGTGTTGCATTTTGCTGCTGTATTTAAAATAACAAAAAATAAGAATACATGATAAAACTAAAAAATATGAATATACCAGATTCCAGACCCTTAAAAGTGATATATGATACCTTAATGACATATGTGTGTTTGAATTGCCTGTCCTAGTAGTTTATTCAGTTTTTTTAATTAAGTAGTCTCTTTTACAAGTCCAAATTTCTCAGAATCATTCACTATATTCACATTAAATAACAACTACAAATAAAACTTTCAAAAATCTGTTTAGAAAAAGAAAAGTATTTATTTGCCATCATGAGTTTTCAACCACTGATTACAATGTTTTGTTTGGTTATTTATAACTTACTCCTGTCTACTCACATGTGTTATTTTATTTTTTTTCTTTTTTTATTTCATTTTCTTTTATACATACAATCACATTATTTGGCTCACAAAATGGATATTTCAACAGGTGAACATTTCTCCCTAGTATAGTTGATAAAACTATAAATTATCCTCAACAGATAATACCACATTTCTTTGTCCCATTAATGTTTTGCCTTCCTATTTTTCTTCTAAATGTCATTCCTCTGACCCTCCTCTTACACACACACACTATATCTGGTATTTACATCTATATTCTGTGTTTCTATATCCTTTAGTCAATCAGTATCAGTCATAGAGTGCGGACACTCAGTATAAGTTACGTTGGGACATAAAATGCCTCTCCTTCATAGCCTGACTTGCTTCACTCAGCATTAAATCTTCCATATTCATCCACTTTCTGTCAAAAGCTAGGGTTTTGTTGTTTTTTATGGCTGAATAGTATTCCATAGAGTATATGTACCACAGTTTTCCTATCCATTTATCTGTTCGTGGACATTTGGGTTGTTTCCATGACTTAGCAATTCTGAATAGTGCCACAATAAACATCGATGTGCAAGCACTTTTCCGATTAAGTATTCTTCTGTCCTTTGGGTAGATACCAAGGAGTGGGATTGCTGGATCATATGGTAGCTCTATTTGTAGATTTTTGAGGAATCTCCAAATTGTTCTCCACAGTGACTGGAACAATTTACATTACTACCAGCAGTGTAAGAGAGTTCCCTTTTCACCACACCCCTGCCAGCACTTACCATTTTTTTTTTTTTAATCTTAGTCATTCTGACTGGGGCTAGGTGGTATCTCACTGTTGTTTTGATCTGCATTTCCCTTACAATGAGGAATGTTAAGCATTTTTTCATATGCCTGTTAGCTATCTTAGCTATTTGTATGTCATCTTTAGAGAGTGGGCATGTGTTATTTTAAGTCTGAGTATTTGCCTTGCATTTATTACTAGTTTAAAGGTTACTTACTCAAAAAATACCATACTACCTCTTTCTATTCCTCATCAACATACAAAAGAGATTATTCACATTTTTGCATTTTGCTTTTAGTTCCTTTAGCCAGGATGACCAGATTTCCATCTCCCACCACTCTACTGAAACCATTCAGCAAAAGCCACCATGACTCTGAAATTCATCATTGCATTTATTGAGCTCTTTAATCCTATTTATTCTGAAACATAAATTTCATTACTGACAACATCACAAAACAGAAATGTAGAGACCAAAGATGTATCTCAAAATAAAAAGAAAGAAAGGAGGGAAGGGAGGGAGGGATGGAGGGAGGAAGGAAGGAAAGAAGAAAGAAAGAAAGGAAGGAAGGAAGGAAGGAAGAGAGAGGAAGGAAGGAAGAAGGAAAGAAGGAAGGAAGGAAGGAAGGAAGGAAGGAAAGATAAAAACAATATTCAGGTCAAGAAGACAGAATATTATAGAACCCAGCCACTCTGTCATGCCACTTTAGATCATTCCCCTTCTCTTTTGCAAGACCAATCTAATTTAGAGTAATCTTTATTTAGCTTTCTTTTACACTTTATCACCTAAATAAGTATCCTAACCATAAAGGTTTGAAATTTGTTTTTTTCTAACTGCCCTGAAAACTTTTTCTTACATGAATCTGTAGTTGGTCATACCTCTATCTACTTGCTCATTCCACTAGGTGTTCCACAGCTTTCTTTTATTTCCTTTTTTTTTTTTTTAATTTTTGCTATAGGGCACATGCATTAGACAGAGAGACAGAGGGAGACAGAGAGACAGAAAGTGAGCAATCACCCCCCCAGGGGGATGGTCACACCACAATCCCTTCTCCTCCTTTCTCCTCTCAGGATTTTGGCCATGCAGGCACACTTTGCCAGATGTGAGGTTTAAGACGCAGGTCCAGGACTCAGACTGTGGTCAACCACATGGGAGTTCAGCAATGTAACCATTTTGCCAACTGCTGGTCCAGCTCCCCGCTTATTTTAAAGTCCTCATTTCACAGAGTATCTCTTAAGGATATAGCAATGTTAATCCTTGTCTCTTTGAAATTATCTTCTGTGCAGGAATGTACTCCTAACTTTCCTTTACCACTTTGATGAGTTTCCATTAATGGCTTTTCCTCAGTACTTTCCATATAAAACACTGGTCTTTAGGTCTCTTTTTTCACACATTACCACTAGGCAACAGGACCTTCTTTAGTTCTGCCCCCAAACTACCTTTCTAGGGCATTTTTTTCATTACTTCTTGTCTTTCTTCACCCCCGTTCCAACCTGACCCTTCCCTTCTCCCCAGACATCTTACGCAACTGCCTAACAAAGCTACCTGCTAACCATCCCATTCCCTTTTTGCCCTTGTGCCTTTTCTGTGTTACCCACCCAACCAACCTGGAAATATCTTTCCCATCTTTATACTTTAACTATCAGATTAAATATTTCTCCTGTGAATTCTTTAAGGATACCTGGGCAACTTTAATTGCACCCTTATCTGTGTTTCTGAAGCACGTTGTGCAATCTCTGCTATAGCACTTATGATGTACTATGAACATTCATTTGTGTCCATCTCCCTCATCAGAGAACAGGAATCTTGTATTAATCATTTCTGTATGCCTGAGAGTGTCTGATGTGGAAATGTTCCCAAAATTAATGCATCTGTTTACTTGGTAACCTTCGTAAATTTCCTAAGCTAGGGAGAAGTCTCAGCATCCCCATTCACACTGTGTTACTCTGGCAAAGCTGCATCCAACTTTAATGTGGTGGGTATTGCAAGTTATATGCCCTCAGAAGCAGACTTTGAGATGGAGATTAGCATGCAGGATGTTTACTATGGAATGCAATTTGAATCAATGCCTGAAAAAAAAAAAAAAAAAAAAAAGAGAAAAAAAAAAAAAAAAAAAAAACAGAAGGAACAAGAAAGAAGAAAGATTGAGCAGAGGAAGATATCAAGCTGTGATGCAGTCTCATTGGAAGCCTTAGCTGTTACTACAGGGAATTCTGAGGATGAATGGGTCAGGATGGGATAGGAGAGCTGGACCTTTGTGTCCCTTTATCTACCTTAAAAGTAGGATATGACCTTTTTACCACAGGCAATCCCTGAAAGGCTCTAACAGCTAAAAATGACACTGTCAACAGACCAATTATCATAGAGTCTACCATAATATAAAACACTGCAAAAAATTTTTGTAAGTCAATCTCCTAATTATATGTAATGCCTATTATATTAGGTATGATTTCCAATCATGCTAAATGTACTATATTATAACACACAAATAGTAATTGCCAATTTCACCCTGTATGAGACAAAACTTTCCATTCTAATTTTACAATCTTTGTTATGTTTTCTCTGGCTCTGTGCCAGTGCTCCAAAAGAATGGCTATCCTATGCAAGTAACACAAAACATGACATCATAGAAGCTGTATAAAGAACCCTGACATGAGAATTTAATGTGACTTCATTTGAAAGAACTGTGGTAACAGAAAACTAAATATCTGATTGCTCAGTTAAGTGAAGTGCACAGTTCAGTATTCTCAGCCACGTATCTATCAACATTGGAAAGAAAAATTCTGAAAATCTCAACTAAGTTTCAAAGCATCTGAATATCAATTTCTTCACAAGTTTTGTCTTTCATTATTTCAGATACCTAAAAGCATAAAAAAAATTAAAAAATGGGTATGACTTTCTTTTGGGCAATCTCAAATATAAACTGCCAAACTAGAAAGATTATTTTTCTTTTCATATAAAAATAGTTCTTCCACTCCAGAAGGGTAAAATTTGCAGTTAGTCTACTTCTTCTAGAACAGTTCATTGAATCACCAACATATCAAGCATCTAGGTATGCCAAAAGAACAGCACTAGGAGACAGGGTGCTAAAGACTAGAATACAAGAAATCTGCATTGGTAGAGAGTTTTCTGAGACTGGCATGATTAAAAATGTTCTTTGACTGCCAGGGTTCTGGAATGAGCAAATGGATGAGGGTGGCGATTTTAACCAAGATAAGATATCTAAGAAGAGGAGCAGGCTTGAAAAGAAAAGATTATGAGCTCCGTTTTATAAATACTGAGCTCATATGTCTAGGCTCCATCCAGTGAAGACATTAAATAGTTTTAGATCTATCAGTCTGTTGAAAACTGGGTAGGCAACAGATTTGGCAGACATCAATTTACAGACTTCATTCATTCTATTCATTCATCATTTATCATCCAATAGCTATAAACCAGGCACTATGCAAGGTCACAGACACAAAAAAGTTAGCATGTATATTCATGCTGGGAAGTTCATTTTGTATGCTGTAAAGATGTAAGGTAGGGACCAGCAGAAGTCATAATGATTATGTCACTGGACTCACACATAGTTAACCACAGTTCTTAGTCCCAGACCCAGCAGCTTAAAATTCACACTAGGAACATGCGTGTAAGATAATTAAATGCTTAAAAAGATAAGAAAAATTACATTAAATTTAAAAAGAAGTTAGTTTGATGAGTGACAGGGTATGTATGGGAGGGTATAAAATCACACAAGGAGGCATAGGAATGGTGAGAAGAGAACCAATGGCAGGACCCTGGGAAGGAGCCAAATTGAGGACATAGGCACTGGAAGAGAAACCCAGTATGAAGAATAAGAAGAGATTGGGTGAATAAAAGAACCATATAAGAGTGACAGCCCAGAATTTTAGGAAAAGACAAATACTGGGCAAAGTTTAGATTGTTGCAGACTTACACATAGACTTTTCTATAGAAGTTACTCAACATGACCTAAGACAATAGAATTTGCCACCTTATCTGTGATAATAATATCTGATTTGTAAAATAAAATAGTAGATGTAAGGGCCAGATGGTAGCACAGTGGTAAAACGTGATGCTCCACAAGGTTGACCCACATGAGGTTTGGGATTCACATCCAAAGGCCTTCTTGAGGATGTTGGGGAAACACATACTAGTGATACAGATCTGGTGGGAGTGGACATAGCATCATGAGTTTGGGTTGCTGTCTGTCTCTCTCCCTCTCACTCACGGAAGAAATAATCATAAACTTTAAAAAATACAGATATAGTGGGACCAGCAGTTAGCATAATGACTATGTCGCTGAACTCCCATGTAGTCTACTGTAGTTCGAGTCTCGGACACAGTGGCTTAAACTCACGCCGGGTGCATATGCATGCGTGCCCAAGATCCCGAGAGGAGAATGGACAGGAAGGGATTGCGGCGTGGCCATCTCCTCGGGGGGTGATTTTTCGTTTTCTGTCTCTCTGCCTCTCTCTGTCTTTCTGGCGAGCACACATGCCCTATAGCAAAAAAACTCTTAAAAAATTTTAAAAAAGAAAAAATATAGATATAGGGTCAGCTGGTGATGTGGTAGTTAACACAGCTGAATCACATATGGCCAACTGCATGGTTCTAAGTCCCAGACTCAGAGCTTGAAAAACATTCCAGGCATATGTGCATTCATGCCCATAATCTCAACAGGAGAATGTAAGAAAAAGATTGCATCATGGTCATCTCCTCTTGAGCAGTATTTTTTTTTTCTCTCTGTCTCCCTCTCTCATTCTCTGAGTGCATATGCCCTATGGAAATTAAAAAAATAAAAAGATATGATTTCTGCCCAACAAGAGATATTCAATTGATAATTGACCATTTTATCACTGAAATTCTTATTACTGTATTTTAATTATTATGACTGTTATTACTATTGTTATCATTATCAGTAATTATATTATTGATAAATATTATGTTCTATTATGTTCTATGATCCAGAAAAGTCAATGTTCGACTTGGAAAAATGGTCCCTGACTTTAATCATCAGGAGATCCTCTGGCAGAGCAGATGCTATCTGGTAGTGAAAGAAGCTAGACACAGTAGGATGGCTGGGATGTAAGAAGAAAGAGACAGAAGTGCAGACTACTGTGCCTAAATTGTTGGCTATGATAGAAAAGAGAAGGGAATGTCAATAGGTGACAAGTAGATAATTTTTTTAAATGAGTATAAATTTTATTCATATAGTAAAGGGATTTCTCAGGGGAAGGAATAACAGGGATGACACAAGTTAAAGAGAAGAAATAGTGAGCAAGTTCTTAGACAATTCAGAAGGGGTCTGATCATGGTAGATTTACAACAGAATCAAAAAGCATCAAGACCTCAGAAAAAAGTCCAATAAGATGTATAAGACTTTTGAAGGAAAATTATAGTTTTATCGAATTATAGAAAACTACAAAAAACTGAAATATATGCCACATTCACAGATTGGAAACTCACAACTATAACTATTGGATCATCAGAAAAGTCAAAAAAAAAGTCATGACTTTTGTGAAAACCCAAATTTCTCCAAAAATTACTATCTAGAGTCAATGAATTCTACGTTATTGATCAGTTACTTCAGTGTGTATGTATAAGCTAATAAGCAGGTTTTTAAATTTACATGTGCATTTAAGGTTAATTACAGTCAAAACACACATGAAGAAGAAAAATAGGTAGGGACAACTAGCCCAGATATTTAGACCTATCTCAAGTTATAGTCATCTAGAAAGTGAGCTTCAATTTCAGGGATAGAAATTGAGGCCAAACGAATATAATTCAAGTCCATAAACAACACCATATATCAAAAGACACTTGATTTATAACAAATTAATACTCAAAAGGAATGGAGAAAGGAGTATTTTGATCACTGGAACTGTAGTAACACTTATCTACTCCCAGGTCAATTTAAAACAAGTGGAAAAGGCAAAATTTTAAAACATTTCAAAGAAAATATAAGTAAATATTTTCATAATGTTGAAATAAAGGTAATAAAATAGAAAATGAACTCACTATAAAGTAAGAGATCATTTTTACTACACTAAAACTAAGAACATCTGGGGACCATCAGGTGGCATAGTAATTAAGGTGCTGGACTCTCACAGGGCCTACTATGGTTTGAGTCCCAGACTCAGTGGCTTGAAATTCATGCCAGGCACATGTGCGTGCAGCCCAAAATCTCAGGGGAATGGAGGAGAAAGAATTGTGGCATGGCCATTTCTCCTAGAGTGTGAGTTCTCACTCTCCATATCACTGTCTCTCTCTGTTTCTTTCTCATTACCACTCATACCCTATGGCAAAAACCTTTAAAAACATCAAAAATATGTTTATTATAAGACTGCATAAAAAAGGTATAAAGGACAACTAAACAGCAAAAGAAGAAATTTGTAAACCAACAATACTCAATCTTTATACAAAGCAAATTCAGTGAAAAATACAAGTAAACAAAAAATATATAGACAACACAAAAGAAAGATAGGCAAAGAACTTGTAAAAGAGGTTCACAAAAACAAAAATCTAAATTACCAACAAAACTCATTAAAAAGAAACAAACAAACAAAAAGAAGTGCTCAGCTTCCTTAGTAATATTTACTCTATTACAAACTAAACCAGCAAAAGATTAACACTGAACATTTTTAAGATTGAATGGGACCAATAGATTGCATGATGGTTACATCACTGGATTCCCACATAATCAACTGTGGTTCAAGTCCTGGACGCTGTGGCTTAAAACTCATGCCAGGCGTGTGTGCAGGAGAACTCAAAATCCTGAGAGGAGAATGGAGGAGAAGGGATAGCAATGTGGCCATCCCCCCTGAGGGGTGATTTCTTGCTTTCTGCCTCTCTGTCTCTCTCTGTCTCTCCAGCAACTGCACATGCCCTCTAGAAAAAACCTGTCTAAAAAATATTTTGAGAAAAAAATGCAAAAGCTAATAGCAAATATTGCCCAGGACTTGGAGCATTAGTTGTTACCATACATGGCTGGTGAGGTTACATGCCCAATTTAGAAAAGAGTATAGTGTTATGTAGTACAGTTAAGGCCCACAAACCCTCTGACCCAGCAATTCCACTGCTAGGTATTAATATATAGGAACGCATGAACCAAGATACATTGCTCATACTAGCGCAAAACTACTAAAACAACCCAAATTAACACATCAGTAGAAGAAACCGATGTATATTATTTCTTTTAAAAAGTTAATTTTATTTATTATGATGTTTTAATTGACTGCAGTCCCCAGAGAGGGACAGAGAGAGAGAGAGGGAAAATGAGAAAGCAAGCTACTACAACTGTGATCGGCCATGTGGTAGTCCAGTGCCTTAACCACCATGCCACCTGCTAGCCCCTGAGGTATACTCTTTAATTGATACTGTACAGTATTAAAAATGAATGGACAAACTAAAATCAAATGCAAAATGAACAAATTTTACCCATGGAAGGTTAAGAAAAACAAACCACAAGGGAATATATACAGAATGGTTTTATTTATATAAAGTTCAAAAACAGGAAAACCAACCTTTGTGCTTACAGATGCAGACTTAGGTGGCAAAATCATAAAGATGAACAAAGACAAAATTACTATAAAAGTCAGGATACTGTAAGCACTAGAAAAAGGGATGAGTTGCAACTGGCAGAAATACACAGGGAGATGTTTGTGCTTAGTGAGTTCCCGCCTCCTCTGCCTTCAGAAGCTATTCCAAATCTATAAAAAAAATGCTCTATTTCTTGGCCTGGATAATTTTTATACTGATATTTGCTTTATACTTGTTGTAAAACTGTCCATAAGGGTTTTATGTTATTTTCTGCTTGCAGTTGTATTTCATGTGAAAAGCATGCAGCCTACGCATAGCCTACTATATTCCCCATGGCTTACCATGGTTCAAGTCCTGGCCCCTGCAGCTTGAAAATCATTCTTAGTGCCTGCGCATTCATGCATGTCCCCAAATCTAGGGAGAAATGGAGGAGAAGGGAGTGTAGCAAGACTATACACCAGCGGAATGATTTCTCTCTTTCTCTTTGTTTCTGTCTCTCTGTAGTAAGTGCATAAACCCTCTCAGAATTAAAAAAAAAATTGTGAAAAAAAGTATAAGTGGTGGGGCCTGCAAATGCATAGTGTTTACATTGCTGGACTCCCACTTGGCTGATCACAGTTCAAGTCCTGAACCCCGTGACTTGAAAATCATGCCAGGTGTATGTGCATGCGTATCCGAGATCCCAGGATGAGAATGGAGAAGGGATTGCTGCGTAGCCATCCCCCCCTTGGGGGCGGGGGTGATTTCTCACTTTTTCTTTCACTGTCTCTCTCTGTTACCTGATGCATCCTAGGGCAAAAACCTCTAAAATTAAAAAATAATAATAAAATAAAGTATAGGTGATAAGATTAATTTTAGGTAATAGTGAGAAAAATAACACTTACCTAATTTATAGTGAAAACTATTATCTACACAACATGCTTAACTGTATATCTAAAACAAAAATAAGCATGACAATTACAATATTAAAGTATCTATAAGAATCCACATTAAAAAAAGAAACATGCTATTAAGAAGCTGGATTTTTTCCTTTCAATTTAAAATACTTTTTAAAATGTAATGTTAAACTTACTACTTAGGACTATTTGAAGTTGTCAGTAGTCACAGTCTTCTTGTACAGATTTTTTTTACAGGAGAACAGTAATATCAATACACTTTTCAGAGATAAGCAATATAGCAAGACATGTGGTTACATGCTACCCTATTGAAATAAGTAGTTTGATCCATACATCATAAAGTTCATCATGCCAATATATAATATAATCATGTCTTAGATACTTTATTTTCCTTCCCTGTTCTTTGATATCTAAATTTAGAAACTGGATTGGTAGTATGGTACTCAAATCAACTAAATTAAACACTCTGACTCATAAAAGAATTATTTACTGTAAGACTTAAAGACAATGCCCAATCCCTTCTCCTCTATTTCTCCATCTTGTTGGGATTTTGGGCATGCACAAACACACCTGGTATGTTTTTCAAGCTGTCAGGGTCAGCATTTGAACCACGTTTCCTCCCTTAACTAGATTACTTTCATAAGGATCTATGGAACTTGTGCATTGTGAAAATTGCACTAGGTATAAGGGAAAGGGCTGCTAAGCAAGAGAATAACATGTGACCAATAAGGAATCACACAAATTATGTCAAAAAAATCAATAAGAAATAAATGAACTATAAAGCAAAGCTAATGTAACTCCTAAATAGAGGTATAAGCAGTAAGTTACAGGACTATCTAATTCAAATTGGGTAAATCAGGACAGATTGTCACTTTCAAGAGACAGACAGATAATCCATGTTTAGCCCTTGCTGGTCTGTGAATTCTAACAAGTTTCTTGGGCTCTTCAGTGAGGAAGCTGCAGCAGCAGGAGATAAAGTTCTAAGTGTGTTCAAGGATCATTAAGGAAATCTATGAAGATAGGCATTCATTTGGTGGAGGAATATAAAGAAAGAAGACATGGATAGGCAATTTATTTATTTGATGTTAGACATTTTAAAATGTGTGTGTGTGTGTGTGTGTGTGTGTGTGTGTGTGTGTATTTTCACCCACCAGAAAGACAAAAGAAAGGGGGAGAGAGAGAAGAGAAAGCACTCCCTCATGAGGAGTGTTATGCCCCAATCCCTTCTCCTCTATTTCTCCATCTTGTTGGGATTTGGGGCATTCACAAACACACCTGGTATGTTTTTCAAGCTGTCAGGGTCAGCATTTGAACCACGGTGAGCCATACAGGATCTAGTTCCCTCGACCATTGGATTACAGGGCTAGCATTTTTTTTTAATTTGTTTATCCATTTCTTCCATAAAGAAAGAGGCACCCGTGAACAGGGTCCTGGAGCCCCAGTCCACTTCCAGAACTCAGCCAGCCAGGATCATATGCACGCATGTGTGTGCCCAGTGTGCATAGAGAGACTTCAGGATATGATTTTGTGACCCTCCTATGTGGACTCAATATCACAGAGTGTTATGTCACTGCTGTGCCACCACAGTTAGCCTGGTTAGACGATTTGAAACCCATCTTTGAGAACACAAAAATAGCTTTAGCTTTAAAGAGTAACTGAGTTAGACCAGGTTGTAACATGAGACAGAAAAATATGATCCCTGGGAACCAGCAGTTAGCATAATGGCTATGTCGCTGGATTCCCATGTAGTCGACTGTGGCTCGCATCCCGGACCCGGTGGCTTAGAACTCGCACCGGGCGCGTGTGCGTGCGTGCCCAAGATCCCGAGAGGAGAATGGAGGAGAAGGGATTGCGGCATGACCATCCCCCCTGGGGGGTGATTTCTCTCTTTCTGTCTCTATGTCTCTCTCTGTCTGTCTGGCGAGCACACACGCCCTATAGTGAAAACCTCTCAAAAAAAAAAAAATGATCCCTCACACAGTTTTACAAATACATTCCAGACTTATAAGCCTTTATAAAATTCTATTTAACAAATTTGTATCAGCCACATTTATTTGTTATTTTAGGTACTTCCTACCCTGTCCCAGAAAATACCTATCCTATATCTTCATATATTTATTCTATTCACAGGATTAAAAGTTTCCTACTAAAAATCTGAAATCATCAAAAATCAACTTAGAAGATAAATTTAAACTAAAACAATATTTTTAAATGCATGTACAAAGAGTTTTCTAAAGATGAGGTAAATAGGGAAATCAGAAATCCCTTTGAAACTCCTCATTATGCCAAAGTCTTTCTGAAAATTGACATATTATTCCATGTATGGTCTACATAAGTATATTAGTTCCCAAACACATTTGAAGTGTGTACAATATGTATCATATCAACCTTCTTGAGTACGTTTCCCATAAGCAGAACCACCTTTTAACCCAAACCATTTATTTCCCCAATTTACTATTGTCAGTTATATAATAATCTAACATAACCATCATTCTCTGGCATAATAAAACATGACATTATTTAAAAAGTAAGCAACAATCTGTTAAAAAAAAAAAAAAGTAAATTCACAGAGTGTTTTCAGACCAAATATCATCTGTTTCCTGTACTGAACCCAAATGTATTTCAGTGGATAATGTTAAATGCTATTTGACATTATAACACTATAACAAATTATCCTTTTTTAGAGAATCAAAACTGTCTCATAGCTTAAAATTATATCATCAAATTTACTGCTGAAGCATGTTCCTGTGATGAATTTCCCATTCCCTCCTCTTCATAAGAATTGACACCCACTAAACATCATTCCTCAGCTGACAGAAGACAGTTGTCTGCATGGTCATGGGTGATACACCAGAAAGTGAACAAGGGAGGGGTTGAGAGGAGGAGGACTTCTTATGCTTGTGATTAAGTTCATGCCATTAATATCGTAGTTCAAAAGCAAAAAGCTTCTGTTTGTGGCATATGGTATTATTGCATATATAAAATATGTGGGAACAAGTTGTCACTGGGTCCTTTAAGCAACACAGCAGCTAGGACACACCCTTTCTTCCTGTGCAGTAGATGGCTGTAGCTTGGGCATCTGACCTTCAGGAAGTCCTTTCCTTTCTTGAGGTTCTATTTGATGTTTGGAAATTTTAATAAGGTGAACTAGCTACTCTCCAGGTCTGTTCCACCCCTCTTAATCCGTGAAAGGAAATAACAGTTTTAAAAGAATGGTGATCGTATCACAGATGTATGTTTGTGTCCAGATTCATCCAGCTGTAAACATGAAACGTGTGCAGTTTTTTCCATATCAATTATATTTCAATAAAGCTGTTAAAAAAAGATGAAGCATCTAAAGAAAATTTTAGCAAAGAAAGGCAGAATCAGAACAGCTTTAGCCTTTAGACTGTTACTATACAAAGATTATTTTCAGTTTAATTAAATTAAGGTAGCCTTAGTTGGGCTGATAATAAATCTGAGTCTTAAGACCAGAATAGAGGACAGGAAATTCACGTCTGAAATGAAATAGACTGCCCCATTGGATCAGAAGATAAGCTCACCATCATTGGAGGTGTTCAAGGAAAGGCTGAGCGATATCTTGGCAGAAATATTATAGAAGTAATAAGGAGCTTGTAAATTAAGCTCCCTCCAACCTTGTGCTATAAAATGCCACCGTAAACAGCTTTGCCAGAATCCAGTGTCTTAAGCTCTTATAAATATCATGGCAGAGTTGTATCTCATCATTTGTCATTCATCAGACATCTTTACTGAGCCCTACCCTTAGCCAGGCACTGTGCAAATCCTATCAAGCATATAAAGATGACCCAGAGAATGCACTGTATTGCTGATGGAAAAAGAGGAACGTGATAGCTACCAGGCAGTTAGTGATAAGTGACAAAGACAAAGCACAGAGAAAACACAAAAAACGTTTCAAAAAGGGAGAAATTACTGCTAGCTTTGCAGAGCAAGGATGGGAATTCATGAAGGAGAGAAAGATGTATAGCATCTGAAGGAAGGCGAGAGGCAGAGCAGGAAAATAAATGACTTTGAAAACTCTTCCATTTCTTCCATGTGCTTTAACTAAAGAGATCAAATGCCATGAAAATGAGTACAGATATGTTGATCCCCTGCCTTGAAGTTCCAAAGTTCATCATTTTAACCCACTAGGCTAATCAACCCAGAGTCAGTGGGGAACACCCCGCCATCAGAAGAAGCTGAACACAAATAAGACCTCATGACCACTGTGGAATCAGGACCACACAGTGATAATCTCTGAGTGAGGCCAGCAAAAGTTAAGACATAACATGCCATGTTAATGGCAAGACCAAATTTTATAAAGACATTTAGGTTCAGGTAAGACTTTTGTTCTAAGGACATTGGCGTTGACAATGATACACATGTAGTCATGATGGTACTGATCATACATGAACTTCTATCCCTCCATCACTACTGTCTGCACTACTGTCGACATTGGAATTCAGCAGTAACTTTCTAATTTCAACTCCCCATGAAACTTTAACTTTGGCTCTTTAGACGACTTGTTTCATAGCAGTTCATATGTAATTTCAACCACTTTATACACAACCGCTGCCCTGGTTTCCCTGTTTAAAGTAGTTCAGAATTTTAGCACATGTTCTGAGATTTGAGAGTTCATCATGCACCTCTAGTAGATCCTTGATGACATATCTCAATGAGTATTGATTATTCTATTTGAGTATAAGTAATTACAGTCTAAAATAAGTCTCAGAGTCTTCACTATGCTTGAGTACCTGCCATTTAGAATAATTTTTTTTCAGTATACATCATACCATTAATAATGAAATGACTGATTTTGTAACCTAAGAGTAACCTAAACATCTTGCTTAAAATCCAGACCTTCTACTGTTACAAAATTTATGAAATAGAGAAATAGGTTAAGGTAATAGAGAAAGTTTACTAATATGGGGCCAGCAGATGGCATAATGTTTAAGGAACTAGACTCCCACATGGCTGACCATGGTATGAGTTCCAGATCTGGCTGCTTGAAAAATCATGCCAGGCACATGTGCATGCATGCGCAAAATCCCAAGAGAAGAATAGAGGAAAAGGATTGTAGCATGACTATCCATCCTCCCAGAGGGCGATTTTTTGTTTTCCCTCTCTGTCTCTCTCTGTTTCTCTGTGGTGAGAACACACACTCCATGGCAAAAACCTAAAAATAGTTTAGTAATATGTCTTGTAGCAGTCATACAAAGATAGTATTGTGATCAATTCCAGAAATTTATTGCATAGAAATCCTAATAATACACAAGGATGACAGATTTGATAGAACAGTCAGGTCTTGAGTCTCTTTTAATGTAATACAACCAGAAAGGGCCATGTCTCTGACTGAGATTGCTGGCTGCTTATTACCTTAAAGGAACAGGTTCTCCAGTTCAGGAAAAAGAACATTCACCATAGATTTACTATTTCCAGCACACATCCTTCCTCAATAGCTCAGTACCACGTTTTCATATTTTGCAATTTCTCCTGCTTATAGAAACTTGATCATTATATTCATTCCAATTTAGTAAGGCTAATAATTTTTTCTATTAAAGACTTCTTTGATCCTATTTTTACAAGAGATGTATCTAAGATGTTTCAATATCCAAGAAAGCCACAATGTGATCAACTAATATCAGAAAAGTCTGAGGATTTTTGTTGTTTGTTATAAGCACACTCAATAGGAAACATTTAAATTCTGGGTCGCAGAGCCAGCAGGTTGCATAACGATTAAGGTGCTAGACTCCCACATAGCCAAACATGATTCAAGTCCCAGACCTAGCAGCCTGAAACTCACTACAGGCAATGTGCATGCATGCCTAAAAACCCCCTGAGGTGAGAATAAAGGAGAAATTATTGCAGTAGGGCCATCCCCCTGGCTGGGGGTGGTGGTGGTGGTGGTAGAGGTGATTTCTCACTTTCTGTCTCTGTGTCTCTGCCTCTCTAGCAAATGTGCATGCCCTAGAGAAAAAAATAAAAAAAACTCTCAAAGAAGTAATTAATTAATTAATTCTGGGTCCCTAAACAAAATTTTGTGACATTTTACTTATCCTTACACTCATTCTTTACTTATTTTTATTTCATTATTTCTTAGTCACATTTAATTGTTGTACGTCTCTATAGCACACAATATAGTTTTTCAAAGTATGCATGTAGTACCTGACAATTAAATCAAAGATATTATCATATATATTATTTTTAACAGAGAACTTAACATCCTTCTGTCTGTTAAGTACTTCATCCCTGAGCCCTCCCACCCATCTTCTCCTGTCTGCTCCCCTCCCATACAGTCTGTGATATCTACGCTTGTCCTCCATACTGTTATATCTTTGGATCTTTCAATTTCTGCCATAGAGTGCAGGAAATGAGTACATATTGGGTGAAAATATACAGTATTTGTCTTCCATAGTATGACTTATTTCACTTAGAATTAAATCTCTTACATTCATCCATTTTGTATCCAGTGACAGGGTCTCATTCTTCCTTATGAGTGAGTAATATTCCATAGTGTACATGTGCCACATTTTATCCAATCTGGCATTAGTTCTTGGGCACTTAGGTTGATTCTATGTCTTAGCAATTGTGAATAGTGCTGTAATAAACATGGATGTGCAAGTGCCTTTCTGAATATTTTCCTATCCTTCAGGTAAATACCAAAGAATGAGATTACTTCTTCACATGTTAGTTCTATTTGCAGGTTTTTAAGGAACCTGAATAGTGTTTTCCATGGTGGCTGTAACAATTTATATTCTCACCAGCAGTGTAAGAGGTTTTGCTTTTCACCCTAGCCTCAGCAGTATTTATTCTTTGTTTTCATTATCAAAGCCATTTGTACTTGGGTTAAGTGGTATCTCATTGTGGTTTTGATTTGTATTTACCTTAAGATAAGTGATATTAAAGATGTTTTCATATGCATTTTGGCCACTCATGTGTCTTCCTTAGAGAGCTGTCTGTTCAACTCATTTGCCCATTTTTAATTGGATTATTTGGGGGATTTTTGCAGGCAAGCTGCTTGAGTTCCCTATGTACTTTGGTTATCAATCCCTTTACTGAAGCACAGCTTGCAAATATTTTCTCCCATTTTTCAGGTTGTCTCTTCACTCTAATCATTGTTTCCTTTGCTGTGCAGAAGCTTTTTAGCTTGATGTATTCATATTGTTTATTTTTGAATTGTTGCCTGCACCTTAAGAATCTTGTTTAAGAAATTTTCACCTATTCCAATGCCTTCAAGTAAGTACCCTGTGTTTTCCACAAGTAGTTTTATAGTTTGAGACTTTACATTTAGATCTTTTATCCATTTTGAGTTCTTGTTGTTGCTGTTGTTGTCGTTAATAGTGAGAGATATGCATCCAGTTTCATTTTCCTGCAGTTAGATATCCAGTTCCTCCAGCACCATTTGCTGAAGAGGCTTTTTTCTTCTCACTGGATTGTCTTGTGTCCTTTGCCTTGGACTCATTTTTATCTTATATTTTCAAAGGTTTGATATGATATAAACACTGAGATATCTTAAAATAGTTTTAATGTTATTTCTGTATTCTTAAAATAGAATAAAATCAACATAGAAATAAGAGGATATTGGGGCCAGCAGGTGGCTTGGGCTCCCATATGCTCAATCATAGTTTGAGTCCCAGACCCAGGAGCTTGAAATTCATGCTAGGCACATGTGGGTGCATGCCCAAAATCCCAAGAGAATAGAAGAGAAAGGATTTCAGCTTGGCCATCTCCCTCAGGGGGTAATTTTTCTCTTTCCCTGTCTCGCTTTACTTTTTTAAAGAAATAAGAGGATGTGATCCTAGTTCTAACAGATTAAAAAACTACTTTTACTCATAATTTGGTCCTAAATGGTGTGGCTGTTTGTTCCAGCAGTCCCTTAGTGAGCACCTTGATGGACATGCATGTTTGAGAAACAGAGCTTGAAATTGTCAAAACCTTAAGCAAAATGGAAATTTTTAAGTATTTAAAATTTATAAGGAAACATGAAAAGGATGGATAGAAAACAAGAAAGGAAGACAAGAGAGTTCATGGTGGATATGAAACATAGTGGATGGGTCAGTGAGAGCTGAGAGTCTGGGGGAGCAGGAGTTCATGCTATGGAATATATTTGACTAAGCTATGTATCAGGAGACTCCTCTTGACTATCAACTAACCAATAAAAGCTAGTGTACTCCCAAATGCTTTGAGTGTGCATATTCTGAAAACCATGTCCAAATTAACTCCATGAACAACCAAGATAGCACATGAGGAAGCAGTCAGAAAAGATCATGGGAGAAGGTGGCTCTGCAGACCAACAGAAAGCTTCCAAAGATACCGAATTACTGTGTTCAAGTTCATCTTATCTAAATAGTAAATGGCAGTGAGGCTTTCCCACCTCACATCATTTTGCATATTTTCCTGTAAATTTAATTATTTCTGTTCTGAATATTCATTTGGTGCAAAGAAATGTACATGGGCTCTGGTCTCAGGGAGATTCCAAATTACAAATAAAAGCTTATACCCTAAAACATAGAAAATAATATGTAAGATTAATAATGTGGTAAGAAATCTGATACCTGCCTAACTCATATTCTTTCTTCACCCAAAACAGAGGAGGAGGAAGAATCATATTACTAGAGATGTTTCGGACTCTCTCTCTACTCTGTGAATTGTTTCTTTCCTTGGAAAAAGAAAGGTAAGTCTATTTGATGAAACTGTAACAGCTGAACTTTCACTGGATAATGCTGTCAGTGAAGGATTACACTGCCTCAAAAGTTAGAGGGAAAGTCTGTGTTTTTCCCATACCTGTTCTTGGTTCTGCTTCTTCAGAGGCAGCACTGGCCTTCCAGTTTCCGTGCTGAAAGCCCTCCCAGATATGCATTACAGCACCTCACCTGTGATCCCTATGACCACATGGATAAATTCAACCCAGAGGAGAAATAAAAGGCCAGCTCAATCCAGACAGACAAGAGCAACGGTAATACTCCATGTCCACGTGCCTATTTGTGCAGATTATCAACTATATCTATGAAGACAAGGGAGGATTTTTACCATAAGTTTTATCTTCCAAATTAATACAACCCCAAAGCCATATGAAACTGTTAGATTGACAAATGGTTAGTGCAAGCAAAAATGACCAAGGTGTGAGGTAATGAATGCCTGTAAAAGGTAAGATGGTTGGTATTGTAGAATGTGTTTTTGTGTTCCACCTCCCCTAAACTTTCTATTTGAAACCCTAACCCACATTAGGATGGTAGGGCCTTGCGAGGTATTAGGATTAGTGGAGGTCATGAGATAGAGCCCCTATAAAGGGATTTATGTCTTTATAAGAAGAGAGGGAAACTGAAGCACACTCTTGGACCCATGCAAGGATACAAGTCAGGGGGAAAGCAGATGTTTTTTCTGCAAGCCAGGAAGTATACCTTCACCAGACATACACCTTCTGGTACCTAAATCTTGGACTCCCAGTCTGCAGAACTGTGAACAATAAATGATCGTTGTTTAAGCCACCTGAGTTGTTATTTTAGTTACAGTAGTCCAAACTGATGAAGAAAGTGGGGAATGGCAAAGTGAAGCTCAGGCTTTGGAATAACTTTAAAGAAGAATTCTCATCTTTGGTGACTGATCAGATACTGGGTAAATGGATGGTGGTAACCTGGAACCTCAACAACCCTTAAGTTTTGGATACAGAGGCTTAAAACCCATTCTAGGCACATGTGCACGCATGTCCAAAATCCCAGGAGGAGAATGGAGGACAAGAGATTGCAGCATGACCATTCACCCTGAGAGGTGATTTCTCACATTCCCTCTCACTACCTCTGTCTATCTCTCCAGCAAGCATGCATGCTCTATAGCAAAAACATAAATAAATAAATAAATAAATAAATAAATAAATAAATAAATAAAATGAAGAAGAAAAGAAAAAATAGATAGAGCTCTTAGGGAATTATGGGTACATCAAGCTGAGTTTATTTTACTGTATTTCTCAGTCAGAACTGCAGGTGGGCTGGGGCTTTTACACTGCAGATGCAGCTAAGCTTTACTAAAGATAGCTCTATAGCAAAAACATAAATAAATAAATAAATAAATAAATAAATAAATAAAATGAAGAAGAAAAGAAAAAATAGATAGAGCTCTTAGGGAATTATGGGTACATCAAGCTGAGTTTATTTTACTGTATTTCTCAGTCAGAACTGCAGGTGGGCTGGGGCTTTTACACTGCAGATGCAGCTAAGCTTTACTAAAGCAGGTCTCAAGAGCATAGGTAAAGAGTACTAAATATGCTGACCCAGATTGCATTTTTCTGTATGTTGTCTATGTTGTTTTAAAATACAAGAAGAGTTAAAAAGAAAATTATAAGAAGCTAACCTATTGATGTCATGGAGCCTTAAGAGTTATCCTACAAAACTCTGGTCTCAAGGATGCTGGAATTTAGTAGTAAAATGACCAAAAATCACAGCTTTGAATTTCAGAAATTTACTATGGCATCACACATGGAAAGGACATGGATGCTACCGGCAAAAATTTTAATTTTTATTATGAAAAATTCCTTAATAAACAAAATCACTAGAAAACAAACAGATTTGGGTAAAAACAATCCAATATATAGGACTAAAGGTTAATTAATATAGTACAAAAAGACCTATTACAAAATAAAAAGAAGACAAAAGAAAACATTCAGATGGGAAAAATCGGTAAAGAATATGCAACAGCAATTTATAGAAGAGCTAACCCCGCTAACCCCTATGATCAAGAAACATACTGGTAAGCAGAGAAATTTAAATTAAAGTAAAATGAGATACCTCTTTATGCCCTTGAGACTGAAAAGAATTCTAACCTCTATTAGGGTCCACTGCTAGTAAAGATACAAGAAAAAATATACTCTCACACATTGCTGGTAAAGTATAACTCCTTAGAACTTCTTAAGAAAACAATCTGACTTCACCTATTAAAATTAAAGAATGTGGGGCCAGTAGGTGGTGTGGTGGTTAAGGGCAGTGGACTCCCATATGGCTGATTGTGATTCTAGTCCCTGACCTGGTAGCTTGCTTTCCTCACTTTCTCTCTCTCTCTCT
The DNA here is from genome assembly GCF_000334495.1 of Tupaia belangeri chinensis. Classification (NCBI taxonomy): domain Eukaryota; kingdom Metazoa; phylum Chordata; class Mammalia; order Scandentia; family Tupaiidae; genus Tupaia; species Tupaia belangeri. The sequence continues at coordinate 343,065 of NW_006159437.1, read as the reverse complement.
CTTTCTCTCTCTCTGTCTCTCTCTCTGGTCAAATTAAAAAAATAATAAATCAAGTTAAATTAAATAGCTTTTTAAAAAATTAAAGAATATGTATTAATCACATTCCTGAAAATATATCCTATACAATAAAAGCATCAATATATAATAACATATGAGCAAAAATATGTATTGAGCATTGTTTTCAGTGGCGAAAATAAATAGACAGATAGATAGACAAAATCTAGAAAAATCATGTCAGTTTTTAACAAATTATTGTACGTTTAGCCACTTCGAGCAACATACATTTATTATTTCATAATTTCTTTGCACTTAGACTTGAGGCACAGCTTTACTGTGTTCTCTGTTTAGTGTATTATACATTGGTAATTGAGGAGTCACCCAGGCTGCATTCTTATCTGGTGATTTAGATGAGGAAGAATCTGTTTCCAGTCTATCTCAGTTTATTAGCAGAATTCATTTTCCTAAAACTGTAGGACTTGGGCCTCTGGCTTCCTGCTGGTTCTTTGTTAGAAGCTTCTCTCCTTGGACCAGCAGTTAGCGTAATGGCTATGTCGCTGGACTCCCATGTAGTCGACCGCAGTTCGAGTCCTGGACCCAGTGGCTTAAACTCACACCGGGCACATGTGCATGCGTGCCCAAGATCCTGAGAGGAGAATGGAGAAGGGATTGTGGCCTGGCCATCCCCCCTGGGGGGTGATTTCTCGCTTTCTGTCTCTCTGTCTCTGTCTCTCTGGCGAGTGCATGCACCCTATAGCAAAAACCTCTCCAAAAAAAAAATTTTTTTTAAAAGAAGCTTCTCTCCTTTATTGAAGGTCACCCAAAGGAGGCCCATAATTCCAGATGGACTTCCTCAATGTGGTCACTTCATTAAGCCAGCAAGGAGAGTGTCTAGAGTGATTACAACTTTATTAAAATTTTGCTTGGTTATGATACTGGTCTTGCCAAGAGTTTTTTATTTCTCTTAACTTTAAAAATGAAACACATGACTGAATGTATGATAAAGGACCCATGTATAGAATATATAACATACTTTCAAAACTCAACAGTAAAAAAAAAGTCTAGTTAGAAAATGGGAAAAAAAAAAAACAGGATGAGATGCTACACTGAAGAAGATATATAAATGAAAAACAATCACATGGAAAGATGCTCAACATCACCAGTCTTTAGCGAAACACAAGAGTCAAAACCACAAGAAAATACTAGTATACATAGCTAAAATAAATAGTATTGACAAAACCAAATAGCACTGGTAAGGATGTAGAAAAAAAATGTATCATTCATATATTTCTGTGGGAATATACACTATGAAATAGTTTGGCAGTTCCTAAAAGAAAAAAATTATCATGTGACCCTGCAATAGCACTTCTGGGTATTTATCTTAGAAAATGAAAAGTTTCTCCACACAAAAATATGCGCACACATGTCCACAGCAGTTTTATATGAACCAGCCAAACACTAGAAAGATCTCAAATGTCCCTCAGTAGGAAATTATTAAACAAACTATACATCCGTAATATGCATAAATACTACTCAATCAAAAAACAAACAAAAAGAATAGATTCTTAACACACACAACAAATTGAAGAATTTTAAGAGTTTCATGTAGAGGGGCCGGCAGGTGGCTTGGTGGTTAAGAGCGCTGGACTCCCACATAGCTGACTACGGTTCAAGTCCTGGACCTGGCAGCTTGCTTTCTCTCTCTGTCTCTCTCTCTCTCTCTCTCTCATTAAAAATTAAAAAATAAATAAATGGATAAAGTTAAATTAAAAAAAAAAAAAAAAAGAGTTTCATGTAGAGTGAACAAACTCCATATTTGAAAGACCACATGTATGATTTAAGCTATGTAGCATGCATTAAATAACAAAATTACAGAAATGTGAAAGAGATTAGTACAAGAAATGAGATAGAGTAGTAGGCATAATTGTGACCTAAAAGATAAAAGATAGCACAAGGAATCTACGTGATGATGGAACAATCCTATGTGGTGGTTACGAAAGTCTACACACACATGCACACAGACTCATGGAGATATGCACACACACAAGCACATGCAAAACTAGTGAAATCTGAATGACATCTATGGATTATTCCAATGGCAATCTCAGTTGCCTGGTTTGCTATGGTACTATAGTTACATAAGATGTTATCGCTGAAAGAAACTGGGTGAAAGGTCATAGGACCCTCTATATTATTTCTTAAAACTCCATAATCTACAATTATGTCAAAATAAAAAAATAAAATAATTGAAGCATAGAAGAGACTTAGGGTTGAAAGAACCTTACTCATTCCAATACAAGGCGGCTCAAACTGTAACTTACGAAAGGAACTCTACTCTGTGCAGACTGTGGAGTAGTTGCCTCTTAGACTGAACAGAAAGAGAAACTGGGTGATGTGAGTTTTGAAAATTAACGTCTTTAAATTTTAACATAAACATTTAGGACCTTAATGTTTCAGACAAAAGAAAGGTAGTCTTAATCTCTTTGACATGGACATTTTTATAAAGAGGGAAAATCCATATTTAGGGATATTTTATTTTGCCATCATAATATTATTGGAGCACCTTTAGCTGCCATTTGATTGCCCTAAATACTTTTCCAGAGTTATGTTGACAATAAGGCTGGATATAATTTAGGCTGATAATTAAAATAGGGAATGAGCACTATCCCTAGATAACAACTAGGTCTCAGAATTGATTTAACTGAGGTTTATGCTCTGATACACTACATATCTGCATTGCCCACCAGGTGTTCCAAGAAGACAAAAGTTCAATGGGGCAAGGTAAGAGCAGAATAAATTCATGATCTCTTTCCTTTGAGAGGGATTATCACAACTGTGGATGATCATGAGCTTACACTAAACTCAGTATGTTTATCTTTTACTTTTATACTCCTACACAGAAGAAAACTACTTCACTCCTTATAAAAAATACAATACTACCTGGTCCTTCCTTCAGGCCTTTCAAAGGGAGGACAAGTGACTTCCCTGATGAATATATTTTGGAAAGAGCAACTGAGCATACGCATTTAGTCCCTTTCCCTTGCAAAGAAGTTGAGCCTTGCTACATGCACTCTTCTGCTAACCTACTATAAGGCTTAGTTTATGTTGTAAATGAATAAGAGCCAGCATGTGGCATAGTGGTTAAGACACTGGACTCCTACGTGGCTGGCCAGACTCCAAGTCCTGGACCAGTAGCTTGAAACACACCAGGCTTGTGTGCATGCGTAGTCAAAATTCCAAGAGGAGAATGGAGGAGAAGGAATTGTGGCATGGCCATCCCCCCAGGGGGTGATTTCTCACTTTCTGTCTGTCTGGTGAGTGCACACGCCCTATAGCAAAAATCTATTATTAAAAAAAAAAAAAACTAATGAGACAGATTTTATTCCTCAGGGAGAAAAATACAGTTATAGATGGTGCTATGGTTTGAATATGTCCCTCAAAAGTGTATGTATTCTAATATGATTGAGGAAGAGGAAACAATTCAACTCTCTTGACTATGGAATTAAGAGGTAGAGCCTTTAATAGATGATAAGGGTTAGATAAGATTATCACGGTGGGGCCCCACACCTGAATAATTACATGTTTATGAGAGGAAGTCATATCAAAGCAGAAACAGAAACACAGGTATGCACACAACTGCCCTCCATGCTATAATGTAGTCAGAAGCCCTTCAACAGATGGTGACACCATCAGCCTCCAAAATCGAGAGCTAAATAAACCTCTAACAAACTAAAATAGACATTCAATTAAGGGGAGAATGGTAAATCAGAATTTGAATAACAAATTATCACCACAGGTCAAGCAAAATGCTCTATTTTAGGCCAAATGTAAAAGAGTGATATTTTGATTGTTACTTCTCTAACTGCTTCGTAATTATCCCTGAACTGGAAAAAGGAAGCTCAGTAATCTCTAATGGCTTTCAAACCTGATACGTACCCATTATCATAACCAAGCATAGTGTACCAGTCAAATCTGATACCGATCAGTTATAGCCAAGCATAGTGCACTGCTCTCATGCTTGGTGTCTTGGTCACTGGTAAAACCTCTATTCCCAAATCTCTAGGTGAAGAGCACAAAGTCATAACTCTGTCGATTTTTGTTAAATAAATACTGATTTCATGATGTACTTTCAGCAGTTACATCGATGTATCACTTTCATTTAAGAAGTACCTAAAGAAAGGAATTATTCAAGAAACTTTGTTCTTGATTCCCCACAGCAATCTCAATATAAAATACTTAAGTCAATGACAAAAAATAAAATTCTAATAGACTCTTATGGTATTTATATTGACACATTACTGGAACGAACAATAGTTAATTCATGTCTACCGTCAATTAAACAGTGAGGTCTTTCTTCTCTATAAAATATGACAGATATAATTTCCCTCTAGTTCTTTTGCCCTAGAGATCTAAATTAAAAATCACTGAGAAGATATTGAAACAAAGCTGTTAAAACCAGGAGCCTATATTTAATAAAGGATCTAGCCACTTTAAAAACCTAGCAGGTTATCTTTCCCCTAGAGATGGTAGACTTAGCAAGTGATCTAAAAACAGCTGGAGCAAACAGAGACAGGTCAGCATCAAATTATTTAAAAAGAATAGTCTATGCTGTTTGAAATTCCTTTTCTGAAAACAGGTCAAGTTCTTTGCCCATTTTTCTTTAAGATATTAGTGTTTCTCTTATCAGTTTATGTCATCGGTATGTGTGGTAAAGATAGAAACCACTTGGCATCTATGTACAATTATACTCCCAGATTCTCCCTTGTTACTTAATTTTATTTTTAATGTGTTTAAACATTACTATTTTCATTGTGATACACTATTATTGTTTTCATTATCGTGTTGTTACTTAATCAGCCATTTTCTTGGTTAGTTCTTCCACTGCTTGAAATTTTAGACAATTGTTTTCTGTCCAGAGATTTAATAAACATACAGTTATATTTCCTTGCCCTGTTTTTGTTTTTGTTTTTGAGAGAGAGAGATTTTTTTGCTTTAAGGAATATACATTCTTGGGGGAGAGAGACAGAAAGCAAGAAATCACCCCCCCATAGGGAACTGGCCATACTGCAATCCCCTCTCCATTCTTTTCACAGGGTAGAATGCATAATGTCAGAATACTTAATCCTAGTCAAAATCCTTAAGATTTTTAAGCTAATCTAGAAAAGAAAAACATAGGAAAGAATAAGCATAGTAATGTCAAGAAAATAAATGAATGATAATAGATAAATAGGCAGATACCAGAAGAGAAACGATAGCCCAGAAATAAACATTAAAATAAAGATCGAAATATATGGCAAATGGGAACAACAATAGGGAAAAGGAGGGATTTGTTCAGTCAATAAATATATCTTTATTAGTTACTGTGTACCAGGAGCCTTGGTGCTAGGAAGAGAAGACAGGCATAGCCTTTTCCTGTGGGATCTATAGTCTGGGGAGTAATTACATACATGCTAAAGGATATGTGTAGGGGGCTAGTGGAATATTTAAAAGCATGAACAAATCTATATTCAGGCATCTGGATAGGCTTCTGTGAAACAGGGACTTATAAACTGAGATCTAAAGCAGTAGTTAGAGAGGACCATGCAGAACAGAAAGACATTCAGGGTGGAAGGAACACAGAATAATGAGGATGAATCTGTAGGAGCTAAATCATGCAGGTTTCTGTGGAACTAACAGGGACTTTGAACTTTATCTAAGGGCAATGGGAAGCAACTGAAGAATTTTAAACAGATGACCGACAATCAGATCTGCCTTTTTAAAATGGACCAGAGTGGGGAAAAGTGTGGCTGCCAGGATTAGCTAGAAGCCTGCTGGAGTCATCTGGGTAAAAGATGATTGCGACTAGAAGTGTTGACAATGAGGATAGAGAAAATGGAAACATTTCAGAAATATTTAGAGGCAGATTTGATAGAACTTGATGATTGACTGAGTGTTTGAGGGGGCAGAGAAAGAAAGGAGTCAAAGATAATTACATTGGATCCTTACTTCAAAACAGAGAGCAAAATAAACTCCCAATGGGAAAAGAAGATAAATGTTTTAAAAGAGGAAAACACAGAATTTCTTGAATAAATCAAAGACCTTTAGAATGTACTCCAGTTTGATTCCTACTCCATCTTATCTATTTTCTAGTCCCTAAGTAGCACTGTGAAAAACACCCCATCCCCCCAGTACTCTCTACCTTGCCTACACCTATACTTCAGCTCATATTCCTCTTTTATAAGGGCCTTCCTTAATTCCCATCTCTAATTAAAAAAAAAAAAAGACTAGGATTTCAGTAGTCCTAAAATCCTATTGACCTTCAAAATCCATCTAAAAATTTACCTCCTCCACAAAACCTTTCTTGTTCTCCAATAAAAATCATTTTTATTTTGATTCCATGGCATTTTGCTTACATACTTCACATTGCTATTATTATATATTATTACCTGGTGATATTTATATAGGTCTGCCAGCACTAAAGATTCATAAACACTTTGAAAGTCTGTCTTCCTAGCTACCACCAAGCCCTGTTCAACTGAAGCTTTCATCATACCTAACACACAGTGTATATATAGACTTCATCAGTGAATTAAATATTAAATAAAGACAAAAATTTAATTTAAAATAAATGCCTCTAGGTAAAATCAGATGTTTTGCCACTTCACTCACTAGAAGTTCAAGTTTTCCAAACCTCATCTCTCCCAAACTATAGGCTGCCTTCAGGCAATTCACTTCACTTTATATTAACTTTAGCTTGAAAGAAATTAACACTCTTCTTCAGCTCCTGCCACTTCGTGTCCTCAAGCTTCTGTAAGTCTGTTCTTTTTCTTTTCAGAGAAGGAGGCAGCCCCCAGTTATTACTAATTCAGTACTAATTCAGTACTGCAGGGCTACTCTTTTTGAATAAATGATATTCTGCAGATCTTTAAGATGACCCAGACTACTCTGCACACTTTTTACTTTTTTAAAAAATCTTTTTGGCCTCTTTATCTTTTTTTTTTTTAACTTTTCATTTTGAAATAATTTCAGACTTGAAAATACAAGGCAATGCTGTATACCCATCCCTGGATTCCTCAAGTGTTAATATTTTATCACAGTTGTTTTATCATTCTCTCACTCCCACCCCTAAATATTTGTGAGAAAGTTGCAGCCAAGATGTCCTTTTATCTTTAAGTACTTTAGTGAATCCCCAAGTAGTAAACAATGCTTTGCAGAAATGGACATTGTTCTACCCAGTCTTCAATCATCTATTCTTGAGGATGCTGTGAGTTGCTATACATCATCCTCCGCTACCAACAGCAAGACAGCACCTGGTCCTCTCACTCAGCCATTCGTACATCCCCCTCGGCTACTTGAGGAATATTTAGCTGCTCCCATTCTACTGACAGTTGTGGAAATTCAGTGGAGATGTGTCAGGCAGTTTCTTGTTATGCTTAAGCACACAGACAACAGAGTGTTGACTCACTTGTGTGGAAGTACAAATAACTATTAAAATTTCTCTACCTGAACACCACAAAGCCATTTTACTCTACTGCTTCCAAGTCACAACTGAGAATACAAAAAGAGAGCCTTGCTGCTTACATTTCTCCCCATTTTTACTCCCTCCTTCCTGAAAACAGGTCAAGTTCTTTGCCCATTTTTCTTTAAGATATTAGTGTTTCTCTTATCAGTTTATGTCATCGGTATGTGTGGTAAAGATAGAAACCACTTGGCATCTATGTACAATTATACTCCCAGATTCTCCCTTGTTACTTAATTTTATTTTTAATGTGTTTAAACATTACTATTTTCATTGTGATACACTATTATTGTTTTCATTATCGTGTTGTTACTTAATCAGCCATTTTCTTGGTTAGTTCTTCCACTGCTTGAAATTTTAGACAATTGTTTTCTGTCCAGAGATTTAATAAACATACAGTTATATTTCCTTGCCCTGTTTTTGTTTTTGTTTTTGAGAGAGAGAGATTTTTTTGCTTTAAGGAATATACATTCTTGGGGGAGAGAGACAGAAAGCAAGAAATCACCCCCCCATAGGGAACTGGCCATACTGCAATCCCCTCTCCATTCTTTTCACAGGGTAGAATGCATAATGTCAGAATACTTAATCCTAGTCAAAATCCTTAAGATTTTTAAGCTAATCTAGAAAAGAAAAACATAGGAAAGAATAAGCATAGTAATGTCAAGAAAATAAATGAATGATAATAGATAAATAGGCAGATACCAGAAGAGAAACGATAGCCCAGAAATAAACATTAAAATAAAGATCGAAATATATGGCAAATGGGAACAACAATAGGGAAAAGGAGGGATTTGTTCAGTCAATAAATATATCTTTATTAGTTACTGTGTACCAGGAGCCTTGGTGCTAGGAAGAGAAGACAGGCATAGCCTTTTCCTGTGGGATCTATAGTCTGGGGAGTAATTACATACATGCTAAAGGATATGTGTAGGGGGCTAGTGGAATATTTAAAAGCATGAACAAATCTATATTCAGGCATCTGGATAGGCTTCTGTGAAACAGGGACTTATAAACTGAGATCTAAAGCAGTAGTTAGAGAGGACCATGCAGAACAGAAAGACATTCAGGGTGGAAGGAACACAGAATAATGAGGATGAATCTGTAGGAGCTAAATCATGCAGGTTTCTGTGGAACTAACAGGGACTTTGAACTTTATCTAAGGGCAATGGGAAGCAACTGAAGAATTTTAAACAGATGACCGACAATCAGATCTGCCTTTTTAAAATGGACCAGAGTGGGGAAAAGTGTGGCTGCCAGGATTAGCTAGAAGCCTGCTGGAGTCATCTGGGTAAAAGATGATTGCGACTAGAAGTGTTGACAATGAGGATAGAGAAAATGGAAACATTTCAGAAATATTTAGAGGCAGATTTGATAGAACTTGATGATTGACTGAGTGTTTGAGGGGGCAGAGAAAGAAAGGAGTCAAAGATAATTACATTGGATCCTTACTTCAAAACAGATATCAAAATAAACTCCCAATGGGAAAAGAAGATAAATGTTTTAAAAGAGGAAAACACAGAATTTCTTGAATAAATCAAAGACCTTTAGAATGTACTCCAGTTTGATTCCTACTCCATCTTATCTATTTTCTAGTCCCTAAGTAGCACTGTGAAAAACACCCCATCCCCCCAGTACTCTCTACCTTGCCTACACCTATACTTCAGCTCATATTCCTCTTTTATAAGGGCCTTCCTTAATTCCCATCTCTAATTAAAAAAAAAAAAAGACTAGGATTTCAGTAGTCCTAAAATCCTATTGACCTTCAAAATCCATCTAAAAATTTACCTCCTCCACAAAACCTTTCTTGTTCTCCAATAAAAATCATTTTTATTTTGATTCCATGGCATTTTGCTTACATACTTCACATTGCTATTATTATATATTATTACCTGGTGATATTTATATAGGTCTGCCAGCACTAAAGATTCATAAACACTTTGAAAGTCTGTCTTCCTAGCTACCACCAAGCCCTGTTCAACTGAAGCTTTCATCATACCTAACACACAGTGTATATATAGACTTCATCAGTGAATTAAATATTAAATAAAGACAAAAATTTAATTTAAAATAAATGCCTCTAGGTAAAATCAGATGTTTTGCCACTTCACTCACTAGAAGTTCAAGTTTTCCAAACCTCATCTCTCCCAAACTATAGGCTGCCTTCAGGCAATTCACTTCACTTTATATTAACTTTAGCTTGAAAGAAATTAACACTCTTCTTCAGCTCCTGCCACTTCGTGTCCTCAAGCTTCTGTAAGTCTGTTCTTTTTCTTTTCAGAGAAGGAGGCAGCCCCCAGTTATTACTAATTCAGTACTAATTCAGTACTGCAGGGCTACTCTTTTTGAATAAATGATATTCTGCAGATCTTTAAGATGACCCAGACTACTCTGCACACTTTTTACTTTTTTAAAAAATCTTTTTGGCCTCTTTATCTTTTTTTTTTTTTTTTTAACTTTTCATTTTGAAATAATTTCAGACTTGAAAATACAAGGCAATGCTGTATACCCATCCCTGGATTCCTCAAGTGTTAATATTTTATCACAGTTGTTTTATCATTCTCTCACTCCCACCCCTAAATATTTGTGAGAAAGTTGCAGCCAAGATGTCCTTTTATCTTTAAGTACTTTAGTGAATCCCCAAGTAGTAAACAATGCTTTGCAGAAATGGACATTGTTCTACCCAGTCTTCAATCATCTATTCTTGAGGATGCTGTGAGTTGCTATACATCATCCTCCGCTACCAACAGCAAGACAGCACCTGGTCCTCTCACTCAGCCATTCGTACATCCCCCTCGGCTACTTGAGGAATATTTAGCTGCTCCCATTCTACTGACAGTTGTGGAAATTCAGTGGAGATGTGTCAGGCAGTTTCTTGTTATGCTTAAGCACACAGACAACAGAGTGTTGACTCACTTGTGTGGAAGTACAAATAACTATTAAAATTTCTCTACCTGAACACCACAAAGCCATTTTACTCTACTGCTTCCAAGTCACAACTGAGAATACAAAAAGAGAGCCTTGCTGCTTACATTTCTCCCCATTTTTACTCCCTCCTTCAGCTACCCAACTCCCACCAAGATTTGTATCCTATCTGTTCTTAGATTCCCCAATAAAAACTGCAGGCCATAGGTTCTGCCCAAGGGGCAGATACCCTTTTTCAGATACCCTCAATATCTAATTCTGCTTCCCTTGTAACTTTTCCTTCTCTCTCCACTTACAGACCCCTTCTAATCTCAGAGGTGAAGAACCGGCTCTCCTTGTATTGTGCATTATTTTGTATCTCATATCATCTCCCTCAAGAACCCAAGTTTTGGAAACACAAACATTAAGATTTAATTTGTTTTCATGTTTTGTTGTATCATCCCTTTCTGGGAGTGGTGAAGTCAGAAGCTTGCATACTCAGAAGGAAAAAAGGAAGAAAGCAATTGAGTAATATTTCAAAACCTTTTCATACCACCCATGTGATAGTATAAATACTATAGCAATATCAAAACTGGTAGGGGAACTTAATTGCAACATCAGCCTCAATATTAGCCTCTTCTACACAGTAACAAAGTAAAATCACCATCCCCAGTGAAAACTGTAATATTGCTTCTAACAATTTCTTGAAGATGCTGTGATTATTTGGGCCATCAAAATAATACATTTACCTCCTTTACTGGCAGTAGTCAGCTAGTGCCAGCCTCACTTTACAATTAGGCAATGTCATGTGGCAAACCTCTAGTGAAATATCTCTGAAAGCCTCCCAAGCTCCACTTTTACCAAAGAGAATGAGAATAAAGTACAAGGTGAATCGTACATCTGTTTAAACCTTTAACCAGCTCTTACCTCATCCATAGCTTTACACCAATGAGATGGATGAGCTCCAACAGGCAATGAAGATGAAAATGACAGCTGATGGGTCACCTGCAACTCTTGGCTTTAAAAGACAACAGCAGTCTGGGTTCCATTTTTGATGATCCATGAGTTATCAATGTTATATATCTCATGATTGAGAGACAAGGCTCTTTTACTGATTGCTGAGAAAGAAATAGACATGCCAATGCCCTTTGCACTGGAGGACTTGCTCTCCATTTCCAGGTACCATTAAATATGGGAGAAGGGGGAATTAGACAAATTCCCTAACTGTAACTTGTTTTGTTTTGTTGTTTTTTTTTTTTCCTCTTGGAGTTAAATTGGGAAAAGATAATACTTTTTAAATAATGGGAGCATTTCTTAAAAAGTAACAACAATTTAAAAACAAATAAATGTGGGCCAGCAGGTAGTGTGATGGTTGGAAAGCTGGACTTCCATATGACCAACTGCAGTTCAAGTCCCAGACCCAATGGCTTGAAACATCCTGAGCACACATGCATGGACACACAAAATCCTGGGAGGAAAATGGAGGAGAGAAGATTACAGCATGGCATAGGAGTGATTTCTCATTTTCTCTCTCACTGACTCTCTCTGTCTCTATGGCAAAAATCTTTTAAAAAATAAGTAAGTAAACACAAAAGGTGATCTCCACCAATCTGTTCCAAAAAAGGAAGATTAACTTTGATTGTTTTCTTCAGGACAGGTTGTTCCCTTTTCCTTTTCCCACTTTCTTTTCTCTCATTTAACTCACAGATGATCTTTCCACCCAACCCATATAACTAAAGTACCACAAAGCTCACATCCACATCATTGAATGGGGTGTTGCTTATAAATTAAAAATCACCTCTGGGATTGCATACTGCTCAACCTGATTTCCAGCCCTTAACCTTTGCAATAATTTCTTCTGTGTAACAGTAATGATAATGGTTATGGTGTCATGTTTGCAAACTCATAGGACAGGCTCTAAGAAAGAGCATGGGGATGATTAATGTGCTGCAACCACATTGCTAAGTCCCTGCTAAAATTTTTAGTTTTTAAATACTGTAAAACATTCTATGCATAATAATAAAGATCATTGTGTCCTGTGGTTCATTCAAGTATATTAAATCTTGTGATAACATAAATCTTGCTTTATTTCTACATCCGTATTTCATGTCAGAGCAATGGTGATAAATTTCCTTGATATTCCTTAAGATCTCTGTCCCAGCATTTTAGGGCTATCAACCACAGACACTGTAGACACTGGCTGAACTAACAGATATCCAAGTGTCAGTCATAGTAAGTACTTGTGCTGAACAGCCAGAATCTTTTCTTGACAATGTATTGCCATAGGTGATAGCTCAAGTGAGTTAGCCGTGCTGAGGTCTTTCAGACTGCCATTAAAAACAAAACATAAAGAAAGCAGTTCAGACAGGGCACATGAAAAGAATTTAACAACAAAAATTTTGTCTTTCATCACACCAGCAGATCTCAATCTGAACAATGATGAAGACGCTTTATAAGTGCTGTTCTGCTGAACACTAGGAAGCATGCCCTCCTTGTGTAGAATTTTTGCTGACAATGTTTACTCCTTTTATAACACAAAGCAAAAGAAAATCTTTTTTTTTTCTAATCATGTTCATTGGCTTATATTTAGTTGAATGTGTCAACTAGCATCTTCTTTGTCAAAAAAACTGAAGTGAAGCTCAGTGCCTTCTTTCCATATGGAACACCTCTGTGGGATTCTCTAGTTCCCATTCTTCTTCTCAACTTAGCTGCCCTTCCTCTGCTGCCCTTCTGGCTCATCCAAGCAACACAGCCAGTACTAAGCTGGCTCTGCCTTGTTTTTGACATCTTGAAGCAACTCCTTCTGCCACATGAAGTAGCTAATTAGCTCTGCACCCAGTCCAGTGTGTGGTACACAAGGGCATTCGATAGACACTTATAAAAATGAAAATTGAGTTAGATCATTTATAAAACATTTTTAAGGTTAAAAAATTCTTCTGAATTGCCCAATAATTTAGGCTAAGCAAGATTCCCCCCAATCCTTCATTTACTAAATATGAAATATATTTTCTGATTTTTGTAAGCAACGGATAATTGGCTATTATTTTTATCCTTTCCTAAATTCAACAGAAATCTACTGATATCTCTGACAGTCAATCCAGATAGTGCTTGTTACTGCACCATTCTGCTTCTTAATTTATCCATGTGAAGAGAAAAATTTTTCTCTCCTTATTGCTGAATTGGAAATGGAGAAAGAAGAACAATGTAAGAAGAGGAGTGGTAAGGGTCAACAGGTGATGTGGTCGTCAAGGTGTTGGATCCCACATGGCCAAATCCCCAGTTAGAGTCCCAAGAAGGCAGCTTGAAAACAAGCTGATCTTTAAGTCTAGGCACATGTGAATACATGCTCAAAATCTTGAAAGGAGAATGGAAGAGAAGGGAGAACAGCATGGTCATCTCCTCAGAGGGATGATTTCTGACTTTCCCCCTCTTTCTCTGGTAAGCACACCTGCCTTATAGCAAAGTAAAAAAAAAGGGGGGGGGTGGAGCTAGTGGATAAGGGCCACCACCTCTGGAGGAGCAACTGAAATGATTGAACTCCACCTGCGTGAGAGTGACATAGCCTGCTGCCCTCTTATTCTGCACCCCATAGGAGCAACTATCCAAATAAAATATAGAAGGAAGTAGTAGATACATTGTGTGCATCTTTCTGTGTGTGTCTTACCAATGGTAATATGGAACCACAATGCTCAGTGGTCTTTAAATCTAGTTATTGGAAACTGGACCCCCCCCCAAAAAAAATTCTGTTTTAAATTCATTTCACTCACTCTACACTATAGCTTCAATTACAAAGTCCAACACTAATTTAATTAAGAATGAGAAAGGTAAATTAGTGGTTATTTTTCATTCAAATGCCAAAGAACAGCAATTGACGAGTGTGACAACTGCAGGATAACACCTATAATACAATTGTAACTAAGGTTCTTTTTTAAGTAAGGCCAACAATTCTTGTAAGAACTCACATAGAAAAGATGCCATGTGGGGAGCCACCACAACACTCAATCGTGAGATACTGAGTTAGAGCTCTCATTAATACTTGAAACAGTCTAGTTTCAGTTCTATCATCAAAATGCTGTAAGTTTAACAGTTAGTAAATAAGCAGTAAGCATCCTCCAGTTATTCATTTAAAAAATGAGATTATGTGGAATTGTGTGTGTGTCATTGGCAGATATAAGCAAAGAAAGGACTTGCATGTTTGACACAGTACCTGAAACACGGAGAGGGCACTGATTCCTCACCAGGAATCTTTCCCACCAGGCAGAGTCAAAGCAGAGCATAAGTCCTGTACCCCTAGTAACAACATTCTAGTGTCAGTTCCTTTCTTCCCCTATCTTTGCACTCCTACCCTCCCCACCCCTGTTCAAGGTCACTATGACAAAAAGGGATGACAAACCAGAACTTAGTCCCTATGGAGAAGGGAAGAACTGACCAGCTGGTCAGTTCTCACAAATGGTATAAGTGAGATTAACACTGCAGCAAGGCTCTGACAGAGGAGAATGTGGGGCTAATATGCCTGAACAGAGCTTTGCTGGCCCAGGAGTTCCTTTTCCTTCCTAATTTGCCCAGATACTCTCCCGTAAGAGGCAGCTCTTCTGTCAGATCTCTCCTGTGAACTTCTGACTTTTATATAAAGTGACAATTCTACACCTCCGCTCCAATGCTACAAAGGCATCTCAACATTACTGGACCTAAACCAAGCTCCTGCTCCTGCTCCTGCTCCTGCTCCTGCTCCTGCTCCTGCTCCTGCTCCTGCTCCTGCTCCTGCTCCTGCTCCAGACTTGCTCCATCAGAAGACTTCCCCATATCTCTTACTGCAACTCCATCCTTCCAGATGCCCAAACCAAAATTCTTGTAGTCATTCTGAGTTGTCTTTCTCACACTTATATCCACACTATCAGTAAATCTTTGGGCTATATCTTTAAAATACACCTAGATTCCTGGGGCCAGCAGGTGGTGTGGTGGTTAAAATGCTGGACTCCCACATGGATGACTGCAGTTCAAGTCCTATACCCGGCATGGCAGTGTGCTCTCTCTCTGGTGAGTGCACATGTCCTATAGCATGTTTTAAATAATAATAAATTAAATTAAATAAACAGTTCTTAAAAGAAATACACCTAGATTCTACCCATCAACTTTTACCACACCCATTGCTGACATCCTGATCCAAGCCATATCCTCTTTCACCTGGAATACTACAGTGGGTTTCTAATCAGATTCCCTGAGTCCTCCTCTGCCTCCTTAATTGACCCTGAACACAGCTGCCAAAGTGAACCTTTTAAAATACAATCAAACCCTAGAAGCCTCCTATTTCAGCCCATGTTAAAAAACAAAGTCCCACTAATGTCTTAAGATACACCAGATGGACGTCCCTCATTCCTCTCTGACCTCATATCTTTCTTCTCTCCTCCTCATTCACCCTACACCAAAAAAAAAAAAAATCTCTTTTGTATTCCTCAAACCCACCTCCCTTCTTAGGGTCTTTGTACTGCTTCTTCGGCCCCAAGCACAAATATCTGCATGGCTAATTATTTCATGGTTAATGGCTGAATTGTGTTCTCTACAAAGATATGTTGAAGTTCTAAATCTCTGTATCTGGTATCTGTGAATGTGACCATATTTGGAAGTAGATGCAATCAAGTTGAGGTCATTAAGGCAGGCCATAATCCAATATGACCGATGTCTTTATAAGAAGAGGAGAGGCCACACTAAGGCACACACAGAGAAGGCGGCCACCTCAGGAGACAGAAGCAGAGACTGGAGTGAAACAAGGCATGGAATGCCAAGGATTGCCAGAGCTAGGAAGGGACAGGTGAAGAGGGAACATGACCCTATCAATACCTTTATGTCAGACCTCTAGCCTCTAAAACTGACAATAAATTTCTGTTATTTTAACTCAATTCTAGTACTTTGTTGTGGCAGCCTTGAGAAACTAACACACTCATCTTCAATCCTTTACAGATTTTATCTTCTCATTGTAGCTCAATTTCAGTGTTTTGTTTACAGTATAGCCCAGTCTGAGGCTAGGTGGTCGCACATGGGACGGGTTCTGGGTTTGGGTTCTGGGACTGCTCTGAGTGTGCACATGCCTACGAGCTGGGCAGGCTGATGACAGTATGGGGATCCTGAGAGGGTGCCTGTCTCTATCTTTCTCTCTCTCACAGAAAACATAAACTATTTTTTTCAAGTCTTCATAGCCACTTTATTTACAAAATCCAAGGAGTTGAAGCAAACCAAATATCCATTAAGTAATAAATGGAGAAGTAAAATGTGAAATAGCTATACAATGGAATATTCTTCAGTAATAACAAGTAATGAGTTACTAATATGTTACAACATAGATGGACTTTTTTCTTGGTAAATTTATATTATTATTTTTTATTTTATACATTTGATTGCTATAAACTATTTAACTTTTAAAGAGAATTTACCCAACATAAAATACACCTCAGACCAGTCTAATATTCTTAACTGAACTGGTTAAGAATTATCTTCAACAGGTAATAAACTATTTGTGTCCCACAAATCTCTTGCCTCTCTGTTTTTTTCTCCCTACTTTAAATCTTTCATTAAAAAGTAATATAACCCATTCCAATTCTCTCCATCACTATCACCCTACTCTATAGTGTCATAGAATTTAGCTTCTAAAATATTATAATTTAGTAATTTGTTATTTTTATTGTGTTTGTCAATAGGATATCAGCACTCTGATCACAGAGAATTTTACTCTCTGATGAATTCTCAAGTTAGCACAGTGCCTAGTACATAGTAAATGATCAATTAATACTTATAATCAATAAATGGGGAGAAATTGGCATTGCCTCCTTATTCCAGAGTTTGGCACTGGGTTTTCTAACAGTGAAATGTGCTATGCAATTGCTTTGTTAACAAGGTAATAATACATGATTCTTTTTTACAGGGTTTACTTTTCCTTGTCACTTGCTTCTTTCATATAAAACACTGTCAGTATACCATCAGAACACTGAAATAAGTGGAACCCAATTTGAGGATATATGATTACATTGTTTCATAGTATATGAACTCTGTAAAATAAATTCTTATTAAATGATAAAAAGTAATGTAGGCTGGGAACCAGCAGTTAGCGTAATGGCTATGTCGCTGGACTCCCACGTAGTTGACTGCGGTTCGCGTCCCAGACCCAGTGGCTTAAAACGCACGCCGGGCGCGTGTGCGTGCGTGCCCAAGATCCCAAGAGGAGAATGGAGGAGAAGGGATTGCGGCGTGACCATCCCCCCTGGGGGGTGATTTCTCCCTTTCGGTCTCTATGTCTCTCTCTGTCTGTCTGGCGAGCACACGCGCCTTATAGCGAAAACCTCTCCAAAAAAAAAGTAATGTAGGCTCAGAAAGAAAAGCAAATGATAGTTTCTGTGAATTAAAATGTTCTTATTTGACAGAATTGCATTTCCCTAAGCTGCTACAGCCCTCTATTAGTATAATTTGGAACGGTATTTGGGACATCTCTGCTTGTCACAGAGCCATGGTTTAAGGTCATTAAACTGTTATGTGAAAGGAAATAGGCATCACCTGTGGGATATTTGTGTCAGATTGATCTTTCTCAACTATTCAGTAAAAATTGTTATTTATGAAAGAGAGAAGCCCAACTAAATACAGCCAAAAGCAAAAGGGGCCAAAGCAATTTAAAAATAAGGCTTCTTGGGTAATATTGCTTTGATACCAACATCTAAGAGCAAGCAATTTACTAATAAAGAAACCTGCCAGGAAATGGCTAACTATACCCAAACCAAAGGTAAACACAACGCTTAGCACTGGAGAAATGTTCTTGAAATGCCCTACGGTTGACAGATTACTTTACAAAAAAACTCCCAGTCCTCTGAGCAGAATTTAATCACACAGCACAGGCCAGAACCCTGAATTTGGAGGAATCGCAATAATTCTGCAATCTCTCAAGTATAGAGATGCCTGAGGATTAAGAGGTAAATTAGCACAGTAACATACCCTGACAGCCTTCATATACTCCTTACAATTCTCCTAGGAGGGGCCAGCAGCTGGCATAGTGGTTAAGGCACTGGACTCCCACATGGTCGACTGCGGTCCAAGTCCTGGACCTGTTGACTTAAAGCTCATGCAGGGCAATGTGTGTGCATATCCAAAATCCAGAGAGGAAAATGGAGAAGGGATTGCGGCACCGTCATTCCCCATGGGGTAATTTCTCACTTTCTGTCTCTCTGGGGAGCACACTTGCCTTATAGTTAAAAAAAAAAAAAAAAGTCTCAGAAAAATCCTTTAGGAAAAAGCAAGCTACCAGGTAAAACCAGAGAAATGGAACAGCCCGGTATTTATAAGATAAAGCCTGCATGATCTTTCCCCGACACTCCAATACTCTAGGAAGAAGACAGGATGGGAAGTGAGCTGGTCTCAGCATCTCATCCACCAATATTCTGTACATGTGCTCTCTCCAGATAACATCCTGGATAGTCAAATTTCCATCTTTTTATCGCAGTACCTCTTTCAACTCCAAGAGATAGCCGCTTCCAAAATCTAGAATATCTGTAAAGATGAAACAGCCACATCATCTTAATCTTGGTAATTTATATAGACATAAATTCACAGATTATATTGTCAACTTAATGATGCTATGTAGTATTGATACTTCAAAACAGTATCAATATTTCTTCTTTCTCTGTATATGGACCTCTCTACATAAACTGTGCTGTCTTTATGGCCAGTTACTTTTGCTACACATGTATGTTTTCTTTTTCTCAAATTCAAGTCTAGAGTTTCATCATTCCAGATGTAGACACACAAGAAGATTTTGTTCAATTGTAGCTCTTTTCCCCAGAGCCTTTACAGTTGATGTTTAATATTCTTTTGGCCATTTAAAATTATTACTGGTGATGTTCAAAAAGGTTTTAGTCATTTTTCCTTATAGGTGATAGCTTATAACTTTATAATTTATTACAATTCACTGTACTTTACATTTTTCAAGATGTGTGTATATATGCTTGCCTTTTGATAATGCTATATATAGGCCAACTCTTAGTTGCAAAATGCAAATGAAAAGTAAAGTTTAACAACTTGTCCATTTGCATAGCTAATTCAGTTCCACACTTTACTACACTAGGCCTTACTAAAAAGTTCAAACCTCTCTTTTTATAAGGATACTTTAAACTGTTCTCTTCTAAAACTGTGTAATCTTCTAATCCACAGTGGAAACATTTCAACTTCTTAAGTTTTAGCACCAGACAATCCTTTCCAGCCAACAAGGTCAATAAACTAACATTGTGCTTGGTGTCTTCATCTTTGGCGATACATCATTGCTCCCTAGTCTCTCCAATCAGAATAGTAAATATACCGAATCCCAATAAGCACATTCTCAGACGTGCAATTATACTTAAGACACAATATAACTGTCTTTATAGATAGTCAACGAATCTGTAATAATTATCTCAAAGAAGGGTAGAATAGAAGTGGACAGAGTTAAAGGAGAGTTACCTAAGAGAACAGGCATAGAGACATTCATGGTCAGTGGGCCTGAGAGCATTGCATAAACCTTCCCAGCACATTACCACCAAACAGCAATTTGGTTAATAGTGAGTACCATTCCTCACTCATCATTGTATCCAGGCACCTAGTTAACAGACACAGCAACATAAACACTTAACAAATGCTCACTGGTAAATACATTGAGCACCTTCAGAAATTTGTAGAGCTTCTGCTTTTATCTTCAGTTTCTTCTTCAATCCCTTCATTGTCTATTGCTTTGGAATTACCCACACAATCTTTTCCTTTCTCTTTCTGGCAAAAATTAGTAATTCCAAATACCAGTATAGGTTCCTGTACAATATATATTTAACAATTACAAGGAATTTGAGGCAGTGTCTTCAAAAGTTCATAGAAAATGAAAACTCTACGTATGGATTTCAAAATGTTTTTGCTAGTGTCAGCTAGCAGTGTGGTGGTTAAAGCAGCTGGATCCCACATGGCTGACTGCACAATTTGAATCTCAGACCCTAAGGCTTAATAAACACACCAGTCGCATGTGTCTGTGCACCCAAAATCCCAAAAGGAGGGAGAAATGGAGGAGAAGGGATTGCAGCATGATTGTTCCCCATGGAGGTGGTAGGAAATGATTTCTCACTTTTTCTCTCTCTCCAAAGAGTGCACTTGTGGAAAAACAAAGTTAAGTCTTTGTACTGAAGTGAACTCATACTTCATTTAATTCCATTTGTCCATGAACATTTTGAAGTTCTCTCATATATGCCATTTAACCTAAAAATTAGTCTCCTAATTCTATTAAACACCTTAGATGTAGATAGTGAGAAAAAAAAAATTGTACCTTATTCAGGATTAAAAATGTTCAATTTTATTTATGTATATACTTTGTTTCTGATGTTGAAACTTTGTTTAAAATTTTTGAGAGGCAGCAGGTAGCATGGTGGTTAAGGCACAGAATTCCCACATGACTGACTATGGTTGGAGTCTTGGATCTGACAGTTTGAAACTCACACCAGGCACATATGCATGTGTGCCCAAAAGTCCCAGAAGGAGGATGGAGGAGAATGAATTATGGGGGGATGATTTCTCATTTTCCCTTCCACTCCCTCTTTGTCTTTCCAGTGAGCACATGTGCCCTATGGCAAAAACTTTTAAAAAATTAAAAATAAAAAAAAAATTAAGTAAATTGTTTCTCCCTTTCATATCAATCAACTGATCTTTTTTGAGCATTTAGTGAAGGACACTTAAGTAACATGCATAAAGAGGGGGAGGGATATCACATCACTATGCAGATTTTATCCTGAGATCTTGCAGAAAATATCAGGAAATTTTATGACTCAGGCTCAAATAGGAAAGACTGACAACAGTAGTTAGGAGGGAGAGAAGTGAAGGAAACCAAACACCTCTTAGTAATATTGGGACCCAGAATATACTCTTGTCCAGTGGATAAATTCAAAGTATGAAGAGTATTAGCCAGGATCCAGACCACCGATCCCTCGGGAAGATATAGCAGAATCAAGTTTTATGCTTATTAAAAGAAAAAATGGTTTGAAAAGCTTGAGAAAGACTGGCATAATCTATGTCGTTATTTCTTCATGAAATACTAGTGTCATGGGTGCTGTGTGCAGTGCCAAGATCCCATCTGTAGCACTGACCGATTTATTCCCCAGTTTCTGGGACATCTCTCAGCTGTCAACAGTTTCCAGAATTTCCTCTGCTCAGAGATTTGCCTCAGCCAAGGTCACACCAACTTCAGTGGCAACCTGCATCTAAGGATTGGTCAATGCAGGGTATAAAGGCCCAGGTTCTTGCCTCAACAGAATATAGCTTTGAGGGAACCAGCAGTTAGTGTAATCGCTATGTCGCTGGACTCCCACGTAGTCGACCGCGGTTCGTGTCCCAGACCCGGTGGCTTAAAACTCACACCGGGCACGTGTGCGTGCGTGCCCAAGATCCCGAGAGGAGAATGGAGGAGAAGGGATTGCGGCGTGACCATCCCCCCTGGGGGGTGATTTCTCCCTTTCTGTCTCTATGTCTCTCTCTGTCTGTCTGGCGAGCGCACACGCCCTACAGTGAAAATCTCTCCAAAAAAAAAAAAAAAAAAAGAATATAGCTTTGATGGGTACAATATTCCCTCTTCAGAGCTCCTCATCATGTTGACCAAGGTTTGCATGACCACATAACACTGACTCCTACATGATCATGTTTCCTTCCTTCCCTCCCTCCCCACCTCTCCCCCATGCATGGACTCCAAGAACATGCCTAGTAAACTGTCTGTTGGCAAATATCTGCCTCAGGGCCTGCTTCCCAAAAACCCAACATGAGACAATGAAAAAGTAATAGATCTTAATAATACTTCATGCATATTAAAGAAATCATGCTACCTCTTCAAAAAGAATTGCTTTTGAACCTAGATGACTTCAGGAGAAATAAGATGAAAAAGTAAATCTCCAGAGCTGCCTAAGTGTACAAAGATATGTAACAATATTAAGCATGAAGCTGACAAGACATCCACAGATCCATTTCTAACTTAGGTTCCTATCTGGAATTCTTCCAACAGACAGTAAACAGAGAAAAATCCCTTCCTTTTACCACAAAGAAGACCGCAGAGGCATGGATAACAGGTCAGGTCAGGACTAATATACCAAAGAAAGGAATGAAAATAGTAGCTATCTAACAAAAGGTATGTTAGAATTGGGACCAGTAGGGACCAGCAGTTAGCGTAACGGCTGTCGCTGGACTCCCATGTAGTCGACCGCGGTTCGCATCCCGGATCCAGTGGCTTAAAACTCACGCCGGGCATGTGTGCTTGCATGCCCAAGATCCCGAGAGGAGAATGGAGGTGAAGGGATTATGGCTTGGCCATCCCCCCTAAGCGGGGGAGGGGATTTCTCACTTTCTGTCTCTCTGTCTCTCTCTGTCTATCTGGCAAGTGCACACACCCTATAGCAACAACCTCTTCAAAAAAAAAGAAAACAAAGAATTGGGACCAGTAGATAGCATAGTAATTATGTTTGCTGGACTCCCACATGGCCGACCATGTTTTGAGTCGTGGAGCTGGTGGCTTAAAACTCATGCCAGGTGCATATGCATGTGTGCCCAAAATCCCAAGAGAAGAATGGAGAAGAAATGATTGTGGCATGGCCATGCCCCCTGGAGATTGACTTCTCATTTTCTGTCTGTGTCTGTATCTCTAGCAAGCACATGCAGCCTATAGCAAAAATCTCTCTTAAAAAAAAAAAAAAGTATATTAGGATAATCCCTCTAAAGAGAATAGAGAAAAGCTCTGTACTTAAGTGGCCTTTGAATAATAATCACATGGACAGTGTCCAAGAGTTTCCTATCAGTGTAATAATAACCCTGATGCAAAGAAGCAGACCAGAATGAGACAAGAACAGTATGGACAAAGAGAATGACTTGTAAATTTGGAAGAGAAATCCAGATAGACCAAAGGCAGGTGATTTCTCAGCCCTATAGGTCAATTATTTCAATAGCTCCTCAGTAAATTGGAAGCTTTTATCAAATGCTGCCTGAGAGCACTTTAATCACTTTATATCATTTTTCTTTGGTTAAGTGTTTATAGTTCCCATCACATAATGCCGGTTCAGCCATTTTCTATGTACTATAAAGTCCCAAACTAATAAATTCTCCTGATAATCATTTAGAGGGACATTTGAACCAAATGGATTCCTGAATGACTAGTAAGGTAAGGATTCTGCTCCAGGAATTGGCAGAATGGGTTAAGCAGCATACTTTACCAGGGTGGTATCTCACTTAGCTTATTAAATCTGATTTTGCTATCAGTTATTTTTGTATCTTTGTACAGTCAATCTATTTTAACAGAGAGTCTACTCATCTACCTAGTATAATAGATAAACTTGTTACTCTATTGAACTCAGGTTCCCTGGGGAGCCCTCCTTTTTTCATAGTTGCCTGACTAGAAATCAGGTACAAAAATCATGTGAGATATGCTGTGATTTAATAGAAAATAGAAGGTTTGGGATTCTGCCAGACAATGTGGAAATTCTGGTATTCCTACTTACAGGAAAGGCACCATGCTCATGTCTTATAACCTACTTGGTCTCATTTATTTCCCCTTCATAAATCTTAAATAAAATGCATACCATATGACTGCAAAAGTATTAAGTAAAATTATGTGTATTAAGTGCTCAAAAATGCACTCATTCCCTTCTTAATGTAATTTCTCACTTATATTCTTTATGCTTTCAGCTTTATGACAGCTTTCTGGATATTTTTAAAGGACAATAAAAATTGGTCCTGATGACCCATTAAAGAATCCACTTGCTGGAGAAAAAAATAACTTTAAGAGCACTGGGGAATGATAGGAAAGTGTTTGAGGGCCTTTCCCAAGATTATAACCTCACAGGTAACAACCAGATCCTATTTACCTTAGTTTTCCCAATGCCAAAAACAGAAACTGGCACATTGCAGGTAAACACTTTCATTGGTTTCTTGGGGGGTGGGGGGGGATATTTATGACAGAAAAGCACAGGAAATGAAGATACTCTTTAGGGATGAGGGTTTAAATCCCTGTGTCTCTGTATGACCTCGAGTGAGCTACTTAAAGTTTTTAACACTCAATTTCATCCTCCCTAGAGTTGTTATAAAAATTAAATAAGTTTACATATTTAAAACACCTTGCATAGCATTAAGCATATAGTAAAAAAACGTTAGCAGTAGAGATAGTGCTGCTAATTTTGGTGGTGGTGCTGGTGGTGGTGGTGGTACCAAGAAAAGCACATTAAACCCAACATAGACCATATTGGCTTCCCAGAAATTTTCATAACTTTCCTAAGCCAATGTTAAGAATCTTTCACAATATGAAAATGTTGAGTCATATTTTAAATTCAACTTGGAATAATCTATGCTATTTAAATACAGCTAAGAGTAGAAAGAAACTTAACTCATGGACATTCTTTCAAGAATTCCATGGATTGGGTTCTAACCACAAGGAAGCCCAGTGGATATGCCTGGAAAGTGACCTTAAAAATCTAAAAAATGGGGGACCAGCAGATGGTGTAATGATTACATCATTGGACTCCCACCTACTCGACCATGGTTCGAGTCCCAGACCCTGCAGTGTAAAATGCATGCTGGGCACATGTGTACATGTGCTCAAAATCCGAAGAGGAGAATGGAGAAGGGATTGCAGCGTGGCCATACCCGCCTCCGGGGTGGGGGGGGGTGCAGATTTCTCACTTTCTGTCTCTCTGTCTCTGTGTCTCCAACAAGCACAGGCACCCTATAGCAAAAAAATCTCTAAAAAAATGTGTGTTAACAATTATAAATGCAATAGAATGTTTTTCAAACATATTAGAATACTATCAACATATTATAAAAAGATTTTCATATTCCTATTACTTGAAACACAATCTAGAATCAGTCAATCATGAAAATACTTTAAATATTTAACATGAAAGTTATACTAGAAGACTTTTTTTAAACCCAGCTTTAATGTAATGTGAGTATTTTCAATCAGAAACTTAAAATTAGGTAAAGGAGATTTAATAAAATGTTGAAAAAATCCACTACATTCAGATATGGTAAGTGTTGAAAGTGTCATATAGCATCAATGGTTTTCAACAAAAATAAAGTGATCCACAGTGACCAGGAAACTTAAAAAATGATGTTATGTTGGGAATTCATTTCTGGATATTCTCCTTCAGTAGGACTAAATATAAGTCTGATTATCTCTACATTTCAAAATTCCACATGTAATTTTGATGTTCTGACACCACTGATCATAAGTTCAATAATCCCAAGACTGTTAGGAAGTTCAAATCTTGATAAGAAACACCGAAGTCAAGAAGCAGAGAAATTCACATAGCCAACCTGAGGTATAAATTCTGTATTAAAAATCCAAAAGAAAGTGTGGGCTGGGGGCCAGCAGATGGTGTAGTGGTTACATCACTGGACTCCCACATGGCCAAACACAGTTTGAGTCCTGGACCCAGTGACTTGAAATTCATGTCAGGTGTGTGTGCATGGATGTCCAAGATCTCACGAGGAGAATAGAGGAGAAGAGATTGAGGCATGGTGATTTCTCACTTCCTCTCTCTCTCTCTCCCTGGCAAGTGCACTCGCCCTAAGGCAAAACTTCTACCAAAAAAAGTGTGTACTAAATTTTCAAGCATAATTTTTCTAAATATATAATTATCAGTATGCAAGCATTGGACATAAAACATTGGATTAAATAAGTAGCATTTTTTAATAATGAAGTGCTATTTATTAAAAATCCTATTTCATTCCAGTAAGTGATTATAATCACAAAGTACCATTAGATTCTCAAGATATTAAAGCTAATTATCTGCCTTTATTACTTCATGTTCTATATTCTCTGATTCATGGTAAAGTAATCATCTCCTGGTATTACTCTCAACTGGGTGGGCTATACCATATGTTTACAGCATTGTTTTCAGAAATAGATAACTTGAGAATTTTCTGATTATATGTTCTGTAGATTCCTGTGATCTAAATTTTAATTCCAAACAGATCTTTATGATTTATCACATACATTACCTGGTCTTCTCTGCCTATCTTAAAAATGGAATTTAATTTTAATCTCAGGATAAAGTAGGAAAAATGAATACAACAATATCACTTTATACTATACAATGTCTAAAACAGTTATTTGGAGATTCATTGTCATTAATATTACATATTCATGAATCTTACCAATCCTTGCCAATAGTCAGGGGTTGTTTTATTCAAAAAAAGTTACAATTCACCTTTTAAAATGTCACTTTTCACCTTAAAACTCTGAAATAACATGATGAAGGTTTATCAAATCAACAAAGGAAGATAAAATCAGGTCACATTTCCTATCATGAGATTTTTCAAAAACATGTTTCATTTTCTCATGTCATAGTGTAAACTTATAAAGGATCAGGAAACTATTATTATTTTAGCATCCTTTTGAGGATTCTTTGCAAAATGATTTATGGATTCCCTTTTCAAGTCTTCATCTTTGGAAACTTGTTTTGTTTTGTTTTGTTTTAAGAATTTAATAGGAAGTTTGTTTGTTTCGCTTTGTTTTGTTTTGTTATAGGTCACATGTACTTGCCTGATACTACTCTCAACTGTGTGAGAGTAATACCTAAAACTTTTATAAAAGTTTTATACTTAAAACGTCTTTATAGTAATAGTGGTTAAGATGTGTCTAAAATGAAATATAAACCTAATCTACACATTGTTTATTCCCACAAAATTTAGACAGAAACTAGGAAAGTGAGAAAGCACCCCTCAGGGGAGATGGCCACTCTATAATCTCTTTTCCTCCAGTCTTCTCTTGAGATTTTGGGCACGCACATACATGTGCCTACTATGTTTTTTTAAGCCATTGTGTCCAGGACTTGACCTACACAGCCGTTATGTGAGATCTAGCCACCTTAACCACCATGCCACCAACTGGCCCCAAGAGGGCTTTTTTTGAATAAGAAAAATCTAAATCTAATCCTTATCTTATGCTTTTGTTTGTGTAATGATGAACTTGTGGCAGATAGTCTATCATCTTTGTTGAAACCATTTAAATAGCTTAAGATGATTTTAAATAACTGAGAATCATCTTTGGTTATTTATTTATTTAACTCTTTTCTACTTGGTTAATGGTAATAGTAATTTTATTAAATTGTCCTATGCCATTCAAATGAATTTTAAACATTTCTTTTTTTTTTTAAGAGGTTTTTGCCTTAGGGTATATGCGCTCATTGGAGAGAGAGATAGAGAGACAAAGACAGTGAGAGGGAAAGTGGGAAATCACCCTCTAGAAGGGATGGCCATGCCACAATCCCTTCTCCTCCATCCTCCTCCTGGGATCTTGGGCATGCATGCACATGCATCTGGTCTAGTACCTTGTCTGGAACCATGGTTGGTCACATGGGAGTCCAGTGATGTAAACTTTATGCCCTTCTAGCCCCTTCAAACATTTCAAAAGACAATTTATATGTTTGGTAATGGACTTCTTCAAGTGACTCTAATTACAAATTATTACCTAGAAACAAAATTTATACCTAAAACTTCTTTATAATAATGGTGGTTAAGATGTGTCTAAAATGAAATATAAACCTAATTTACGCATTGCTTACTCCCACAAGATTTAAGACATGTATCATATTGAATCCATACTTGAGCAATAAATAGACAAATGACCAAGTTTCCAATCTTATTCTTTGTAAGGAATTTGGCCATTCTCACTACTGATGAGCAGATTTAATCAATAAATCAAATTGTTCTCTCACTGAAATTCATTAATGCCAAAGTCATGAGTATAATAAATTCACCAGTTCCATTCAAAGTATTGGCTAAACTAGAGTGTGGGAATTAGCTGTAACTAGAGTCTCCAATAAGCAAAAATTAGCAAGAATTAGACTGCATATAGTTAAATGTTAAAGACAAAAATGAAATACATCCAAACAATAGCTAAAGAAAAATCAAGTACTGAATAAATCTGTCAATCTTTTCCTCAAACATTTGGAGGATCGAGTATCACACAAGCATTATTAACAAAGCAAGTTCTCAGGAATCTGACTTTGTTACCTAAATGTCCCACATTTGTAGGAATCATAGAATTAGACATATTTACTGTTACCTTTCCTATCTGTCTATTATTACATAAAATCTTTTCATTAGCAAGTGATTTAAACCTTCATCTAAGAGCACCATGCACGGGACCAGCAGTTAGCGTAATGGCTATGTCGCTGGACTCCCACGTAGTCAACCGTGGTTTGAGTCCTGGACCCAGTGGCTTAAACTCATGCCAAGCGTGTGTGCATGTGTGCCCAAGATCCCAAGAGGAGAATGAAGGAGAAGGGATTGCGGCGTGGCCATCCCCCCTGGGGGATGATTTCTCGCTTTCTATATCTCTGTCTCTCTGTCTGCCAGGCGAGTGCACACACCTTATAGCAAAAACCTCTCCAAAAATAAATAAATAAATAAATAAAAATAAAAGCACCATGCATCTCAGTCTTACAACACAGTTCATTCAATTACTGAGTTACACTTTTAGATTTTTTTCCCCTTGAATTATAAGACTCTGACTTCCTGCAACTCATATCCATATGTCCTATCTCGACCTCTATAACCACACAGAACATAACTGACATCTCTTTCACAAAATAGTACTTCTGATGAGGAGGATGACTTGTTCTTTTTTCCCTTTAGGATTCCTTACATTTCCCCACGTGGAGTGGACATCTGTTGTTTTTGCTTGCCTGGCATTCATTGTGCCTTCTTTTGTCTGGATGACTTCCTTTTCACTTTGGAAATCTCATTCCACTGAGTCTGGAGTATAGTCTACCCTTCCTTTCCTCTTGCTTATGGAGCTGAAAAGGCCAGAGCCAGCAACAATTGTCCTTATTTGCTATAATTTACATTGGGTATCTCACTCACACCAAATGGGTAGTAATAATGAAAGCACACTCCATAACAAGGTACTGTGTGTCAGGTACTATCTCATTTAATTGTCAGTAATTCACCTGCAAGATAAGTATGATTATTGTCCTCACCTAACAAATATAGAAATGGAAGCAAAAACTGTCCAGTAAGTGGCAGAGTCAACCTGAGGAGAGCTAGAAACTGAGCTCTTTGCCGGTGTGAGGGTTGCCTCATTACATGGCTTCAGGACACTGAGTGTGATAGATCAGAATGTGGTTGATACATAGCCTGAACCCATACCAGCACAGGGACATTTTCTTCCAAAATCAACTCTAATAATTACTAGACAATTTACTAATGAAGAAAATTTTGAATGTATTTTTATAGGACTGAAGTTAAGAAGACTCACTGCATTTAAAATAGTTGTTTAAAGATCAAGGAAGTATTCAGCGTTTAAAGAAGCTTTTCTAGATGACACAGGCTTACAGAGTGACTCAGTGAAATTTTTTCAAAACATTAAAAGTTTTATAAGAAAATTTGAAGAAAGCATAAATGAAAATAAGAATTGCAGCGGTTTAAGGATTATCTAACAACTTTCACAATCTTTAGTCATCTATAACAGTGTGCAAATTGCCATCTAGTACTTAAATATTGTTGGTTTGTCAAACTTAAGCAATTGAGGGCTAGTTGGTGATGTGATCATTAAGGTGACTGGATCCCACATGTCCTACTGCATGGTTTGAGTCCTGGGCTCTGTAGCTTGAAAAACACTTCAGGTGTGTGAGGATGCATGCCCAAAATCCCAAGACAAGAATGGAGGTTAAGGGATTGTGGCATAGCCATCATCTCTAAGGGTGATTTCTCTCTTTGTCTGTCTCTCTCTCTAGTGAGCACACGTGCCCTATAGCAAAATATTATAATAAAAATTCATCAAGAAAAGTATCTGAAAAAATCAGCATCATTGATTTTTTGTCATATAAAAGAGAATATCTAAAAAAAGAAACCTGATCCCTTTTTTAATGCAAAAAATTAAAAATGAGTGGGTAAAGGAAATAGAATAAATATTATACATGAAAAATCATTACATATTAGTAACAAATAACCCAAATGGATTTGACACCCACTTAACATGTTTAAATAGTTTCTGAAAATGGAGAAAGCATGGATAGAATACTAGTACAGAATTACATGGCTTGGCATTAAATTTCATATCGCTTAACATATTTATTAATCAAAGAATTTTAAATTAAAGTAACTCATAAAATTAGACTTTAAAGAACTAAGATAAAAACCATTAATAACTATCATTCAACTTAGCACCTTGTAAAAAATAACAGTTACAATTCTCATAGTAAGTATACCTTCAATACATGCAAATACATACATGTGCACACTCATACATATATGAACACTCATGCATATTTATCACTTTAGGTGACTAACAACTACATGGGGAACACTTAGCAATTCTTAGCCATTTCTAGAGAATTCACTTTGAGAATTTTCCACTTCAAATGTATAACCTTGGTCTTTTGGTCTTTTTTTTTTTTTTTTTGGTTGTGAATCAGCATGCTAATCTAGCAACTGATATGTTTCGGAGAATACAGGCTAATTTGCATAAAAGTTTAAGTGAAATTGCAATTATGCAAATATGAAACAAGGAAAAAGTTTTAATTCATATAAGTCCAAAATAATGCATAAATGATTTCTAGATTGCTTTGTATTTCTGTGACACTGCACTTCTTAATTGGCAATGGTAACAGTTGAATATACAATATATTTAAATATTATTAACTCCTATCCAACCAATACAGCATTTGCAGTGACTTTATCATGACATATATATCTTTTCCTGACTTTAGTATGCAACAGAAAAGGTATAATAAGGATCACAATCATCATAATGGTATTGGAATAAGTCTCACGAAGCCTGAGAATAAATGCCATGCTGAAAGAAAGCCTAAAATGTAGCTTAAAAGGAAATGAGATATAGCCAGGTTAAGACACTGGAGTCCCACATGGTTGACCATTGTTTGAGTCTTGGGCTGTTAGATTGAAATCATGCCAGTTGTGTGTATGTAAGTGCCCAAAATCCCAAGAGGAGAATGGAAGAGAAGGGACTGCAGTATGGCCATCTCTCCGGGGAGTGGTTTATCACTTCTCTCTCTCTGTCTCTCTCCAGTGAGTACATGTGCCTTATGGCAAAAACTAAAAAAAAAAGAAAAGAAAAGAAAAAAGAAGGAAAGAAAATAAAAGAAAATGAGCTGACTTCATTGTGAATGTGGAACAGAACAAATATATATACATACTTATAAAATGAGGTAGAAAAACAACATAATTTAGTGATTATTTTAATGTGAAAACTGAGTCCAGAGTTAGATAAACAAGAAAATGAAAGCAAAAGAAAATCACCCTTCCAAATCCTTAATAAAGTATCCAGAGAAATATTAGAATTGAAAAAACAATCTTGATAAGTTTGGACAACAATACAAAAAAGAAAACAATTTTCTAGAATCTAGTTAGCATTTCCACAAACTCATGAGTGGATGAGACTAAATTAAGAAACGGTACAACTAACAATCAGAGGTCTGTTCATCCATTCCAAAAAATTTTCTCAGGTCAGAGGGTGTCACAGTGGCGATGTAACTGGAGCCACATGGAAATGTCCCAGGTTCATGTCCCCAGGCCTTCCTGTACACACTGTGTGTGTACATGCTCATGGTTTGGGCTGGCTCAGGCTGAGAGTGGATAATAGCATGAAAATTCTGTAGGAGGTGTCTGTCTCTTTCTCTCTATTCTCCCCTAGAAGAAATAAATAAACATACTTAAAAAATAAATTTTCCCCAAACTTGAATTCTATCCAGTCATAGAAGAAAATTAAAATTTCCTGAGCAACTGCTCTATTGGTACTTTACACTAGAAGCTATTCTGGATACCCTGAAATCAGCTTGCCCTCCAAACTTATAAATGCAAGGACTGCTGGTAAAGGAGCAGAAAATGGCTTTAAAGAAAGCTAATCCCTGTTGATTCCTTGAATTACCAAATCTAGTCCAACTTAGCCTCACTCAAAGATGAGCAAAGGAAAAAATAGTCATCAGGAATTTGTGAAAGAAAAGCTATGGGATAGAAATAAAGGAACAACATTTTAAAGGCACGGTAGGGGTGACCTCAAAAACAGGTTTGTGAGGAAATGAAAGAAATGTTAGAAACTACCTACTTGTTGTTTAAAAATAAGATCCTTAAGCAGACAACTCTTCTATTAAAGAACAGACTGAAGTAGGAGAGCAGGCCATGATAAGAACAGAGCCATAATTCAGAACTGGCTGAGGCTGAGAGTGAGATGGATTGTTGCATCAGGACCTTGTTGGGACTATGTCTCTCTGTCTCTCTCTCAAGAAAGAGATGAATAAAACACTTTTTAAAAATCTATAGCTTGAAATCAATGATAGTGGTAGTAATTTGCACCATGGAAAGCAGCAAATACTACAAATCAAGGTTTTTTCTATTTTTTTTTTGTTTGTTTGTTTACTCAAGAGCTAGTTTCCTGGAGAGTAGCACAGTACTGGGTATATTTGATGAAGAACAAAAATAAGGGAACTAAACAGACACATTCTGAATGCTTAAAATGAAGGGAGTTTTGGTACATCCAGTAATTAAATATCATGCTGTCACTTTAAATCATAAATATTGAGACTACAGAAAAACTCATAATACTATTACCTAAGAGTAAGTGAAACAAAGATCATGAGTTCTCTGCATAAGTCTGCAGGGGACATTACTATCAACCAAGATCCTCCATTTTAACACTGATTTGGAAAAAATGAAAAAAGTCCAAGAGAAGGAAAAAAATGGAGATTAAACCTGTAACTCTTTTTAAATAACAATAGCAAATAAATATTTTTAAAAGATCCTTATTAGACAGTCAAAACCTTTTTTTTAGATTCTGGGTTTAATTCCTCATACCTGGTGATATAAATTATTTAAGCTGTTCAAGTATAAGATATGATTCTAGAGAGGGGAAGAAAGAATGGTAAGAGAAAATGAGGAGGCTAATTCCAAATCTCAAGGAATAACAGCAATAGTGTATAATATCCATTGAGCTGCTTTTATTAATTTGTACCCCCACTCCTTGTGTTTGAATGAGGTAAATGATTTGATAAGCGTATGTGTGTGTATATATATATATATAGATAGATAGATAGATAGATAGATAGATAGATATAGATATATAGATATATAGATATATAGATATATAGACAGAGAGAGAGAGAGAGATACAGAAATGGATTTCAGAAAGGTATGCAATTTTCAAGATTACCCAGCTTGTTATTGGCAAAGACATGGATGCATATGTGTGATATTTATGTTGTTCCACTGCCCTGGGAATAGTCCCCAGTTTACGACATAAGGTGTTGTATGAATACATTTATTCTATTCAAAGCACCAAAAGTTCCATGTCCAAAAGTGATTAGAAAGGCAATGTACTGATTATCACAGCTAAGTAATGTATTTTAAGGTCAGGAAGTGAGATGTCTCCTATTTTATTGATTGACTGATTGATTTGCACAGTATTTCATTGGCAATATGGGCCATTTTCTAATTCCAGATAAATTTTTTAAAAATTATTTTATTTAATTTCATTTATTTATTTTAATTTGGCCAGAGAGGGACAGAGCAAGTGGGGGGAAATGAGAAAACAAGCTATGTGGGAGTCCAGCATCCTTAAATACCACACCACCTACCAGCCCCCCCGATAAATTTTATGGCTCCTTTTATTTTATTTCTGTGAAGAATATCTTTAATAATTTGAATGAAATTGCATTGAATTTGTAGATTGATTTGAGTAGAATTGACATTTTGATTATATTAATTCTTCCAATCCAGGAACATGGGCTGTTTTCCACTTTTATGTATCATTTTCAATTTCTTTTTTTCAAGTTTTTCACAGTTTTCATGTTGAGGTCTTTCAATTCCTTGGTAGGTTTATTCCTAGGATTGGTTTTTGGTCTTTATTTCTTTGTGGCTGTTTGTAAATGAGATTTTTTTTAAATTCTTCCTCAGTCTGCTGATTGTTGGTGTATAAAAAGTAATAGATTTTTTATGTTGATTTGATATCCACAATTAAGACAGCAAGGTACTGGCACAAAAACAGGCATGTAAATCAATGGAACAGAATAGAGGCCCCAGAAATAAACCTCAAAACCTACAGCCAATTAATGTTGACAAAGAGCACAAGACAATTCAGTGGGGAAAAGAAAATCTCTTCACCAAATATTGCTGGAAAAACTGGATACACACCAGCAGAAAAATGAAATTTGACCCCTGTCTCTCACTATTAACAAAAGTCAGCTTTAAATGGATCAAAGATCTAAATGTAAAGTTTCAAACTATGAAACTGCTTGTGGAAAACACAGGAGAAATTGTTGGTTTTTTGTTTTGGGGGGTTTTGTTTGTTTGTTTGTTTGTTTGTTTGTTTGTTTTTTGTTTGAGAGGTTTTTGCTATAGGGTGCATTCGCTCGCCAGAAAGAGAGAGAGAGAGACAGAAAGCAAGAAATCACCTCTCAGGGGGGATGGTGATGCATCAATCCCTTCTCCTCCATTCTCCTCTTGAAATCTTGGGCACACACGCACGCACACAGGCCCGGCGTGAGTTTAAGCCACAGGGTCCGGGATTCAAATTGCGGTTGACTACATGGGAGTCCAGCAACATAGCCATTATGCTAACTGCTGGTCCCAGGAAACTCTTGTTTATATAGATATCGGAATAGGCAAAGACATTTAAATAAGACCCCCAAAGCATAGGCGATAATCCCTAAAATAGACAAGTGGGATTACATCAAGCTTAAAAGCTTCTACACAGCAAAAGAAACAATAATTAAAGTGAGAAAACAACCGTACAGAACAGGAGACTATATGACAAACTATCCCTTAGAAAAGAGATTGATAACCAGAACTCAGGCACCTTATCCACAAAAACATGAACAATTCAATTTATAAAAAGGCAATAAACTGAACAGACAACTCTCCAAGGAAAACAAACTAATGGCTAGAAAGCATATGAAAAAAAGCTCAACATTTCTTATCATAAGGGAAATGCAAACCAAAACCACCATGAAATATCACTTAACCCCAGTCAGAATGGCTAAGATTAAAAAACTACATAATGGAGGCCAGGACATGGAGTGATGGTTAAGGCACTGGACTCTCACATGGCTGACCACAGTTTGAGTCTTGGACCTGGTGGCTTGCTTTCTCACTGTCCCTCTTTCTCTCTTTCCCCCCCTTCTTCCACCTTTCTCTCTGGTGAATTAAAAATAATAATTATAAATAAAACTAAATAAATAATTCTTTTTTTTTTTTTGGAGAGATTTTCACTGTAGGGCGCGTGCGCTCGCCAGACAGACAGAGACATAGAGACAGAAAGTGAGAAATCACCCCCCAGGGGGGATGGTCACGCCACAATCCCTTCTCCTCCATTCTCCTCTCGGGATCTTGGGCACGCATGCACACGCGCCCGGCGTGAGTTTTAAGCCACCGGGTCCGGGACACCAACCGCGGTCGACTATGTGGGAGTCCAGCGACATAGCCATTACGCTAACTGCTGGTTCACATAAATAATTCTTTTTTAAAAAAAGAAAACCTACATAATGGGTGCCAGCAGGTGGTATAGTAGTTAAGTTGTTGGACTCCCACGTGGTCAACCATGGTTTCCATCCCAGACGCCATGGCCTAAAACTCACACCAGGCATGTGTGCAAGCATGCTCAAAATCCCAACCGAAGAATGAAGGAGAAGAGATTATGGCATGGCCATCTCCTCCAGAAGTTGATTTCTCACTTTCTATATCTCTGTCTCTCTCTGTCTCACCAGATAGTGCATGTACCCTATAGCAAAAATCTCTCGGGGGAAGGGACAGTTGACATAATGACTATGTTGCTGGACTCCCATGTAGTGGAGCATGGCTCAAGTCCCAGATTCGGTGGCTTAAACTCACACTGAGCGTGTGTGCATGCATGCCCAAGATCCTGAGAGGAGAATGGAGGAGAAGGGATTGCAGTATGGCCATCCCCCTGAGGGGTGATTTCTTGCTTTCTGTCTCTCTCTATCTTTCTAGTGAGCACATGCATCCTATAGCAAAAGCCTCTCAAAAAAAAAAAAAAAAAAAAAACTCTTAGGAGGGAAAAAATACTACAGAATGATAAATATTAGCAAAGGTGTGATGAAAGGGAACTCTTTTCATAAGTTGGTACAGAGACTGTGGAGAACAATATACAATATGAAGGTTCTTCAAAAACCTACAAATAGAACTACCACATAACAAAGTAATTCCACTCCTGCATATCTACCCAAAGGATAGGAAAACAGTGAGAAAATACTTGTACATCCATGTTTAGTACAGAATTATTCATAATTGCTAAGAAATTGAATCAACTCAAATGACCAATAACAGATGAATGGATTGAAAAAAGGTGGCACATATACACTATGGAATACTACTCAGCAATAAAAAACAATGGAACCCTGATATTTGATACAAAGTGGATGAATATGGAAGATATAATGCTATTTAAAGCATGGTAGACTATGAAAGACAGGTATTATATGTCCCTGCTTAATATATGCCGAATGTCTGCACTCTATGGAAGAAACTGAAAGACTGCAAGTGGAGGAGAAGAAGCTAGAAACAGTATTGAAGGGAAGGGTAACAGGAGGTGGGAGAAGATCTGGGAAAAAATTTAACAGAAACAAAAATTAAGCATTATCTCTTAATGAAAATGTACAAGGTATATCTATAACTTAACAAATATGTATTATATTCACGCTGAGGAAAACTATTTTTATGCTGTAAAGATGTACAATGATTAAATACAAAAAATATTAAAAAATTAAAAGGTCTTTTACCTGTGGAAAGATGAAACTGAATCTTCATCTTTCACCATTAACAAAAATCAACTCAAAATGAATCAAAGATCTAAACCTAAGACTTCAAACTATAAAACTACTTGGGGAAAACAGTGGAGAAACTCTGGGAGACATTGGGGTAGGCAAAGACTTCTTTAAAAAGACTCCCAAAGCACAGGTAATAATTCTCAAAATATACATGTGGGATTATATCAGATTAAGAAGTTTCTGCACAGCAAAGGACACAGTAATTAGTGTGAATTGGCAACCCTCGAAGTGGAAGAATGTTTTTGTAAACTATACCTCAGATAAGGGACTGATCATCAGAATTCACAGGGAACCCAATTGGCTTACTTGATTTAAAAAAAAAAAGTGATAAACCCAATTAAGAGATGGGAAAATGAGCAGAACAAAAATATCTCTAAGGAAGACATATGAACAGCCAAAAAACATGAGGAAATGCTCAACAGCCTTCATTATAAGGGAGATGTAAATTAAAACCACGAGAGGGCAGACAGGTGGCATGGTGGATAGTGGCTCTGGACTCCAACATGGCCAACTATGGTTCAAGTCTCAGACCTGGTGGTTTTCTTTCTCACTTTCCCTCTCTCTCTCTCACTCTCTCAGTTTGTCCCTCTCTGTCTGGTCAAATTAAAATAAATAAAGAAAGTTGAATACAATAATTCTAAAAAAAAAAAAAAACAAAAACACAGTGAGATACCACCTAATCCCTGTCAAAATGACGATTAAAAATACAAAAAATGATAAGTGTTGGCAGGGTTGTGGTGAAAGGGAAACTCTCCTATACTACTGGTGGGAATGTGAATTGGTGCAGCCACTGTGGAAAACAATATGGAGGTTCCTCAAAGATTTATAAATAGAACTACCATTTGATCCAGCAATCCCACATCTGGGTATCTACCCTAAAAACAGGAAAATGCTCAGTTGGAAAAGCACTTGCACATCAATGTTTATTGCAGCATTATTCATGATTGCTAAGACATGGAACCAACCCAAATGTCCACAGACAGATGAATGGGTTGAAAACGTGTGGCACATATACTCCATGGAATACTATTCAGCCATAAAAAGGAAATAAAAAGACCCTAGCATTTGATAGAAAGTGGTCAAATATGGAAGATTTATTGCTGAGTGAAGCAACCCAAGCTATGAAAGAAAGCTATTGTATCCACTTAATATATACTGACTATCTACACATTATGGTGGAGATTGAAATATTGAAGGCCATAAAGGCAGTGAAAATAGTTATGGACACTGAAGACAGTGTGGAATGGGTGGAGGTTGGGAGAAGGGAAGAGTACAGAGAAGGAAATCAGGAGAAAAAAGAAAGAAGAGTGACATTTGCGGGACACAGAAATAGTTTATTACCTGTTCATGATAACATGTATAGTATTGTCAACTGGACTGGTCTGATAAGTGTTTTATGTCGGGTACATTCTCTTTTAAAGACAAATGATGTATAGCAATTGAATGTTTAAAATAATAATAATAATCTGGAAAAAAATGAAAAGCTATTTGCCGTTGGGACCAGCAATTAGTGTAATGGCTATGTCGCTGGACTCCCATGTAGTCGACTGTGGCTCAAGTCCCGGACCCGGTGGCTTAAACTCATGCCGGGTGCCTGTGTGTGCGTGCCCAAGATCCTGAGAGGAGAATGGAGGAGACAGGATTGCGGCATGGCCATCCCACCTGGGGGGTGATTTCTCGCTTTCTATCTCTCTGTCTCTCTCTGTCTGGCAAGCACACACGCCCTATAGCAAAAACTTCTCCAAAAAAAAAAAAAAGCTATTTGCTGCTGATGATGCACATAGTAATGTCTTTGTCTTGGCTGATATGCATGGTAATCATGCTGGGATAAGAAATGTCATACACTGTAAAGATACATGTCATTAAATGTAATATAAAATAAATAAATAAATAAAGATCTTTTATAGAAAAAAAAAGGCAATAAACTATTCTTATCTGTACCCAAGGAATTGTATAACAGAATAAAAACATCATGTGACAGACTAAAAATGAAACAAAACAAAAACTCTTCTCATTACATGTCATCATATATCTTCCTTTATATTTTGGGTTCTGTGTATTAAAGATACTGGTTACACTGCTTTTTCTACTGAATTCATTAATAGTGACCTGGTTATAACAAAAAAGAGAATATTTACTAGGATACTATAGCAAGTCTTGCCTAGCCAGGAGAGACAGACAAGTAAATGTGACAAGGACACTGTGTTTTCAAGAACTGCATCTGTTCACAGTTCTTCTGGTGAGAGCTTATTAATATGTTTACTATAGCAGGAGATAGCCAAGTTCTGCAACTCTGCTAACAATTTCCTTAGACTCAGAGACAAGTTGACAGTATTTTCTCTGGTCAGTTTCAACAAATGTTCATAAACAATTCTCAGAGAGGCCAATAGCAGGCAGATTTCAAATATTTGGGGAAATTGTGTAATTCACAGTGAAAATAAGTATGTTAACGAACATGAAGATAAGTTACTGTTTCCTATGAAACCATAGATATCGTGAAAGTTGAAAAGAAACTAAATTACAAATGATTAGGCCCAAATCCTTAATTTTAAAAAATGAGAAGACAAGTAAAAAAGCGAGCTACTCAAGGCCCCACATTTAGTTCCTGTTGAGTTAAAGCCCAGGGTATCTGGCTCTAAGGCTTGCACTCATTCCACTATACCTGACTATTGAGACGGTGCTCTCAAATGGCAGCCAGTGCAGTTAGACTTTGTTTGGCCTACATGGTGTTTTAAAACATATATAAATTCCTTAAATTTAAAGATGGGACATTTCATATAGAATTTTCAATTTCCAGTTTTTCTTGAAATAAGAGATCTTGGGCCCTCTCTCTCTCATGACTGCAGGAGCTAAAGATGGTGCTGGTTCCTGTTCAGCCAGGTTCCTGCATGGCCAGCCTCACCATTAGCCTCAGTTGTCCCTCCTCTGAGAGTGTTAGGGTTTGGAGTTCTTGCTACCCAGATTGTGCTGTACAAGATGGCTTTAGAACAATAAATTTGAAAAGTAAGTAATTAGATAGAAAGGCACTGCATTCCAAACAGGTCAACTTTACCGTTACATCATAAAGATGAGAAATACGGGGACCAGCAGTTGGCATAATGGCTATGTCGCTGGACTCCCATGTAGTCAACCACGGTTCAAGCCCTGGACCTGGTGGCTTAAATTCACAATGGGCGTGTGTGCCTGTGTGCCCTAGATCCCGGGAGGAGAATGGAAGAGAAGGGACTGCGGCATGGCCATCCTCCCTGGAGGGTGATTTCTCGCTTTCTGTCTCTCTGTCTCTCTCTGTCTTTCTGGCGAGTTCACACACTCTATAGCAAAAACCTCTCAAAAAAAAAAAAAAAAAGGTGATAAATATGAATTCTAATCTATTGTTCGAAAACATTCTTTGTATAGGTTCGGTGAGACTAAAATATAGAAAGAGTGAATATGTTAATAACAAACTAATGAATCACTTGGAAGGTCTTCCTCACTGATTGTTCTCTAACTGCTTCCCTTCAAATCAATTTAGTGATTGACTAAATTCAATTGTTTTGTCTTATTTTTATGTAATGAGCTTATATGTATAAATATAAATCATTAAAATTCCTTAAGTAGAGTCAATTTCCCACTAGCAATCATACTTCTATTTCCCCAATTTATTTTATCACAATTATGTTCCCACTTTGGTTGGCAATAATTTTTATTTCATTTTATTTACAAATGCAAAACCAAAGATTACCCATCTTTACAACTGCAGAGGAAAATTATTTATTACTTTACACTCTGCCTACATGCTGTCAAAAAATAAGCACATCTCCCCAGCCCTTAAATTCTGTTCTCACAAATGCAAACACACACTACTGAGGGATAAACTCATTTGATTTGCACTTAAAATTTTAATCTAAGTGCTGATGTTGTCAAAAGAAAAAAAATCAAGTTACCATACTAAGAATTGGGAATCATGCTTACAGTAACTTTAATTTTAGATGAAATGACTTCCCTAACTCAGGGGGGAAACTTAAACAATTGAAAATGGAAATAAAAGCAGATTTTGATAAAAATAAAAAATAAGTATCCCTAATAATGTATATAAAATTTTAAAAAACCTAGAAGACTTAACGTCTATACTAGGGACTAGACTAAAAATTTCCTTTTGTCCCAATTATGTGTAAAGTATTTTGCTAGAACCAAGAAACTCATCTAAGCCCCATTAGTCCTGTGTATTCAATTTTATCTTCATCAAAATATCTGGCATAATTCTGTAAGCAGTTATTCATATACATTCATATATATACATCATTCACTTTTTTATTTTTCAGAAATAGCTGATATGTGCCAGGCACTTTTTTTTATTTTTATTTTTTTTTGGAGAGGCTTTTTTGCTATAGGGCACATGCACTCACCAGAAAGACAGAGAGAGACAGAAAGCTAGAAATCACCTCCCAGGGGGGATGGCCACACCACACTCCCTTCTCCTCTTGAGATCTTGGACACGCACGCACATATGCCCAGCGTGAGTTTAAGCTACCGGGTCTGGGACTCAAACCGTGGTCAACTACATGGGAGTTTAATGACATAGCCATTACGTTAACTGCTGGTCCCTATGCCAGGCACTTTTTTAGTTGTCAGGAATACAGCATAAACAAGACAAGTAGGTTCTTCCCTTTATTGGTAGCTCAGCCAGGGCCTAAAGCAAACCTGCTCCCTCGCCACCCCGTCCCATTCCTATTTCTTCTCTTAGCCAGCACTCAGCTCTCCCTACTCCCCCACCCCACCCACCACAATTACACCTGCCTTCACTTACCTTCCACACCCACTCATGCAAGTTCTCTGCAGTAGGATATAAGAGAGACAACTGTTGGAAGTACTAACTATGACCCAGGCATCCCTCTCCCTCAACTCCCTAGGTCCTTTGAATCTCCAGGAAAAATACATACACATATCCATTGTCGTGGTAAAAGAATCTTTGTCATGCTCTTTCTACAAAACATTTTCAGTAGATTATTAAAAAATAAATATAAGGGCCAGGAGGTGGCATGGTAGTTAAGGCACTGGACTCCCACAAGGTCCACCACAGTTCAAGTCACAGAACTAGGGGCTTAGAAATTACCCTTGGCATGTGTACATGTGTGCTCAGAATCGCAGGAGTAGAATGGAGGAGAAGGGATTATGGCATGGCTATCCACAGTTAGGGGTGATTTCTCATTTTCCCTCTCATTGTCTCTCTGTCTCTCTCTAGTGAGTGCAGGTGCCTTATGGCAAAAAAACAAAACAAAACAAAAAACATACAAACAAAACAAATATAAAAACATACTGAAACTCAGCACATATTGTATCTTCTAATGCCTCTGTGAGTCTAACTACTGTCTCTAAAGTCTTTCTTTCCCTTTCTCTTCTTTATAAATGTGAGAAATGAATTTCTATGTCTCCTTCCATAAAAGATATCAGGTCCAACATTCTGTGGAGGACATGCAAAGAACTGTTTATGAATAAGGCATTTTACTGCTGACATATACCTTAGAGAAAAATAGGAGATATAGGAAGTGAAAACTACTTAGGAAAAGCATAGCTTGCTATGGAAATAACTTGCCACCTCCACAGAAAAATTAAATATGTTGAATAACTACTATATCTATTATACAATTAAATCCATTCTGTTACTGTTCAATCTGAAAATATGTGAGGAACAAAATATGGTAATTCCTTCCCATCTCCTTTCTCTAGTCACCCACAGAATATAACTAATGAAAGACTACTTTTGGTACTTATCGCCTAGTAGATAGTGCTACAGTAATTTAAATAAGAAACCGATACTTTCACTTAGCAGTAAATCGGAAGACATTAAGTATCCCTATGCACCTTACAAGGTACAATACATGTGGCCAACAGTCCGACAAATCATGATTACCTAAAATTCAGGGGAGTATCAGGATTCTGTAACTTATTCCCCTCTTTTTAAGCAGGATTTAAAGAGTCTATATTAAGAAGCATGTCTTACTCATTTTTTATCCCTCACACTCAATAACTGTTGAATTTAATTAAATGTCAGAAGCAAATCTTTATTGAGATTTAGTTCAAAGACTGATACTGTGCAGCTAAGCAAAAATTAGAGGCATTTTAAAAAATATAAATGGTGCTCTCCATACATTACATGGAACTTTCCATCCCTTCAGTTAAAAGTGAGGCAAATTCAAGTATTAATAATATGAAGAACACAGTGGGCGCCAAACATGACTATTGACAGAATTAGGTTTTTCAAAATTCAAGTCTCAGAGCACCATCCCAGTACAGTGAGCAACACCCTCAGATGGTTCTAATTGCATGTATTTTGGAGCCACTGTTGGGGATGTAAGCATTCTGTGCTGAGAAGTGGACTCTGACATCTGCTGCTCATATGACCTTGAGCACAATTCAGTCTGTTAGTCCTTTATTTACCCTATA
Organism: Tupaia belangeri chinensis; assembly: GCF_000334495.1. NCBI lineage: Eukaryota > Metazoa > Chordata > Mammalia > Scandentia > Tupaiidae > Tupaia > Tupaia belangeri. The sequence continues at coordinate 299,430 of NW_006159437.1, read as the reverse complement.
AGCACTCGTGGCAAGCAAACTATTATCTTCTCCAGGTTTCAACTTCTTCATCTGTAAAACGAGGTCATCGGAATGGATGACCTGAAATCTCATCAGCCTCTAATTCTCCCCTATATTCTACACTATAATCATTTCACCTGCATTTTTCATATGCTTATATCATCATAAACTTATTTGCTTATTGCTTATCTAAAGCAATTTTTGTATCTTTTTTAAGTCCCCCATTGAATTAAATTCTTCAAATACATTATAATCAAGCATAGTACAAAACACAAGATCTCAGGACATGTTGGATGAAACCCAAATCTTGCTTCTTGGGTTCTAAATTCTCAACAAATAATTTTAAGTGAAAGAGTAAAAGGAAAAATAGAATTTGGTTAACTTCTTTGAGCCTTAATTTCTTCAACAACAACAACAAAAAAAACCTATGTACAGAAAAAAAAAAAAAAAGAGGGAGTATACCCTCACCAGATAGAAAGCACCCCCAAATGGGATATGGTCACACTGTAATTAATTTTTCTCTATTTCTGTTTCCCATCAGGATTTTAGGAATACACACACACACATGCACACACACACACACACACATGCCTATTGTGTTTTTCAAGCTACCAGGGCCAGGATTTGAACCATGATTGGCCACATGAAATCCAGCTTCCAACGCACAGCACTTAGCTACTGAGCTATGAAACTGACCCAGAAAACTACTTTTCAAACCAGTATATGAGAAAGGTCATCCTGAGGCTAACAATGGATGATTAAGAACTCCTTCCCTAAGACAAGTGAAGACTATCTTTTCCTCTCGGTCTCACAACTCATAAGAAACAACCTTACTTTATATGGGTCGATCTATTTTAGCTAACATTTGTAATCTCTGTGTAGAACTGTTATCATTAAGAGAAAGACAAGATATATCCTACCTTCAAAGAAGTTGCAACCGGGAATATTATTTTTTACCTTATGATTCTATTGATAGGACTTAAACACCACCCCCTCATCCCTGTGCAGCCAGTATTTCCTTCCATTGCAGATGGCAACTTTGTACTGAGTAGAAGCCAATACTTTATAAAAACCAAGAAGGTTATATAAGGATGCTTAGGACACCCAATACTGATGATCTGATGATGATTAAAGATGACCATCAGGGACCTTCAGGAAATACTATCCATGTGTTCATAGCTAAAACCAACTAAAAATGAGATAGGGATAACCTTTGATGTCCTCCAACTAGTCTGTGCAGGACTCTCTCTCCCTTGAAGGCCCACTGTGACATTAACACCCTAAACATTTATCCAATAACCCTGAGATCACAACCCACCATAGCTTTAGGTGCAACACTTTCCAAAGGCACTACCTTTTAATATAAGCATGTTAAACACTCAACAGTTGCCCAAATGAAAAGCAGTTAAAGGAGGGAGACAGTTAAATGACTGAGAGGCTATACAGGCATCCCTCAAATTTTTCTGGCATTTCTCCTATTTTTTTCCCTGCCAGTAATTTTGTACTACCCCCAAAGTGTCTCTTTAAAACATTTTATTGGGTAGGACCAGCATATAGCATACTAGTTATGTACCTGGACTCCAACATTGCCAACTTTGGTTCAAGTCCTGGACACGGTGGCTTGAAACTCATGCCAGGAGCATGTGCTTGCATGCCTGAGATCCAGAGAGGAGAATGGAGAAGGGATTGTGGCATGGTCATGCTCTCCGGGGGTGGGGGGAGTAATTTCTTGTTTTCTGCCTGTCTCTCCAGTAAGCGCACATGCCCTATAGCAAAAATCTCTCTCTCAAAAAAAATATATATATATATACATATATTGTCTTCAAAAAAGTCTTGATGCACTTTTGCATAGAAAAATATGTCATTACTTTCCTGATGGCCTAATAGGATGAAAGTGGTATCATACTTCATACTTACAAAGGGAGAGAAAGTCATTCCCAATTGAAGCTAACCAAAATAGAATATGCCATATCAGACCATATGTGTGTACATGCTCTTTGTCTTTTATTGAGCTATTACTATATGCCAGCCATTACCTTGTTTAAATGCATGAGAAGTAAACACAATTAAAATTTCCTGGTTACAGATTCAAAGAGTCAGTTTGGAGAGATTAAGTGCCTTGCCTGAAGTCACACATCTCAAATATGACAGAGATGGGGAGAAAAAAAACAGGTCTATTGATTCAAGATGTCTCCCTCTTTAATCAGTAATCTCCCTCCTTCATATCCACACTTTTTTTATTATGTGTTTCCCTGAACTGTACCTACAAATAGAGAAGCCAAAATTTGAAAGGATGATAGCTCCACTCATAAGTTGAAGCAATTGATAGATCCTTCCTAGGAAAGAACAGTCAACATTGTTCTGTTCAAAGCTATGGACTCTGTCTACTCAGAATCACAAGTTCTGTTATCTTTGGCCTTATCAGTCTCACCAAATGAGCCCAACACCCAAATTCCTCCTACAAAAAACAATAATATCACAATTATGGGCCTATAATGACATTAGGGAACAAATAAGAGAGGCTAGCTTTTACATGAGAAAACACTTCATTGGAAAATAAATTAGCTGTGTATGCATTTTACTTTTGAGAAGGAATACGTTAAGAGTATTGTCAAATTTTAAAATGTCATGAACTCTCCAGTACTAAAACTCTAGAAATTTCCAGAGAAAGAATATAGTAATTTCCCTTCCTCTTCTGAAAAATATACTTTGTTTTAAGAAATACAGTTGTGTTTGTTTCTTTTTCTTTTAATTTCAGGACTTTTATGGATACAGGAAAAAAAGGCAAGACTTTTAATCATAATTTGCCAGAGTTCTACAGTTGAAGTTTTTTTTAAAAGAAGGATAAGGTGTGTTTCGAAACAAATCAGTGTGTAGCCATCTCTCACTCTCTGACAGTGCCATTATCTGTTGCTGTAAGCCACACAGAAATGAGGGTTGGGGTGTAACTGCCTTTTCTAGAGAGACACACATTTCAGAATATGAAGAGAATTGAAGAGGAAGACCCAGAATATATTTATCTTATCCTCTTCTTAGGAACTGATGGGCTAGGCTATGTGGTCCTCCCAGTTGATAAGAGCAGGTGTGTTGGATGCAAAATGGCTAAAGACCAGATCTTTATTAGACATTGTCTGACTCATAATAATAGTCTTTGTGATGGTTATTTACATTTGCCTTACTCACTTAAATAGGCATTCAAAATGCTGACAATATCTAGCACAAAAGTCATAAGCTTGTTAAACAACTTAGTGCCTTAGGAAATTATATAGTTGTCTGACATTTGGGCTTTGGAATAAGGCTGATTAAGTTTGAGCCCTGTGTCTTCCACTTTTTATCTGCATAACTTAGAGAATCATTTCTAATCTTTCCAAAATAATCATAGTACCTATCTTACAGAGTTTGGAGAAGGATCGAATGAAGTAATATACATAAAACAACTTGCACAGTGCCTAGCACACAATAAATGCTCAATCAATGATGTTGGCATCATTATTATTGTATAATGATGAGAACAGGTATGTGAGTTATGTTATTGTTTATGAGGAGAAGGTGATAGAGCACATGGTAGGGGAAAGAAAAAGGTTAAGCAACTAACTGACTACAAACACATGAGCATCAGTTACACCATAAAGACTAGTTTACCTTTCAGCACACAAAGAAAATACCTAAATCTAAACCAATTTTCACCAATAATAATCTCAGAAGAATTGTATTAGTTTCCCATGGCTGTTCTAACCAGTTACTACAAAGTCAGTAGCTTAAACAGAAACTTATCGTGTCATAGTTCAATAGGCTTGAAGTCTGAAATCAAAGTGTCACTTAGGTTCTTTCTTGAAGAATGTGAGGAAGAATCTGTTCCATACCTCTCTCTTAGCTGCTGGTGGTTTTCTAGAAATCTTTGGTGTTCCTTGGCCAGTTGCTGCCTCACTCTGATCTCTGCCATCATCTTCACATGGCATTCTCCCTGTGTGTGTGTCTCTTTCTCTGTACAAATTTCCCCTTCTAATAAGGATATTAGTTGTGTTGGATTAGGGGCCATTCTGGTGACCTCATTTTAATTTGATTACCTCTATAAATCCCCCATCTAGAAATATGGTCAGATTCTCAGGGACTTGGGGTTAGGACTCCAACAGATCTCTTTATGGGGAGGGACACAATTCAATCAATAATAACAGCTGTCCAAAACAGGAATTATATTTCAAACACTTTTGGTGCATACACATTTAATTTTTTTCTCTTGAACTACTCAAAAATACAAGGGAAAAAAATTTTTAACTCTTAATTACTATACTAGTGCCAAGATGGCATTATTATAAGGAGCTAACATGTGCCATGGTGGATAAGGCACTGGACTCCTGCATGACTGAGCATGGTTCGAGTCTCAGACCTGGCAACTTGGTGATCACTCCAGGTGTGTGTGTGTGTGTGTGTGTGTGTGTGCGTGCGCATGTGCACAACCAAAATCTCAAGAGGAGAATGGAGGAGGAGTCTTGCAATATGGCCACCCCTTCCCCAGAGGGTTATTTCTCACTTTCTCTCTCTCTCTCTCTCCCTCTCTCTCTTTCTCTCTCTCTGTCTCTCTCTCCAGTGAGCACATACACCCTGTAGCAAAAACCTAAGGAAAAAAATATGGCATTATGGCAGTAAGAACATATATCTCTTCATAAAGGTAGGACATACTCAGTTTTTGACTCTGTCCTTCTTAGATAAACAGGAAGCCAAAGAATTCCAATATTTGAACAACCCAAATCCTATTACATTACTTTTTAACAGACTCATCATCTGATAATTTATTTCACAAATATTAATCAAGCACTTTGTAGTTAACTTCCTGTGAGATCTTACACAGATATAGGGGGCAGGAGAGAATCTAAAATGAGGTACACGCTGTACAGAATATTTTACCTGCTTGTGAACATATGAATTATGTGTCCTGTTTTGCATGCCTTAGGAATTGATGGTCTTTACCAGATCCAGAATGTGTGCTCTCTAAGACTGATTTCCAGGAAATCATGTGTGTTATTAAGAAGGGACATAAGGTGTGATCTTGTCAAATCATCACAAGTAGAATCATGGCTAGGTGTTGGGTGGGAAGGTGCCTGTCATATGCCATCTTTCACACCAAATAGGATCCACATTTTCACCCAAGTGCCATTCCCAAAGTTTCAAACATCCTTCTGGATTAAGAACTAGCTCTGGTAAGTATGGGTGAGAATTCCCAGTTTGATGAGTATCAGACTGAATTAGACTCTAGATAAATACCATGAAGAAATACACTGAAAAAGGCAGAGAACACAACCTCCCCACATGCAGCAATGAAGCAAAAGTTATCTGTGCATGATGCCAGAGGGGACAGCAGCTTTGGGTGACAGGTGGCATGCCTCTCTGCCAAGAAGAAGGCGTTGCTCCTGGCAGTTTTTTTAACTGAGGCATGTGACCTAAGTAGTGGCATTTTACAGCTGAGAAACCAGCCTGTGATATGCCTTTTACTTCGACAAGAGGCGGGCCACATGTCCACAGAGGCGCCAGCTCTAGCTGCAAAACGTTGCAATACATTTGCTTGCATCCTTATGATCAAATATTTGTGTTGCCCTGGAAATGGAAATGGACTGTATGATTAATGACATTTTGCCAGACAAATGAAGAAGGTGGCTTTCCTTGCAAAGGTGTCACTTTCCAGCATAAGCGCTACAAGGAGAGAAAAAATGGACCAGAAAATTAAGTGGGAAGAGAAAGTTGAAAATAAGATCCTATTTATCAGTCTTTGGTAGAAATTTACAAAAAGGGTCTACTCTATTTTGACGAACATAACACATGAAAGATAATTTCAAACTCTGACATTCTTAGCACCCGACATATGAATCCATTTCTCAAGTAATTATTCCACAACTCCCCTCTAGGTCCCCTTTATTCTATATATGATAAAAAGCTCTTCATTCCCTGTATACCTGTTAGCACTTTACACAGACCCATAATTCACAAGATTTTATTCATATGACATTTTGTTTACAGCTAGGTCTCCATTTATGGAACTATCATCTAAGATCCAGTTCTAACACTACTCCTTCCATGAAACCCACCTAACATGCCAGCTAGAAGTAATCTACCTCTCCCTTGAATCTCTCTATGTCCTCAAGTTAATGGAGTGATAATCATTTCTCTAACCTCTCCTTCCAAACTGCAAGCAATGGCAAGAACAGGACAACCAAAAAGTCTAAAAACATAGATAAAATTATTTTATAATGTAATTTATTACAGCTATTGGCCTCTTTTACCAAACTTTATTGACAACTGCCCATTTGAATTTACTTTTGATAACTGATACCTGGAACATTGCCTAATAATTAATAGAAACTATATTTATAAAATAAATAGATTAACTGGCTGACTGGTTGATATAAAGTTGAAGCTTTCCTTTCAAATCAACCTACACCAACAAAGACTAAATGTAGTAGAATATCAGAGAGAAACCAGAACACATAAAGACGTGAAAGTAAATGATTGGTAGGGCCTGCAGGGGTTATAAAACAAGAAAATCTGTGCTACAATGAAAGTCATGAGTCATTTGTGTGTGTGTGTGTGTGTGTGTGTGTGTGTGTCTTTTAATAATTAACTGTGATATTAAAAGGCTATGTGGAAATCAAATAAGTCACCTAACATTGGAATTTCCTTTTCAAATTAGAGATTTAGATACATGTCTCCTTTGGCACAAAAGCTAACACTTTTAAGTACAGGCTAAACAGTAATAATTTGCTAATAAATACAGAAATGAGTGGGCAAATACAAATAACAAAAAATTTAAAAAGTGTAATATAAGCTATTAGACTACAGTTATATTTAAGAAAAATTACACTTTCAAAAGCACTTCCACATCAGCTTATCTAGTCCTCCTAGGAACCTGAAAGAAAGCCATAACAGACTCTTCAGAGATGAGAAGATAGACTTAAACAGATTGTAATTTTCCCAGAGTTAAAGAGGTAGTTGATAGAGAACATGAGAGCAAATTCAGTTCCCCCTACTCAGCACACCTCCCTCTGCAATTGGGCACTGAAATTTAGGAGGAAGAGAAAGTATAAGATACTTTATGTATATGCACATAAAAGATGAAAATGAGAAAAAAAATACATTGAGAGTTTTAACTGATGGTAAATGTAGTGATTTTCCCTCAATTACTAGAAAGAAGAAAAGTTAAGAGTGATGTAATTTAGGTAGAGTATACTCACAACACATGCAACTAATCAGGCTTGTATTCCTTTGCTTTATAGTATTTTCATAAGAAAAGGAAATAAAAGAAAAAAAAACAATTTATAAACAATACAGTAAAAAAAAAGACATTTTCAAGGTTGTTGGTTCTTGGCAAATGAAATATTAGCCCAGTTTCTTGTTTCATTTATGTTGAGCAATAAGAATTGTGAAATCCTGCAAGCGCTTAAACAATCGAACCCATTTCTAAAGGCACCAATGGCATTGGAAAAGGCATTAAAAACAAAGATTTCTTTACTTAACTCATTAAACAAATATTTATTGACTGTTTGGTCTGCAATGTGCAAAACATTGTTCTAATTGCTGGGTACCTATCAGTGAGCAAGACAAAACAAAGATCCTACCCTCCAGCATTTCACACTTCACCAAGGGAGCTATTCTATCAGGGCAGGTATTCTAATAAGAGAAGGCATTCGTATAACCAGAGATTTGACTAACTGCACTGTTATGATCTGCAATGATTTAGGTTAACTAACACATATTTTAGGAAATCACTGAATTTAAGAAATGAATAAATATCTTTAGCATAATTGTCTAAATATGCACATTTTAAAAGCCATTTTCTGCCTATTTCAGGAGCATAGACCATTACCTTTAGACATATACAAGTAACTCTAAAGGAAATCATGTGTAAATGTGTGAGGAAAGCATAGCCAATGCAACTCTTATAAGGAGGGGTTTCCAGAGGTTCTGTCCAGATTGCGGTCCATGGACGAACAGTATCAGTATTACATGAGAGTGCTTAAAATTCAGACTATCAGCCCATCCCAGACCTGCTGAATCAGAATTTGCAATTTGTCAAGTTCCCCAGGTGATTTGTATGCACAGTAAAGTTTGAGAAGACTCCTCTAGTGCATTCCTCTGTACCTATGAGGGCCTAAAAATAACCCGCTAAAAGGGAGAACATAAGCACTTCAAAAATTAATCACTCACTCAATATTTTTCATTTTTTACAAAGTAATTTCTTTTCAAGTAAGATTTTGCTTTTAAAATGCCAGATCAAGGATATTACATATAAAACTTTCCTTCACCATGTATTAACACAGGAAAAAAAAATGAGATTTGCCTTTTTACAGTTTTGAATCTGGCATTTCTAGCCAAACACAAAGGGTAATTCACCCCTCAGATATATCAATGCCTGGTGCACCTTTCCACTTTTTCTACCTTCTGCAACCTCTATTAACAGGATTCAGAAACTTAGGTGTCTTTCTTGGTTTGTCATTCTACATCAAGCTCAATTTCCCAAGCTAAATCTTGTTGTCATAAGCTCAAAGAAGAAGAAAATAGAAACAAACATCATGAGCACTGACCCTACCTAGACACTGAGCAAGTCGGCTACCAGACTACAAGCAATTCTAGTCTGGAAGGCACATGTGGACACCAGAAAAAGGAAGAAGCAGGTAAAAAGCAAGCTTTCTCTCCATTTGTCACCGAACATTCACTCTCCAGATTTATTCTTTCCAAAGGGTGAAAAGAGGGAAAACAGAAAAGACAGTTGTTACACATTTACAGGGCCACAGTGGCCCTGTTCAATGATGAATATGGAAAAAAAGAAAAAGAATGTTCCAGACACACTTGCACATGGATGAAATGGGGCCAAACATCAAAGCACAGCTTCATAGCAAACTCATAATTCACTAGTGAACACAGCCATGTGCAGAGTGCTCCAGATGAGAAGGACATTTCAACTAATTGGAAAGAACATAACTCTCTTAGAAGAATTAATATAATCAAAATGGCAATTCTACCCAAATTAATCTACATATTTAACGCAATTCCAATCAAATTATCAGAAACATTCTTCATGGGTCTAGAAAAGACAATCACATAATTTGTCTGGAATCATAAAATACCTCATATTGCCAAAGTAATCCTATGCAAGAAGAATGGAGTGGGTGGCATCTCACTCCCCAACATCAAAATATACTATAAAGCTGTGACAATCAAAATAGCATGGTATTGGCACAAAAACATACAGGTGGACCAATAGAATAGAATAGAGATCCCAGAAATAAAGCCCAAAACATACAACCAACTGATTTTTGACAAAGGATAAACAGTCAATTCAGTGGGAAAAGGAAAAATTATTTAACAAATGGTTCTGGAGAAACTGGGTATCCACCTGCAGAAAGATAAAACTGGATCCTCATCTATCATCATTAACAAATATCAATTCAAAGTGGATCAAAGATCTGAACCTAAGACCTCAAACTATAAAACTACTGCTGGAAAACAGTGGAGAAACTCTGGGAGACATTGGGGTAGGCAAAGACTTCTTAAATAAGACTCCCAAAGCACAGGTGATGATCCACAAAATAGACAAGTGAGATTATATCAGATTAAGAAATTTCTGCACAGCAAAGGACACAGTAATTAGTGTGAATTGGCAATCCTTGGAATGGGAGAATATTTTTGTAAATTATGCTTCAGATAAGAGACTGATAATCAGAATTCACAAGGAACTCAAATGGCTTACCTGATTTAAAAAACAAAATGATTAACCCAATTAAAAGATGGGAAAATGAGTTGAACAAAAATTTCTCTACGAAAGGCATACAAATAGCCAAAAAGCATATGAGGAAATGCTCAAAAACCCTCATCATAAGGGAGATGCTGATTAAAACCACAATGAGATATCACCTGTCAGATTGGGAAAGATTAAAAATACAAAAAATTATAAGTGTTGGTAGGGTTGTGCTGAAAGGGGAACTCTCCAACACTGTTGGTGGGAATGTAAATTGGTTTGGCCACTGTGGAAAACAATATGGAGGTTCCTCAAAGATCTACAAATACAACTACCATATAATCCAGCCATCCCACTCCTGGATATTTACCCAAGTGACAGGAGATTGATAAATCAGAAAAGCACTTGAGCGTCTATGTTTATTGTGGTATTATTCATGACTGCTTAGACATGGAACCAACCCAAATGTCCATGAACATATTAATATATTGAAAAAGTGAAGCACATATATTCTATGGAATATTATTCAGCCATAAAAAAATTGGCATTTGATAGAAAGTGGTCAAATATGGGAGATTTATTGCTGAGCGAACCCAGCCAGGCTATGAAAGAAAGATGTTGTACATTTCCGCTTAAATATATACTGACTGTCTGTGCAGGTATGCCGCCTGGCAGTATGAAGCAGTTATCTGCATGCCCTGTTAATTACTCACTGGAGCTGACTAACACATGCCTTAGATACCAAGGACTCTGTGGAAATACCCACACAGGGCAAGGGAAACATCCTGACCCTGATTAGGTCATGCGATGCCTGTTCTATATAATGTTCATCCTCTTTGATGCATACTCAGACAGCCTTCCTCAGAGTTGCAGAGAAACAGCATAAGTAAACTGGCTTGACCTATGATGTATAGGATCACACATGATAGTAACAAGGTCGAAAAACATGTATACTAAAGTCCTTATCTCTAACTGTAGAACTTCAACCACATTCTTGAAAGCTTGCGAAGAGTTCATTGTGCTTGGTAAAATGTATAAATAAAGAAGCTCAGCATGACTGAGCAGCACAGCTTGTCTGTGCTCACCTGCATCTCTACTTCTGCATCTTCCTCATTTCTCTAACTTTCTTCTTTCATAGTACCAAACCCCGAGGGTAAACACCAACAGATTACCATCCAGAGAGATGTTACTCTTAAGCTTGCTGGCAGACATTGACAGACAATATGCTGACAACTGTCCACACTTTATGGTAGAGACTAAAAGATTGGAGGGCAGAAAAGCAATGAAAATAGTTACAGACACTGGAGACAGTGTGGAAGGAGGGTGAGAGACAGGAAGACTATAGAGAAGGAAAGCAAGAAGGAAAAATAGAAGGGCAAGACATTTGTGGGACATAGAAATGGTTTATTACCTATTGATGATAATGTATATAGTATTTTCAACTGAACTGGCCTGAGATGTTTTTTTTTTTTTTTGAGAGAGAGGTTTTTGCTATAGGGTACGTGTGCTCACCAGACAGACAGAGAGAGACATAGAGACAGAAAGCGAGAAATCACCCCCCAGGGGGGATGGTGACGCTGCAATCCCTTCGCCATTCTCCTCTCGGGATCTTGGGCACGCACGCACACACGCCCGGCATGAGTTTTAAGCCACCGGGTCCAGGACACGAGCCGCGGTCGACTACGTGAGAGTCCAGTGACATAGCCATTATGCTAACTGCTGGTTCCTGAGATGTTTTTTATGGTGGGTAAATTCTCTTTACAAGCCAAATGATGTATAGCGATTGAATGTTTAATAAAATTTAAAAAAAGATAAAATAAACTTAAAAAAAATTATTCTCCTCTATGTGACCAACACTCAAGAGTTTTTCTGTACACATTAGGTGCACAGAAAAGTCTCTCCCATCTTTAGCACACAAAGAGACTGCATAAAGTTCATGAAATAATAAGATTAATACATATTTGTTTTGTTGCAAAAAATTTTTGAAATCCGTACATAGTTTTTCATAATACTCATTTTACATGGACTTTTTGAAGACCCCACACACACATTAAATTGAGTGTAAAGACAGCATTTTTCCAGTTGTGTTTTTTTGTTTTTTTGTTTTTTTGGGGGTTTTTTGAGAGAGATATTTGCCATAGGGCGCATGCACTCGCCAGAAAGACAGAGAGACACAGAGAGACAGAAAGTGAGAAATCACGCCCCAGGAGGGATGGACAAACTGCAGTTCCTTCTCCTCCACTCGTCTCTCAGGATCTTGAACACACATGCGTACAAGCACTCAGTGTGAGTTTAAGTCACCGGGTATGGAACTTGAGCTGTGGTCAACTACATGGGAGTGCATTGCAGAAATCATCCTGGAGGGTGATTTCTCACTTTCTCTTTCTCTGGTGAGCACACATGCCCTGTAGCAAAACATGGAAGATCTGGTAGATTCTCAAATACTTTTCAAAGATATCCTTCACAATCTAGCCAAGACTTCACAATAGTTTGATAGCCATGTGCAGAATGCTGATTTGAGCCTCTCCCAATTCTCTGGACCAGGCAGAGCTCAACATTCCACTTTACCATTGCCATGGTTTCTGATGGCATTTGGCATCACCTCATCCCCCTTGCCATTTTGCAACCTTAACTATGTATAGGCAGCGCACCTCCCCCCAAACAATGCCATTTCTGAGCAGCCTTCACTACCTTCTGGCCCCTGTCCTTCCAACTGATTTAGAAATGGTGAGATTATTAGAAGGGCAGAACATGAGAGGATATGGAGGCTACTTGCTATGGTCTGAATGTCCCACAACATTCTTGGGTTGAGACTTAATCCCCATTGTGGTGTTAAAATATCACTTTGCTTTGAGGAAATGATCTTAGAAGAAGGAGCAGCCTTCACTAGACACCAACACTGCTGGTGCCTTGATCTTGGGTTTTGCAGCCTCTAGAACTGTGAGAAAATAAATTTCTGTTGTTTATAAATTACCCAGTCTCACATAGTTTGTTATAGCAGCACAGACAAAGACACTACTAGTACAGAGCATTATTTCCCCTCTACCTTTCCTCCTAGCTCTATTTGTCCTATTTCCTCTTCTTGAAGTTCCCTCCTCCCATGGTTCCCATGACATCTGGCTCTTCCCTGATTTTTCCCTCTTTTTCCTTCTACTTTTCTAACAATACTTTCTCCTTCCCTTTTCTAGATCTTTTTTCTAATTTTCATTTTCCAAAAATTTTGTCTTTGACGAATTCTTCTTTTATTCACACTATTTCCTCCACCCCCTTAGCAATCTCATCCACTCTCATGGTTTTAACTAGAGTTATTTGTTAACAAAACTCGTATCTATCTTTATTTCTGGATCTTTGACTTATGGGATCTCTCACTTTCATTATTCCATAAATACTCAAACACAATGAGTCTGAAACTCATGTCACTTCTTCTGGCAGGCTTCTATGGACTTTTTTCACTTGTTTCCCTGGTCCAGAGAGAGCTAAATATCCATCCTCCTTTATCTCTCTACCTCATACCTACTTCTCTGATTGCAATGATCAAACTGAATAGTAAACTTATTTTTAAAAGGATTATATTGGGTTGTCAGAAAAGTCATGATGTATTTTTCTGTTTTCTATGCAAAAATGTATCATAACTTTTCCAGTGACCCAATAGTTCATTTGTCTGCTCATCAATGACTATTGCAGCAGTCTGGCCAAATAAGATGTTCATTACACATTTTATTTAGCATAAAGATCTAGACACAACTTCATACTGTTGAGCCAAAATGGAAATAATAGATATTATACTTACATATCCAAGACAAGATGGCATTGTTTATTTATTATAAGTTGCTTTCACTGTTTCAATGTCCTCATATAACCTTTTAAAGTCTATTGTACAGTTTCTGCACTTGAACATACTACCAGCAATTTATTAATTTATTGGATCCTTTTTTCATTCTTCCCTGTATAACATACCAATTACAAAACATATTAGAATATCACATGTAACAGAGAACACTGCCTCAAATCCAATCATACCTGTGGACTAAGCTATCCAACAAAATGACTTACGTATGGGGTCAAATGTGGGTGCAACTGTTTTGAATGAAGAGAACTAAAAGGAGAAATACGTGTTGCTCAATTTTAACAAATCAACACAATAGACCTCTCTCCTTTATTTTCATACCCACACTCCAGAACCTCTTGTATTTACCTCACATAGGCCCACCTAAGTAAAGCACAATCTTCTTTTATTTTTTAATTGACATATAATAAATGTACATATTTGTGGAGTACAATGCAATTCTTAGTAAAAGAATACAATGTGTAATGATTAAATCAGGATAATTAGTATATCCATCATCTCAACCATTTGTCATTACTTTGTGCTGGGAACATCCAAAATCTTTCTCAGTTACCCTGTTATGTACAGTAAAGTGTTGTTAACTGTGTTCCCACTACTGAATGTTATAATCCTAGAAAATCTTATTTTTATCTGAATGTAATTTTGTTTGACATCTTCTTAATTAAGGTTAGAAAAACATGACAACACTAATAACATCTTACATTTATTCAGCACTATGCAGAGCACCTTCATGTTTCACCTACACAATAAACTTAGGGAATTGATATTTTTATACATTTTACTGTGATGGCTCTCTAACCATGACCAATTCCATGAATCTTTTAGGTAAATCCTTTTCTAGATTTCTGAAATCTAACCCTATCCACCCTCCTCTAATTTTCTCATCAATATCAATTCCCCACCACTCCTGGTTAATAGCTAAAGAAATGGTACCACGGAGATATCTGACCAAAAATCATCTCCCATCCTTCACCACAACCCTCACAGAGAAAAAAAAAATCCTTTCTTCTTTCATTTTAACAAGGTGCTCCATTATTTTTCTGCACTGAAAAGGCTGAGGGAGGATGGGAGGGAAATGTCTGCTTTATAATCTCTTCAACTAGAATTCATGTGGAGTAGCCATTCTGAATTGGAGGTTTATTTTCTCTGAGAAGGGAGCTTTATTTTAAGATAGTAACAAGCACAAATATGAAGGTCGAGTTGCACAGATGTAAGAGGAAGAGAAATTAAATCAGGTAAGAATATCGCTTGAGGGCCAGTCTCACAGCTTGGTGATTAAGGGAGATGGATCCCACATGGCCAACCACACAATTTAAGTCCCAGTGCTAGTGGCTTAAATAACATGCTAAGTGTGTGTGCATCAGTGCCCCTAAATCCCCACAGGATGGAGAAATGAAAAAGAGAATAAGTGTGACCATGCCTCATGGGGAGGGGGTGCTTTTTTCTCTCTCTCACTTTCTCTCTCTCTCTCTCTCTCTCTCTGCCTCTGGTGAGTGCACAAACCCTCTGGCTTATAAAACAAAGAAGCAAACAAAAGATCAGGAAAATGGCTTGGTGTAGGCTTTTCCAAAGAAATGTGACAAGCCAGTGAATTGGTAGCAAAAAGCAGTTGAAGAAAGAAGAGTGTCCCATCATCTAGATTTTTCTGATGTTCAAGCTCAGAGACAGAACCATTCTGAACAATATGAAGGTTCAGGGACTATGGTTAGGATGAGGGTTACTGAACTGAAGGCAAAAGAAACATAGTTGAGAAATAAACTATAATAGGTCACACACATGAATGCTGGAATCACCCAAAACTAATAGCTGACACTAAGAGGAAGGTTATCAGCAGTGAAAATGGGTTTCTGGTGACAGAAGAGGAGTCTATTAAGCACTGCCAAATGACAGCAGCAAAGTTGGGGAGAATGTAGATGGGTTAGATGATATGAACCTGATCTGAGGGAAATGCATGAGAGTGGATCATGTGAGTTTAAAAAAAAAGAATATATTTAACAAGGTAAATTCATTCTAACTTTGCTATAGATGAATTTTATGATCTTTTAGCAAGTCATTTTGTTTTATTTTTCTGCACTTTTGTTTTCTCATTTGTAACCTAAAAATGTTTTCTAAATCTATGATAGATGCTGTACTTTTAACTATAAATTTTATTTTCATCTCATGTTACCAGATTTGGGGTCAAAAATCTGCTCCTGATTGATCAGGGTTTTTTTTTTTAATTGCTCAGTATGCATCAGCTGAGAAGAATTTATCTCTTTGGTGGCAGCTTAACAAAAGCAACTAATGCACTAGCCCACAGTACAGGGGTTAAGTACTATGCACTGGAGCTGGACCCCATTGGTTTGAGTCCTAGTCCTGAGCGGCTTGAGAAACATGCCCAGGTACACATGCATGAATACCCAAAATCCTAAAGGTATGGAGTAAGAAAAAAGGATTGCAACTATGGCATGGTACTAGCCCATTGGTGAATGCTCTCTCTCTCTAGTGCATGAAGCCTTCCCTTCGGCAACAACAACAACAAAGCTACTAAAAAGTAGTTATGTGTACCATCTCCTTGTTCTTTGAAACATTGCTGTGAGTAGATAATATGGTAGTGATTATCATTCTCATTTTAGAAATGAAACAGATATACAGATAGTATTTCCATATAGAATTAAGTGTGTTTTTTTGTAACCCATGAGCCTATGACTACCTATTTATTTCTATGTCTTCTTCAACAGTTTGTAAGACCCTTGTGGATAATAATAATAATTACATTAATAACAATAATAGTTATTAGTATTATGATTATTATTAACTTGTGTATTCCTAAATAGAGAAAGTCATTTGATCATAATAAACACATGTGTTTATTGATGAGTTTCTTCACTAGAAATAAAATAGTTTACTTGATAATCAAAGAATTTCTGTTCCCTAAAATCTTGGGCTGAAATTGCCAAATTTTGCTTTTATCTGAATTATTTAGATAACTGCCCTGAATCTTTTATTGCTATAAAGTGAATAAAACAAATAAACCTAAAATAGATAAATAGGAATGTCTTATCATCAAGTTTCTACTTAAGCCAATAAATTCTCTTCATAAAACCATCACTATTAAATTTTTTTAAATAGAAGAAAAAAATCCATTACTGTTATATTTGATACTACAATGCCTTAAAAGTTTAAGAAAACAAAGTTTTTAGTAAGACTGAAGAAAATTATAATTTCTCATGTAAGTTAAGATTTAAAATATTGTTAGCATTAATGGGAACAATGAAGTATGAGAAATAAATAAATATGTCTACATACATTTAGAATCTAATAATAACACTTTGACAGACAAGTCATTACATCACACTTTGACAGACAAGCCATTACATCATTGTGACAAGGCTTTGTGTCCCACCTCAACTTTGGTTTTCATCTATAGCATCTCTGAGAATTTATAACCTCTCGTACTGAGATGTTGCTTCCAACCTAACATCAAAACAGTATACACTATGAGTTACCTCTTCAGGGGTTGTAGATGCTAACTAAGCTATTCTTTACTGTGTTTCTACAGCCATCTGTGGTCTTATTAGAAAATATGCAGAAAATATGGCTTTTGAAAAATCTCTTTATTATGATATCACTCTAGTCACTACTTAGGATGTTAGTTAAAACCCATAAGACATTTAATGTATATTAACTCCATAGATCACAACAGAGAAAAAGAATGGCAACTGTCTAACCACAAGAGAGAAACACAAAATGGAAAATGCCAACACAACCTACTCTACAGTTCCTCATAAAATTTTCTCCAAGGCAAATGTGGTCACAGAGTGATGGTATGACAGAAAAAATCAAAAATAGTTCAAGGTTTCCCAAAATAAGAAAGACAACTCTTTTTTTAGTCTTCGTATTTAACCTTAATCCTATATATATAGTATTAACGGGATAAAATGCATTTTATAAGTCTATCCAATATAGAAGAAAAAGAATAATGATAAAAATTCAAATATATGGCAATCTAGGGCCACTGTAAGCAGCAAGGAACAGCTTTATATTTTCAAATGGCTTCAAACTCAGCACTATACCCCAGCACAATGTAACAATTTATGTTCATGTTCAATCTGTATATTCAAGGAAAGTATTTATTAAACTGAACATGTTCTTTAAAAGAAGTTAGGGAAACTATATAATATAGTTTGCAAAGATCACCCTGTAAAATGTCTTAAATGTAAAAAGTTGGGGTTTAAAGAGGTCGACTCTCAAGTATAACATATGTAGATAACAGAGCTAGATAACTGAGGTTATGGGTAGACAAGGTTTTACTTTAATCACCAATAAAGTATTTCATAATTATCCCTGGTTTTTCTTTTATTTATTCATTCATTTTTGCTAGTAACATATGTTCTCTTTGACAAAACTCACATTAAACAGAATATTTTGAATCCAAGTGTATGCTGTTTAAACCTGTAGAATCATGGGTTTGAAACCTAATCATCACGAGACGGTTAATCACATCAAAATTCTCCTGGTCATCCTGGATTGCATGACTGAAAGTTATCTTGGACTTCCTCTTTGTCCCTAACTCTTTGCTATGTCAAATTCTCCCATGGTACTCTTTTGAAACAGTTTTATTCTTCGCAATTATTTTAGCAGCCTAGTCCCTAGAATTCTCCAATAACAAACTCTTTATAGTTGGTTTTCCCTTTTTCATCTAATGAATTTCCTAAGCAAATTTCTATTAGAATATATTTTAATTATCTTTAAACCTTTCTTGAAATCAAAAACCTTTGACACATGATTCAACATTGTCCATTACTTTTCCAGAATCCACTTCTGTAGATGTTTGTTATTATTTCTTAGTCCATGCTCTCCTCTTCACTTTAGCAGATCAGCTCATTTTTTCTGCTGTGAGGACACATTCAATACTGCTTAACTTTACAAATGCTATATTCCCAAACAAAACACTAACCAAAATACCTTCTAGCTTTCCTCTGGATAATTAACCACCAATATTTTTTCTGTGCTCCCTAAATATGTACATACACACATTTCTAAATGTCTATACTGCAGTGGTTAGCTTTCACTTTTATTTATTTATTTTACATGTATTCAAACTATACCCCTTTAGAGTATAAATTACTTAGTAACTGAGACTAAATCTTCAAATTTTTATATACAGTTCTTATGTAGTAAATCTTCAATCAGAGTTGAATATATGCTGTGATGGCTTTTTATTTAAACTACTCAGTTTCTTGTCTACAAAGTGGTATAGTATGCAATGGAAAAGCATACTTTCAAGGGAGTTTGTAACAGGTTGAGCAACCACTAAAACTAATCAGAGAGTAGTCTGTTGAGTAAGAGGTATAGGACCTTATGCTTCACCCTATCTCATTCAAATATATATTTGAATGAGATACGGTGAACCATAATATATATTTATATATAATATATATATTTATATATATATATAATATATATTTATATATAATA
>NW_006159437.1:270395-278462 GCF_000334495.1 Tupaia belangeri chinensis | reverse complement strand
TATATACATTATATATATATATATTTAAATCATGAGGAATGAGGACATAAAGTTAGGATGCTCTGATACATAAAATCCCAAAATCTACTGACTTATTGGTAAGCTAAAAAAAGGTGGATTCAAACTAATAATTTTACATTTAAAAAAAATCAAAGCCCTACTTAGATACAATAATAATAATTGCTCAAACAAAATTAAAGAGATGTGACTTAATAGGAGCACACATTTTTAAAAGTCTGTGGGAAATTAATTGATCTAAATTCTACTTGTTCGGTTATGACAGTGAGGGACCTGAAACCCAAAATATGTAGGTGAAAAAATTAGTGAGATATTCTATTAAAAATAGAGGATTTGTTGACAATAAATATATGGAAGAGAAATTTTAGTTGCTTTAGATCACTCCCAGTCATCAAGTGAGAATTGGTAGAAACTTCTGGGAGTCAATCACAAGCCATTATAGAAGAATTGACTAAGAATCAGGTGAAATTCTGTCTCTAAATTTAATCCCTAGATTCTCCCACTCTCATTAGCAACCCTAACCACAATTAGATAACTTAGAGTATGGGGAAGGATGTAATAGTGCTCTTTTAAGCATCCAAATTGGTTGGCCTAAATAGCCTTTTGAGACACTCCCATTCCTTATTATATAATTAAATAGAGCAATTTATTAAGGTAACTTTCTGTGAAATAGGTTGCAATCAAGACATGAAAGGCATAGACAAAGTTACTAGCACATACACAGGAAATATGATATGATATTTAGTAGTTACAAAATTGTTATATATGATTTCATTAACTAAAGTAATAGCCAAATTACATACTTGGGCTTAAGAAGATTTTCCTCTAACACCATTAGACTTTTATATCAAGTTTTAAAACAAACAGAAAAAAAAAGCTTATAAAAACAAAGATCAGATATTGAAAAGAAGCCAAAGCAGGTACATCTTATATAAAATGTAAGCAAATATCAAAAAAAGTTGCACGGCAATGAAACCTAACAGTAAATAAAAGACTACATTGCAGTGCATATCCTCATAGGGGAAGAAGCATCACTAAATCCCTATCATATCAATACCTATCTGACTATATGAGATCAAATGCCAAACAAGAAGGAGTTAAAACAAAGGAGAATGATCCAATCCCAAAGCAACAACAACTTTCTGAAGTTATAAACTCAAAGAATGATTGGATTTGTATCTTCATTGAACTTGTTCAGTGTTTTGAATTTAATCAACTAGGTTTATTTTCAAGTATTTTTTGACAACCTTTTAAAATGATAAACCTGTCTTCAATGGAGACCTTCATTTTATCAGAATAATGTAATACAGTGTCCTTGGCCGAGATACTCTTCTCAGAAGTAGGCTATTTTTGTACTCCATGCTTAGCATATTTGAAGACACACATTCCAGGTGAGCAGCTTGCTCCAAAGTGCATTTGAATTTTATTTCTGGATAAAGCTCTATTGCTTCACCATCTCCTCTCTTGACAGATCCCACTCAACATTTTCCTCAGGAAACAATCACAAACAATTTCCAGAGTCTATTGTATGTAACTCATGTGCAATGATTCTCTTTTACATCAGGTAAACTTACAGTTGTCATGGCCAGAGGACATGTGTGGCACAAATGATGTGATAGAGGATTGAAAGGAAGTAAAAGAATAGAACAAGTAAATTCTAATGGGTTAAAGCAAACACAAAATACCTCCACCCTTAACTTAGATATAAAATAGAGTAAGAAAAGAATAGAAAACTAATTGGGGATTCAAATAGTAGATGTCTCATCTTTGATTTTAGACTCTTTACCTCAAAATTAACTGTAGATATGAAAGTACACTAGTCTAGTCACTTACACTTTTGATGTTAACTGTACTAGGTTAACTTCGAATAAAAGAAAAGGCGATCATAAATTCCCTGGGAAATTGATGATCTAGAAAGGAAATGTGAAGGTCACTGGAAGTCCCACAATTTCTAAGGAGCAAATTGTCAATATCCAGACAAACTTGCTTCCTTGCTGAATAGTGCCCAGATGGCAGAGACAACATTGATATGTGGTCTTAGCTGCTACCTGACAGGGAGCTGTCACCAGTAGGTGACCCCATCAGTCTAAAGTCAGGAAAATTACTGAATAATCCAAGAAAGCGCCTGTAGGCCAGTACACTATGGGTTCCTGAGAAGCAGGAGGGCAGAGCCTCAAGAAAAAAAAATGCATTTTTCAGTTGGCACTTACACAAAGGAGTTTACACAAAATTTCTTTGCAGTGGTAGAAAATAAAAGCAAGTTAGTTTTCTCCGATGCTTTGTTTAACAAAAGAAATGAATTCTCTTGAGAAGAAATAAGATATCACATAAATGGCAAGGTGAATGGTGTAATCTCTTAGTAATAAACAGGAAAGACAGCTATGATGCCTTTGTATGAACACAATCCGGTCTGGAATCACTTACTATAATAGTATAGAGACATTATCTCCACCATATAAGACTAATGAGAAGGCAGAAAAGAAGTAATCAAACTAATACATGGGCAAAATTATGAGTCCTTCCTCAACAAAATTAGCAAACACAGTTCAATTAATTAAAAAAAAAAAAAACCTAATTCTAGTTCTCAGAAAAAAACCCACTATTCGCAATTATTTTCAGCAAATCAATATAATTAGAAAGCAGAATAAAGGGGATGGAGTTTATTATTCTACTATCTTCCACCTCCCCTAAGATCTATAATGCAATATGAAAAATATAACAACTCTATTAAATAATGAAGAATTATTTCTTCCTGAAGAAAAAAATTTCCAATTCTAAGAATCAATAATTACCTAGCTCTCTGAATAATATGATTTAATATTTAAATATATCATATTCAATCCAGAATTTGCCATTCCCTTTGGAGAATATATTCAATGAGGATATTAAACACATTTTTAACTTTTGTGTCTAGGATGTTCCACCTAAGCACTAAAGAAAACTATATTAAACATTAAAATGTAGAAAATTAACATTAAACATTAAAATGTAAGGAAGTAACATCTGAACTTAAGACTGTATTTTTAAAAAAGTAATGAGTTTTGTTCCAAAAGGAGACTCAGAAACATAAGTCACTAGGAAATCACAATATTGCAGCAGAAAGATTTTTTTTCCAAAAGCAGAGTCTGAAATTATAATATATAATTCTACATTATTTATGCTCATTCCCAAAATTCTTTTCTCTTCATAAATTAAAGCATCTGTTTTCATTAACGATAACTGTATAACACCGTCAGAAAGAATGTTCCTTCATTTCTATAACCAGACTTCACACTAGTAACTGAATATTGTACAAATATTAAAAGAATATGAATTCATGTCGGTGGTCTTTAATAAATTTGATTTTAAGAAAAAAGAATGCAGCAACCTCAAGATCTTCTATATGCCAGCATCTATGTATGAATTGTTCTGGACCTTAATTTACAAATGGGGCCTCAGTTTCTTCATAAACCTCCTGGGGGAGTTGAGAATAGATGAGCTCAAAACTGTCATTTTATCCAAAAATTTATATAGGCTAAGGTGAAGAGAGTAAATAAAATCTATAAGAAGTTATTTGAGAAATCATGTCTGCAAGTCTCTGGACAGACCAAAAGTATTGACCTCAGGTAAATCTATTTTATTTTAAAAGGCCATTTTAAGACTGCCATTGGCAATCCTTTAATTAGTCATTTATAATTGGTCTAACTTTAAATTCTAATTAGCAAAGTCATTGTGTTAAGAAAAATGTAAATAAAAGAGCTTATCAGTGCTATGTCTTATAAAACAAGATAATTCTTGGGAAGTGAGGGAATCTGTACAATTTTAGCATATGAAATAAGAAGAAAAATTCATTATTTAAATCATTTACTTTTTCTTTGCAACTAAGGTACCCCAGAATTAAAACATAAGTTTCTGATGTACTGAGAGAGATTACTGCATTAATCCTATACTCTCAGGTAAGTTTAGTATGGTTAAGAAGGGGCAGAAGAAGACAAAGAAACACCTTCAGCTATTGAAAACAAGAGAAAGCTTTAAAATCCAGTTTATGGGACAGTGATTTCTTTTTGCTAATCACTCACAGTAGATTATCTCATTAAGTTTGAAAAGTAATAGCCAGTCACTGAAAGGCAATATAGCACCTTGGGTGAATAAGCCTTTCAAATACAAACTCAGAATATGAGGACAAACAGTCATGTAAGTGCAAAATCTATAGTTGGACACTGCATTGGAGAATTGGATATTTTTTCAGCTCCTGATATCCCTAGAAATATCATAGGATACTGTTTCCATGCACTATAATTATGAAGGAATGAGGATAAAGGGCATTGCTTAGGTGGGTGTGTGTTAAGAAGGGTAAGTCTGTTCTTCCATGGTGCTAGAAATAGACACTACTACGATCCTAGGAGCATAACATGCAAAAAACCTAGTACCTTTCTTTCAGAAATACAATGCCTACCTTCTGTGTGGACTGCTGAGACATAGGTCCAATTGTAACGCTTGACAATGTCAAGCATCGCCCTCGCTTGCAAAGTGTCAGACGGTACAACCCTCAGGAAGTATTTGTACAAAGTTTTGTCACTCAGGTCGATGCTTGTGGCAGAATAAGCAATCTGGGGGATGTCGAAGAGCTGGAGCAGGTTCTGCACTTGAATGGCAACTGAGCTGGAGCCAGGGCCGATTACACCCGCAATGGGCTTCTTAGTCCTGCCTGGGGGGAGGGACTGGCCGTCAGGAAGGCACCGGTTGAGCCCATCCTTCTCATCTCGAATGGAAATCAGAGAGTCTCTGATGAACTCAATGCTCTGTTCCAGAGCCACCGAAGAGTGCCAGCAAGAGTCCCGAATCTCACTGCCCAGGGTGATATTGGGCAAGAGGACCGGGTCGGCGTTGATCTTATCCAGCGTGTGGAACATGGCCTCCACCCTCTGAATGCCATACTGCTCCCTGATCTCCCCACATTTCCTCTCGGGCACCTTCTCAGCTGGAGGCTGGTGATGGACTGAGAAGAGGGCCCCGATGATGACATCTCCGTCCATTCTGGCCACGGAGCGCTGAGACGAGGCTCCCACCAGCAACACTTTCCTGTCGGGGCTTCTGGAGAGAAAGGACAGCTCCAAAAAGACCGCTGGGAAGAAAACCAAGAGGAGCCAGACCATTGTGGTGAAAACCAGGTCCACAGCCCGCCAGCCGCGTTCCCACGCTGGTCCCGGCTGCAGGTTCCGGGTGCGCACCACAGAGATGCCCAACGCTACCTCTCCGACTTGGTCCCTTTTGCCAGAACCGCTTATCCAAAGCCTTCGCCTCCTCCGCCACCGCCTCCTTCCCCGCCGCCGCCTCCTCCCGGTGCTCCACCACCGCCTCCACGCCCTGGGGGCGTTTTTAGGGGAATTCAAGTCCCCGTTCCTCAACGGTGCATCAAGGTAAATTGATTAAGGAAACAAGGGCGTCGTGTTGCAGCGGCGAGATGGACGCTGCAGACAAAAGAGAGAGAAATTCAAAGCCCGGTCATCAGAGAGCCTGTGTTAGAACTCTGGGGTCAGTGCTGTTAATAGTTGCTGGGTCCATTTCACCTCTGCACATCCTGGAGGGACAGTTTGGATGCAGCTCTAGTCAAAGAGAAAGGTGGTGCGTCCTGTTCCCAGTGCCCTCAAAGGTCCCAGGCGGTGCAGAACACCGACTGGCCCCCTCCTCCATTCTCAAGTCTCTTACCGGTCCCCAAAAATCAGTCGCGCTTTCAGACTTGGGGGGAGAGGGCGTAGGGGAAAGGAGAAGCGAGGAGGGGAGGAGCTAGGTCTTTCAATCTAGGAGAACTTTCCGGATTTGAAAAGATCAACTTTTTCCCAGAAGAAAATTTGAAAACTCATTATAAAGGTGGAAGCGCTACTTTAAAATGAACGTGGAACGAGAGGTAAACCTTTTACTTTAGCTTTGAGGAGTTGGGGAGACCCTGACATACAATCTAAGTAGCACATATAAATTTGCCAGAGGAAAATCCGTATTAGTTACTAAGGCAACGCCTGGTAAAGTCTCGGTATGTGAGAGTTTGGTATGTTTCAGGCTTAATGTAGATGTTGAGGAGAAGGGGCGAAATACAGTAACTTGTTTCTCACGATGGGGGGAGGGGATAGAAGGGCTCCCGCACTCTCCTAAATCCGGACCTTTTGGTTTTGCATAGTTGCTAGAAAGGGAACCCAGGCAAGCTTCAGGGTTGCTCCAGCCTCAGCAGCCTCAGCCGAGCCGCCTTCAGCACCCTGGACAGTGCTCGGTCCAGCCTGGAGACATTCCCCGCATGGCCTGTAAGGGACGCTTTGACCAGTGAAATACAATTCCTTGATCCCCTTTTGCTCTTTCAACCTCCCTCCGCGTTCTTCAACCAGACACGCATACATACATACATACACACACACACACACACACACACACACACACACACACACACACTCGCACACACTCGCTCCGCTCGCCTTCTCACCATCTCTCCACCCTCATTCTCTTCGCCCGGCAGCGCGTCTGCAGGTATATATTCAAACCTCACTGCTTGGGGGCAGAGGCGCCAAATCTCAGCCGCCTGCAGGGCTGAAGTTGGCTTCCTCTCCCGGCTCCCTTTCTCAAGGTGAGAGTGTGACCAGAAAGGGTCTATAGGGGCGATCGGGGAGTGAGAACACAGCAGGTGAGAAAAGCAAACGGAAAAAGACAACCCGGGCACCTACCAGTCCTAACGCTTCTCAGGGATGCAGGACTTAACGAAATAAATAAGCGAGGATGCAACTAGGACCGAGAGGAAAATCCGATAGAATGGGACTTTGCAGATGTGGGTAGGTTTCATCGCGGGAAGGTGCCGGCTCACCTGAGTCCGTTTGGAGGCTATGGACTTGAGACGTACCTGAGTCGGGGTAGACAGCGCTATGGTCCCCGGGCCAGAGGACCGTGGCGGCACTCGGTTTGCAGACGCCTCAGCTCTAATCCAGACGGTGCAAGGATGTGATCTGGGCTGTACACTAGTGCCCTCTTTCTTCAGCACTGTTTTACCGCAAGGGAAAAAGCGGGGGGGAGGGGGAGGGAGGGGGAAAAAAAAAAACAGGTCACCCAAGGCTTGTCTATTATCTCATGCATAAAAATCAGTCATTTGATAAAGGGAGGAGGGGAGAAGAGCTAGGGGAAAATGGGGGAATGTTAATTCCTATGCAACCAGAAGGGCTCTAAAGAAGCTACCAGATACATGAATAGTCGAATCTGGCCAAGGGAGTGGGGAACAGCTTCTGCTGCTTTGGGGTGGATATCTTTGTACGCAGTTCAGGTACTCAAGTACATTTTCTCTCTTTGAAAGTAAAGTCCCTACCAAGGGAAACGGTGTGCAAATGCATGTCTAGTGTAGACATCTTGGGGAAAGCGCTATTAGCAGTTGCAAGGACAATAGATGTATGGGGTGAGAGTGGGGGAAGGAGGGGCATGCACATTATAAATCAAAATAAGCCAAATGAAGAGAAGCAAACTGGCTTTTTTGAGGTTGAAATGCAACTGAACTGAGAATGAGAGCCAGGTCACATGAAAATAACTGAGTAAAAAACACTTATCCAAATTCTTCCCAGGTACCTCACCTTCCCAACAGATCTACTGTGTTGCTTCTTATTGTATGAAAGATGGAAGTTAAATTATATACCTCTGGGAACATGTTGGTTGAGCAGAATGTGCCCCGGCCTTTTCAGGGAGGAAAGACAAGTCACAGTATGCCTTTCCACCAATGGTCAAGGCTTTCTAGTCGAATCAGCAGCAGCGCAGAGCTTATGTGGGTCCCCTTATACCACCTTGCTCTTGTTATCATTATATTGTGAAATGATCACATGTCAGACTAGAGAGGACAAACACAGGAGGCTGTTTTGAATATTCTGTGTGTTCTATGAAATCTAGGAAAAGAACCAATGTCACCAGTCAAGACCAAAAGGTCTTTTTCATTCTGGTTTTCATCTTTTTCTCCAAGTGTCAGATTTTTTTGGATTTTTCTTAGACAAGCTAAAGAGGATAAAATTTTTTCTTCCTTTCTCCACAAGCAATGAACTAAACATGGTACAC
>NW_006159437.1:258817-270376 GCF_000334495.1 Tupaia belangeri chinensis | reverse complement strand
CACTCTTTCGACTAAGAGAGCTCAATTTTGGAAATAGCCACGTGTTTACTCAAGGAAAATGAAGAGGTGTCTTTCTTCACATACAGGACAAAATGGTTCTCTGCTCATACCCTAGGAAGATGTCTGCTGTAAGAAGAGTAAGCCACAGGTATATACAGCGTCAAATCATGTCTCACTTCCTGTAATAGCTATTTAAGTTTAATTTTAGACAGCACAATTCTAGTGTGATAAGCCCTAAACATGATTTTCATGGAATATTTCAAGATATAATGAATGTCCAAAGTTTTTTGGGCATATATATAAACCATTAATTAATATTTTCAGGATTAGAAAAAGTAATGTTTCTGAAGTCCACATTCAATTTTAATATGTGCTTCTCCAAGCTGAATGTCATTAATATGGTGTATTTTAGTTTAGAATAGATTCTGTTATTGAAAGAATCACTAAATGCTCAGATTTATTGATTCTCAAATTTATCTTACAGTCCCCCAAAAAAACTTCATATTCAAGCTGCTAAAGCAAATCATTTTAAAGTGGATGAACCGGCAAGTAAGTGTAAAAACAGATGTATGCATATGCATAAACTGTATATTAGAGGTAGTTAAATCAAAGAAAATTAATTTCAAATGTGTCATTTTGAAATTATCAAACTTCTAATAATTATTTATAGACCAAAACTTAGAAGGCACAAGAACAAAAATAAGAAAAGAAGAAGGTATTGAGATAAGAGAAGACAAGGTCACCTAAATATACTTTTAAAACATAAAGTCCTCAACATGGGGATCAAGATAGCAAATATGTACAGACATTGAAGAAATGGTTCAATTAATGAGATTGAAGAGAAGTAGTAAAAGAAGGAGTTACATACAAATTAACAACTATAGGTCAATAACCTGTAAGAGCTCAAGGAATGTTAATGATGTATGACTCCCAAAGTACTGCTAGAATATTAATGCAGTTGATTCTGAAAGGGCAGTATATTACATTCATCATGCAATTTGTAGCAGAGTAAAAACTGTTAACAGTATTTTGGTTTGGAAAATCTATTTAATGAAAAAAGTAGTGGAAATTAAGCAAAATAACATGACATATATCAACTATGATTCAATGTGCTGTTTATCACAATAAGGACAATGGAATGCTTATCATCTTTATATGAAAATGAAACAAATATCATTCATAAATGAAATTGTGGTCATTATCCTTACTAATGTGTGCTTAATTCTCATTGTTCCCGTCACAAAGAACATCACAGAGGAGCAAGTGTAGATTGCAGTGAAATAATGTATACTTTTCCACAAAAAGTCAACTGAAAAGTCAAACTCTTTAGATGAGAAAGGTAAAAACTGAGCAAGAATAATTTTTTAAAAATGGATGAGCTAAGCATGTATTCCAAATTATAGTGTACTCTAGCATTTTGAAAAGTTTACACAGCATTGGAATATGAAGGTGAAGTATACACAAGAGGTAATAAACTCATTACTAACGAGGTAGTACTGACTTAAAATAGAAATGGGATCAAAGAAGGTCTTTGTAGAAAATAGATTTGTGGAAAATTATATGTAATGTATTGCTAAGGGAATATAATGGATGTTCAAGGTAGATCAATGTCGTAGAGAGCAAATATCATGCTTTTCCATAAACTACCATGCTCTGTGGACAATTGATTTAATCTAGTGTGACATTTCTTACATACTTATATTTAATTCATGGGTTCAGCAAGATAATTCAAGCCCCAGTGAGAATTTTCAGTTTATTTATCCAATTTGGCTATCGAAATTGCTTAAATCAAGAGGAAAAATGCCATATCTCTATTGGACTTTATACTCTGAAACAAATGCAATAAAAGTTATCAGATAAAACCCCTTCCTTTCAGAAATTCAAAAATTTTTTATAAAATTTAGCCAATTAATAAAGTAAGGAAAATATTTTAACAGATAAGAACTAAAAGAAGCTAAAATTACTATATATCCAATCATCTTATAAGTTCAATTAATTAGACTATGGCTATACATAGAAGTATACATAAAGATAGCCTCAAAAGCATCAGCTTCCATAAGCAATTAGAAATTACCAATGGCACCATGGATTAATGAACATACTTTGGGCCACATATTGTTCTTCTACAACTATTCAAATGTTGATTTTTTTTTTCAGTATCAAAATAAAATTGAGGAGAACAAGGTAACACAATTATTCGGAAAACAGAGTAAGGGCCACAATTGTTATCTATTTTATTCCCTGCCATATCCCTA
Source organism: Tupaia belangeri chinensis (assembly GCF_000334495.1). Lineage (NCBI taxonomy): Eukaryota > Metazoa > Chordata > Mammalia > Scandentia > Tupaiidae > Tupaia > Tupaia belangeri. The sequence continues at coordinate 268,121 of NW_006159437.1, read as the reverse complement.
GTGCCTACAACAACATCTGCTTCATGGTAGATACACTATCAAATATTTGAAATTTGAACACTTTCAAGTATTTGTTTAATAAATGAGTGGATATATCCTTCCGGAATACTAAAATTATCATCTTGTTTTAGCATCTTTCTCTAAGAAGATCAAAGTAAGGCTACAGTATTTTTTCATTTAATCTTCATATGTCATAAGAAATGTAATTATTTTTGTAACTATTTCTCAAGTGCAAATAACTACCTTAATTAGTGTTAAGCAATTTGGAACCATATTTACACTGCACATTTTATTACATTTGAAGTAATGAAATGTATTTCAAATGTGATGAAACCATTCTGATTATTATGTTGCATATGTTAACCTACAGCAAATGAAATGTAGAAATTTTATAGAGATAAAAAGAAAGTAATAAATAAATGAGAGCTAACATTTGTCTAATGTTGTGGCTATATGATTTGAAAATAAGCACTGAACATATTCTTAGAAACATTATATGAGATGAGTAAAATAAACATATTATCATAGTCTTAAATACAGAAAATTGAGCCACCAAGAATCTGCTTCTTAACTGAACTTTGAAAACAAATTTGGGGAGGGTGCAAGTGGCATGGTGGTTAAGGGCACTGGACTCCCACATGTCTGACTAAGGCTCAAATCCCAGACCTGGTGGCTTGCTCTCTCTCTTTCTCTTTCTCTCTCTCTCTCTCTCTCTCTCTCTCTCTCTCTTTTTCTCTCACTCTTTTCTGCTCTAGTCAAATTAAAATTAATAAATTAATTAATATAATTCTTACCCCAAAAAAAAGAAAGAAAACAAATTGGGGTCAGTGCCACAACACACTGCTTTTATTCCAAATTCTTAAATTATATATAATAAAACCATCCATATGAGCCAAGCTAAATGTTACTTATTGTCATTTTTTTAAGCTTTGAGCAGATGCTCTCATCTCAGAAAATGCTTCAGTAATAAGGAAAATGAATTTGAATTCTTTCCTTTGGGCCTTTCCTCTGTTGAGGGCACAAACATTACAGGTGATTGTTCTATTTGCTTAAAATAGACATCTTTTATAACAGTTCTAATAAAGGCAGTAACCTACTTGCACAGTCTGACAGCCAACTTTTAACAATTAAGCAAGAAAAGTATCTAAATTTTCAGATCTAATAAAAGCCTTCATTAGAAAAGGCTTATCTTACTACAGCTTCACCTACACAACAAATTAAATTACTATTCATGTTTAAACAGGAAGATATTGTGTTCCTATCTCACTGTAACTAAAAATCCACAACATGGTTATTCATCCAGGACACCACCAAAATATTGATCTAACTAACACAGCCTTTATCCTTTAATTGCAAGGCTCCAGATATACCACAGATTCCAGTTGCAAAAGGAATGCCTAAATTCCTTAACCTGATACCCAAAGTCCTCTGATTGGGAAAGGAGTTCACAGAAACAAAACATGGCAGCCATTCATACCCTTCGTTTTCCTAAGGTGGGAAAACTCAAGGGCTGGGAGTAGATCTGAGAAAGAGAACTCTGACTAAAATATGCCCAAAAGGTTGTCAGATTCGTGAAGGCATATTTTTGAAAGGTTCCTAGGAAATATGATGTGACCGTCAATTGAAAGACACTGACCTGGTGGCTTGCTCTCTCACTCTCCCTCTCTCTCTCTCTCTCTCTCGCTCTCGCTCTCGCTCTGTGTGTGTGTGTGTGTGTGTGTGTGTGTGTGTGTGTGTAATCAAATTAAAATAAATAAATGAATGAATAAATAAAAATTAAATAAATAATTCTTAAAAAAATATAATTCATCCCATCCTCTTACTCATACTTTTTCTAACTAAACAATTAGGCTCACATTTTTCTCACACCTCAGCTCCTAGCTCTCATTCCACAAAAAATATAAGCCATTTTTCTTTTTTTTATATATATTTTCCCATCTTCAAATCATTTCAAATGCAACTTATTCATGAAAGATGCTTTGTATGAAAGAAATCACACACTGAAATTATTTATTTGGCACTTTTAAATGAGATGATATAGTAAAGTAATATTACTGACTTTTAAATTTGTATTTTACCCAGTCTCTTTCACAATTGTTCTGGTCACTTTCAAAAGCGTGACTAGTTCCAATTATGTTGTCATTATGAAAATATTCTTAGAACAGTTATAAAAATGCTCAATAAATTATAATCCATCATTTTAAATGTCACTAATCATAGCAAATAATCATCCTTTGAGAGTGGGTTTAATTTTCTGTGTATGAACAATCATCTTCAAAACTCTTAAATAATAGTAAGTGATCAAGATCTTGAAGGAAGAGAACAGTGTCTTTCTCACAATTGAACCTCCAGAACCAAAAACAGTCCTTGAAACTCAATAAATATTCATTAATTAAATAGATAAATTTTAGTTCAAAAATGAGTTATGAGTCCAAATAAATATATTTCTTTGGCTCTAAAGAAAATTCTAAAACATAGTTCCAAAAATATTTGAGCAATTACAAAATCACTGGCTTTCTGAAGGAAACAATAATCTCTTGAATATTAAAAAATTGTTTTTTTAATTCATAATTATTTTGGTCACATGTGTGTATGAATTAATTTTGATGGTTACTTAAAAAAGAGTTATTAACATTTTAAAGTGATGCTACTTGATCTGCTTAATGTTCACATACTTATTTAAGTTTTACTTTATTTTTAACTGACAAATAATAATTATATATGTTTATAGGGTACAGTGTAATGTTTTGATCATGTATGCATTTAATGATTGAATCAGGGTAATTATCATATTCATCACCTCAAACATTTATTATTTCTTTGTGATAAGAATGCTTAAAATTCTCTCTTCTACCTATTCTGAAATGTACAGTATAGTTTAGTCTTTGTACTCTGCAACAGGATATCAGCACTTATTCTTCCTCCCTAACTGTAACTTTGTACCCATTAGCTAACATCTCCTCTTTTCCCTTTCATTCCTCTTCCTCAGCCCCAGGGAACCACCGTTCTGCTCTCCATTTCTTTTAGTTCTTTTTTTTTTTTTTTTTTAATTTGCAAGAGGACATGTGCACACTCCAGAAGAGGAAGACAGAGAGACATAGAGAAAGAGAGAAGGTACCCTCCAATGGGGCATGATCACATCACCTGTTGGGATTTGGAGCATGCATGTACCCCTGTCAGGCATATTTTTAAACCACTGGGGCCAAAATTCAATCCATTAGTTGCCATGTAGAATTGCTCCCTTAATCACTAAGCTTTGGACCCAGCCCCAGTTCAACTTTTTTTAGATTCCATGTATGATAGAGATGATATGGTATTTATCTCTATGTGTCTGGTTTATTTCACTTAACACAATAATGACCTCTCAGTTCATTCCTTGTTGTCACAAGTGACAGGATTTTCTGGACTTTTTTTGTGACTGAATAGTATTCCATTGTGTATCTATACCACATCTTTTAATCTCTTTATCTGTCGATGGGCACTTTGGTGGTTTCTTTATCTTGGCTATTGTAAACAATGATGCAATGGACATGAGAATGCAGAAACCTATTCAATATATTGATTTCAGTTCCTTTGGGTATATACATAATGGGAGATTGTTGGATCTAAGTTTTATTTTTAAATAGCTTTCAAAGCATATATACAGCTAAAGATGACTACAAGAATATTACATCAAAATATTAACAGCTACTGAGTCTAGCAGGTGGTAAGGAGGTTAAGGCAGCAGGAACCCACCTGGATGACTGTGCGGTTCAAATCCTGGACCTGGTGGCTTGAAAATTACTCTCGGCGTGTGTGTATGCATGCCCAAAATCCTGAGAGGAGACTAGATAAGAAGGGACTGTGGCTGTACCTTATAGCAAAACTATATATTTAATATAGGTATAGATGGCAGTATAATGGATTAGTTCATTTTTCTCTACTTTTTCCTAAAATTTCTGTAACAAATGTGTATTAATTTATTAAGGTGTTACAATAAAATGGGAAATTAGTATCTCTATTAATGATACTGGATTGAAAAACTCAAAGTTTACCAGGTTACAAATGCTATCTTCACCTATCTTATTCACCATCTTAAGTCTATTACCCCTCTTATGTGATTAAAAACTATGTTAAGAAGGGAACCAGCAGTTAGCGTAATGGCTTTGTCCCTGGACTCCCACATAGTGGACCGCGGTTCGCGTCCCGGACCCGGTGGCTTAAAACTCACGCCAGGCACGTGTGCGTGCGTGCCCAAGATCCCGAGAGGAGAATGGAGGAGAAGGGATTGCAGTGTGACCATCCCCCTTGGGGGGTGATTTCTCGCTTTCTGTCTCTATGTCTCTCTCTGTGTGTCTGGCGAGCGCACACGCCCTATAGCGAAAACCTCTCCAAAAAAAAAAAAAAAATCTCTGTTAAGTCCTGCAGACACCTCAGTAAACAAGACATAGTCCTTTCCTTCTTAACCCTAGCAAGAAACACAGCCAGTAAACAACCAGTACAGCTACTGTGAAAACTCTCATAAAAGTAAAAACTTGAAAGTTCTAAGGGACCATGTGGAAGAGACACCTGTCTTCAAAGTTCTGGAAAACTTTCCAGGAAAAGTGACACTGAGTCCAAGACTAAGGGACAAATAAAAGTTACCAAGATGAAGTGGAAAAGAGTAGTCAAAAAGATAGGCAAGACAGAGAAACTGCAGTAGCCCCTAAGTAAAACAGTTTGGTACTTTTATGGAACTATAAAAGGTTTGGCAAAGCCAACTTAGTTTCCAGTGGAGGATGAAGGTTGCAGGAGGAATCTCCTGTGAGAGAGGTAAGACATGATGAAAAACTTTTTACCAAGGTAAGTACTGGGGAAAAAAGGCAGCATCCACCACTAAAAACTTTGACATTGGCGAGGGAAAGATAAGTACCAACATTACATTTAAAATTTGTATAAGTGAATTTACTAACTTGAGGACAAATTATGGTGTAAACAACATTAGAAGGCAAGAACAGTTTAAAAACTGTTAAATTATTCATCTTTAAGAAGAATAAGACTGTCCTCGTAACTTCCGAGTATAAAAGGATATCTTAGGGCACAAAATGTATTAGCCATGAAAGAAAAAATTTAGACATGTTGAACTTAGTCAAAATTAAATTTTTCTGGTCCTGAAAATATGTCATTGAGAAAATAAAAATGGAAACAACAGATTTTGGAGGGGCGCAATGTGTGTGACAGAGGTAGAGATGTATGATAAAAGGCTTTCATCAACACTATTGACAGAAGTATCAAAAATCTATGATAATTAATGACCGAATTTGTAAAATATATATCGAAAGTCTTGAACAACCACTTCATTACACACACACACACACACACACACACACAATGATCGATAGGTGCATGAAAAGGTACTTAAAATGATTACTGAGTTATTAGGGAAATGCCAATTAAAACAATGAAATATATAGGACCAGCAGATGGTGTAATGGTTATATCACTGGACTCCCACATGGCCAAGCACAGTTCAAGTTCTGAACCAAAGACTAGAAACTCGTGCAGGGTGCACATGCATACATTCCACGAAAGGAGAATGGAGGAGAAGTGTGACCATCTCAGCTGGTGGGTGATTTCTTGCTTTCTGTCTCTGTCTCTTTCTGTCTCTCTCCATCTCTCTCCATCTCTCTGGCAAGTGCATGCACCCTATAGCAAAAATCTCTCTTAAAAAAATAAGTAAATAAAATTTAAGAAAAAAATGAGATAACATCTCACACAGAGATGAAAACTGTAAAATTATAAAGATTATAAAGACTGAAAATACTAATTGGTGATGAGGATATAAAGCAAATAAAAATATAAATTGCAAAAGGAAATTTTAAATGGGCCAATGAATTTAGAAAGTGTTTGATCATTTCTTACAAATTTAAACATACACCTGTTCTGTGATCAAGCAATTTTACTCCTAGTTATCCAAAGAAATAAAAACATTATGTCTACAAAAAGACTTTTGTAATAATAGTCATACCAGCTTTACTCATAATTGACAACTAGAAACAAATCAAATATCCACCAAGACAACGGATAAACAAATTTTTGTATATTGATGCAACAGAACACTACTCCACAATAAAAAATAACAAATTACAGATACACACAGCAAAGTAATTGACTCTTAAAACATTATTTTGAGTACAATGCACCAGGGTATAGATTGTTTGACTTCATATGTAAATTTTAAGGACATTCACACTCAACTATACAATAGAATTGGAAGGGTGATTGCCTTTGGATGAGGTTGATAAGACCAAGTGGAAGTAAGAGGGAGTGTTCTGGAGTGTTAGAAATGTTTCATATTTTGATTGAAATGTGACTCACATTTATACATTTGTCAAAATTCTGGGAATTGTTTTTTTAAGAGCTATGTATTTTATGTATGTAAATTATATCTCAAAGTTAGTCGATTTTACAAAAGAAGTTATTGCAAGTAATCAGAAGGAGAGATGATGAACTAAAATAAGACCTTAGCACTGAGAATAGATAAACACAAAAATAGAAGGATATCAAGAGAAATGGGATGCTGTAGAGATTGAACATGAAAAAACAGCCAAAGTGGTTCCCCACTTTGAAATTTAGTACACTTTAGCAAATAGTGATGCCATTTTCTGATACAGAACATCAGGTAAGAAAGAAAAGGAGAAATGATAAATTTCATTTGAAACTCAAAGTGCCTTTGAGATATTCCAAAAGAAATGCTCCCATAAGCAATTTGTATACAAAATTAGGGGTCAGAAATGAGTCATGCTTCAAAGAAACATCTGTGGGGAACCTTGGCATAAATTAAATTTCAGAAGTTAACAAGATGATCCATGTAATATCCAGCAAAAAACAAAATTCCCAATTATGGTAACAGTGAAGTCCACAAAGTCAATTCAGAAAGAGCAACAATAATAGAAGAAAACTATGAACGTTAAGGAATGAGTGAGAAAGGAACCAGTGAGAAAGTGTCCCTCAAGAAGGAGGGAGTGACTAATGGTAGAAAGAGCTGAGAGGAGAGACAGGAATGCAAAGGATTAAAAATAATTCATTGGATGTATCAAAGTAGCTCAGTGGTAATATTATCAAAGCAGTTTTATGAGGAGAAATGACATCAGAAGCCAGATTGTAGGGAGTAGGAACAAAGAAACAAAAGGAATGTATCCTATAACTTTTTAAAATGTCTGCATAGGGTCACATTTATTTATCAATAAGTGTATGTAGCAAGAATTACTGCATGTTGGGACCAGCAGTTGGCATAATGGCTATGTCTCTGGACTCCCATGTAGTCGACCGCGGTTTGAGTCCCTCACCTTGTGGCTTAGACTCACACCGGGCGTGTGTGTGTGCGTGCCCAAGATCCCGAGAGGAGAATGGATGAGAAGGGATTGCGGCATGGCCACCACCCACGGGGGAGGGTGATTTCTCGCTTTCTGTCTCTGTCTCTCTCTTTCTGGGGAGTGCACATGCCCTATAGCAAAAAAACCTCTCCAAAAAAAAAATTACTGCACGCACAGATAAACACACACACACAAGCACATAAACATATGCATAAGATTCTTCACACAAATGGTAATTATGGTTTGAGAGGTAGAATTATACTCCTACAAATCCCCCAAATAGAGAATTTTATTCTAAGGAAATAATTTGGGCCAATATCACTTACAACAGCTGTCTATATGATTACCAAGAAATTTAGATCATATTCAAAACACAAAACTAAGGTTAAATTACAGATAAGAATTCAGAAGGAAAAACAAACCAATGGATTCCCTAGGATAAAATGTAACTATATAAACAGATTATCTGGGAAAAAGTTTATACTGCTACATATTTAAAAAAAGAAAAAGGACAGAATCATTGGTAAATTAGAGGCACAAGATTTGCAGTCAGATCAGAGCCATGCTTAAATCTCAGTTTCATAACTTATACCGTAATATTAAATCTAGAGTATGAGAAAGTTACAGTATCTCCAAATCTCAGTTTCTATATCAAGAGCATGGAAATAGTCATACTTATCCCAGTAGTGTTATTTAGAGAATTAAATAGAAGAGTTTAGTAGACTAACTAGTTTTCAATATGTGTGGTCGATATTACTATAAGAACTAACTGACATAAATTCTTTAATAAAGAAAGATTTTTGGTGCAAGAAAAGATAGCAGCTGTTTGAAACAGATCTATTCTTTGAGTAGACTCACTGATGCTCAAAATCTTTATGAAAGGAATCACCTTGAAGGTGTCATTATAAAGCTATTTTCTATATTTCACTAAGAACATCTCAGACTTTCAGATATGTTGGATATTTACTAGGTGATCTTACCATAGTCAAACCAGACAAGCTAGTTCAACATAGAAATACTTAATAATCAATACACAAATCTGAGTAACTGATACAGTTGGGAACAGTCCATACTGCTTCTGGTATCTGGCACAGAAAACAACACTTCTAGTTTAGTTGGTCACCTATAAACATAGAATGGAACTTTGAAGTAAGCTTATTACTTGAAGAATGATTTTTGAAGCTTAAAGTATGTAAATTTCCTAGAAGTCTTCTGCATTTGCTGTAGTCAATGATTTTTGGTTCTTAAACCTCATTTTCCTACCTAGGAGATATGATATGCCTGTAAAACAATTAAGAAATTAGTAGAGTTGATTTTTCAAGCTCCAAGGCATAGAAACTGGGTATTCTAAAAGGTTGTGGGAGTTGTGAAGGCTAATTATATGTTAGTAATGGTGCCAATGACAGTTGCTGTTGGTAATAGTGATGACAACACTGGTGGCAGAAAAGAGCTGAAGAATACAATCCAAGAAGCTCCAAGTGGCTGACGGGAGAAAATCAATCAAATGGATCAAGCATCTGGAGAAATACCAAAAAACAAACAAACAAATAAAAACCTGGAAGGGTAAGATACTAAAGAAGCCAAGGAAGAGGAGTGTTTCAAGAAGGAGGAATGGATAAATTGCATGAAATGTTACTGAAACATACGAATTAAGATTAAAAGAGGAAAGTGATTGCTGGATTTAACAACGTGAAAGAAATCAGCAGCCCTAGAAAAAGTAATTCAGTCAAGAGTTGGGAACTGGAATGGTTTGAATAGTCCATGATATAAAGTAACTCCAGGCTTGCCCGTGACCTAATGGTTAAGGGAGCCAGATCTCACATTGCCAACCGTGGTGTGAATCATGGTCCAAGTAGGGTGAAAAACATGCCGGACACATGTGACTGTACCCCACATCCCAAAAGTATGGGGAAGAGCTTGCAACATGAACTCTCCCCATTGGAGAAGATGCTTTTTCCCTCTCTCTTTCC
>NW_006159437.1:246455-258786 GCF_000334495.1 Tupaia belangeri chinensis | reverse complement strand
TTTCTCTCTTTCTCTCTCTGGCAAGCAGACATATCTCTGGCAATTGAAAAATAAGAAGAAACAGAATAACCCAAGAGAATTTACAAACTGATTTTTAGAATTAATCAAAGAGGTCAGTGGGGCCAGCAGATGACATGGAGGTTAAGACAGCTGGATAAAGTGGCTGGATCTAAGTTGGCTGACTGTGACGTCTGATCCTAGACCAGGCAGCTTGAAAGACATGCTGGATGAGTGTGTGTGAATGCCCAAAATCCTGAGGAGAATAAAGGAGAAGGGATTGAGGCATGGTCATTCCCCCTTGAAAGATATTTCTCACTCTACTTCTCCCTTTTCTCTCTGTCTCTCTGATGAGTCCACACATCCTATGATAAACATTAAATAAATAAATTAGTAAAAAGAAATAAAGTAATAGAGTTCAGCAAAAGTGCTACATGTAAACCTAAAATATCAACACTCACTTGTATTCCTAGATACTAACAATTAATTGGGGAGAAAAATCTTATTGAAAAATGCTTTTTAGGGACCCAGCAGGTGGCATGGTGGTTAAGGCACCAGACTCCCACATGGCCAACTGTAGTTCAAGTCCTAGACCTGGAAGCTTGAAATTCACACTGGACACATGTGCTTGTGTGCCTAAATCCCAGGAGAATGGAAGAGAAGGGATTGCGCCACGGCCATTCTCCCTGGGGGTGATTTCTCACTTTCTGTCTCTCTGTGTCTCTCTTCTCTGGAGAGTGCACATACCCTCTAGGAAAAAGCTCTCAGAAAAAAAAAAAAAATTTGAAAGCACTATTACCTCTAAAAGTGGAGATAGGGGCAAAACTAAAATTAAGAGAATTGTGGGCCCAGGTGATAGCACAGCGAAAAATCGCAATGCTCTTCAAGGCAGACCACATGGAAAAGTTAAGTAGTTCACATCCAGAGACTTCCCCTGAGAACGCTGGGCACATGTGTACCCGTGATCTGGGCTAGCTGAGGCTCAGGATGGATCATAGCTTCGAGATCCTGTTGGGGATGCTGTATCAAGTTGTGTGTATGTGTTTCTGTTGTGTGTGTGTGTGTGCCCCATTCTTGTAATAAAAAAATATTTTTTTAAAAGAGAGAAATGGTTGAAAGCTTGAGAAACTAATAGCTCCTCAGATCTCCTCACTGGCTCCTCCACACAACCAAGTTATTTCCCTCCTGTCACAACTTATGTGTGTATGGGGGGATCGAGGGGGGAGCGGAGGAGATTTCTTCTCTAGAGGAGGTCTGGACAGGGGAAATCAAGCATAATTGAGCACAATAGAACTGTACTGAAAACAAGGAAATTAAGTGAACACTCACAAGCCAAATGATGAGACCCACTCCTCTGACCTCTTACACTATTCGCCTCTCTGAAAATTATTACAATATCGACATTTATACCTTTCATGAAGAACATTAGAAGATGCTTCTCAAGATAATCTGATGGGTCCAAAGGAAAGAAAAAGATATGCTTATATCCAAGGTCTCCCAGGGAGAAGCTAAGCAAAAGTGCCTTGTAATAAATGTCACACAGGAGAATCATATGGCCACTGGACCTCCAAATCAGCTTTTTAAAGGCAACGAGCACTAGGATAGAGTAGAGGAAGTTCATTGATCATGGATTTATAATTCTAAAATGTGTTGTTTTAAAAAGTTTGGGAAGTCAGCCCCATAGTGCAACAGTTAAGAATTGGCAGAGGAAGCCGGATCCCACGTGATCAACCAGAGTTTGAGTCCAGCCAGCACAGCTCAAAAATCATGCAGGGTGTGGTCACATTCTCAGGATTCCGATGAGATGAGATAATGGGGGAAAAAAGATTGCAGTGTGAACCTATCCTGCCCTGTTGGGGATTTCCTTACACACTCACTCTCTCTCTCTCTCTCTCTCTCTCTCTCTCTCTCTCTCTCCCTCCCTCCCTCCCTCCCTCCTTCCTTCTCTCTCTCTTCCCCTTCCCTACTCACCCCCCCCACACACACACACATTAGCCCTGTGGCATTAAGTAAAAAGTTAAAAAAAAAAAAAAAAAAGAGTTTAGGGCCAAACCATGTTGGTTCAGGCAATAAAAGCATGCTACTCTGCAATCTTGGAGCCACAAGAAACTGGGATTTGGATCTCAGGTCAACTGAAAAATGCCAGAAGTGTGCGCCCTTGATCCTGGCTGGCTTAATACCTGCAGGGACAAAATCATGGCTGAGAAGACCATGTCAAAGGTGCCTGTCTCCCTCTCTCTGAATAAAAGACATAAACTTAAAAACATGTGTGGGGGTGGGTTTGGGAGACTCAGAGTGGATTGAGTGTAGGTCATATTCATGGCTCTAAAAAGGTAAGAGTGGAGGAGACAGTTGATGGAAGAACCTTAAACATTGGGCAGAAAGTGACCATATGTTCTGATTTACACAGGTTGAACTCAGTGCATGTCTCTTATAAGTTAATGAATGATTAATATTTTTACCACCTCCTTTTACTTTCAAAAGTATCCTAGTTTGAGTGACCAACTTCATGTGTAGAAGGAAAGATAAATTTAGTCTACAACATAGCTTGAAGAACAATTAATAGGCCTACGTTCTCTGACAGATTGTCATTTCTGCAGGTCTAACTTTACCAGACCTCAAATATCATAGGGTTTCATATTATAAATTTTGATTAACATTAAATTAAATCTAAAAGGGATCTTACTTTAAAAAAAAAAATCTGTAACTGTTTCTCCTCATTCTTCCCTGCCAATTGTTGTGAATAAGATTAGTTCTTTTTTTTTATTTCCATCCCAGCGTGCCCCATAACAACATTTCAGTCATTACTGGACTGTGCATATGACAGTGGTCCTAAGGTTGTAATTGGTTGTACTATTATACATACCTAGGGATGTAGCAGGCTATACCACCTAGGTACATACAAATACACTCTATGAGATTGTCACAGCAACAATAAAGTCACCTAACAACAAATTTCTCAGAATGTATTAAGCAACATATAATACTGTATAAGAAAAATTGTGAAATATTATGATATCCAGGAGCCCTAAGAAGAAGATGGCATCATTAAAATTTCTCAAATGCAGGACCAGCAGGCAGTGTGGTGGTCAAAGATCTGGATGCCCACATGACCAACCATGATTAGAGTCCTGGACCCAGTGGCTCTAAACTCACACTGGGTGCATGTGCAAGCATACCCAAAATCCCAAGAGGAGGATGGAGAAGAGACGACAGCATGGTCACACTCCCTGGATGGGGTGGGGGCGGAGGGGTGATCCCTCACCCTTTCTCTCTCTCTCTGCCTCACTCCAGCCAGCAAACATGCACTACATTAAAAACAAACAAAAAACTCAGATGCAAAACATGGAGTTAAAAATGCACATTTGACTCAGAAATATTTAATTCAGCTATAGGAATTTTTTGGAGAGGTTTTTTGTTATTGTTTTTACTGTTTGTTTTTGTTTTTGTTTTGTTTTGTTTTTGCTATAGGGCACGTGTGCTTGCCAGAAATACAGAGAGAGAGAGAGACAGAGAGACAGAAAGCGAGAAATCACTCCCCAGGGGGGATGGCCATGCCACAATTCCTTCTCCTCCATTCTTCTCTCAGAATCTTGGGCACGCACACACGTGCCCAGTGTGAGTGTAAGTCACCAAGTCTGGGACTTGAACCTTGGTCAACTACATGGGAGTCCACAACATAGCCATTATACTAACTGCTGGTCCCCAACTACAGGAATTTTGCTTATAATGAGTTTTAAACCTGTATTTTTTTTTCTTTTTTGGGAGAGGTTTTTTGCTATAGGGCATGTGTGCTCGCCAGAAAGACAAAGAAAGACAGAGAGACAGAAAGTGAGAAATCACTCTTCAGGGGGATGGCCATGCTGCAATCCCTTCTCCTCCGTTCTCCTCTTGAGATCTTGGGCATGCATGCACAAGCACCCGGTGTGAGTTTAAGCCACCGGGTCCGGGACTCAAACCATGGTTGACTCCATGGGAGTCCAGCGACATAGCCATTACTCTAACTGCTGGTCCCGAGCTCTGTATTTCTTAAGCTACTTATCTACTTTCTTTTTTAAAAGAAAAAAAAAACTTTATTCAATTCATTCAAAAAATTGACAAAATACATTTCAGTTGCAATAACTGAAGTTGTAAATACTTACAATCTACTGCAAAATTGTAGTACTGCAAGGTTAACTCTTCCTGTGTTCCAATGCAATTCAAGTTTTAAATGAAAACAGCTCTCTTTATTGCAAGAACCAACGAAAGCAAATGTAATAGGATATGAGAGAATTTTTGTTTTTGTTTGGTTGTTGTTTTTTAGATTTTTGCCTGTGGGTTCCTGTGCTTTCCAGAGAGAGACAGAGAGAGAGATAGTGAGAGAAAGTGAGAAATCATTTCCGCCGGAGGGGGGGCAGTGGTCAGGCTGCACTTCCCTCTACTCCATTCTCCTCCTGGGACTTTGAGCATGCACATACATGTACCCTGAGTGAATTTCAAGTCACCAGGTCCAGGACTCAAACTGCAGTCAGCCAGGTGGGAGTCCAAAGACTTTAACCATCACACCACCTGCTAGTCCAGGATATGAAAGCTTTGTAGGCCATGATTCCCAATCCAGGTTCTGCAATTCCCAAAAATATCTCCAATTATCTTTAGAGACTGTAGTGGAAAAGATACAAGACATCAATAAGTAAATTAGTAAATTAAGCTATCAATTGATTTTCCTACAAAGAAAGAAAATATAAATGCTAGCACAGCTACAGAATAAATTTTAAAAGTAAATGTCATGAGGCCAGCAGTGGCATGGTGTTTAAGATGCTAGGCTCCCACATGGCTGACTACAGTTCAAGTTCTAGTCTTGGCAGCTTGAAAATTACACCAGGCACATGAGCATGTGTGCCCAAAATCTCAAAAGGAGAAATGGAGGAGAAGGGATTGCAGAGTGGCCAGCCCCCCTTGTGGGTGATTTCTCACTTTCCTTGTCACCATATCCCTCTCTCTCTGTCTTCTTCGGTGAGCACATGTGCCCTATGGAGAAAACCTTAAAAAATAACAATAAATAAAATGGACAACTAAGCTGTATACTTGGGGGAAGAAAGGAAACATCACAACTAAGAAAGTTACTGTACAACGGTCAAATTACACAAACTAGATAGAGTGCATGACAACTACAAAAATGAAGTTACCAGTCCAATGCAGTATGAACTATCTTAGTTTCTACATAAAGAGACATATGCAAACCTAAGTAATTTGTTGCAGAATTTTATAATTGGGGGGTTGAATTTCATAGCAGTATTTTCTGCTTTTAAGAACAATGAGTTTCTTTCAATTAATAAAGAAGTTGATCTTCTGTAAGACTTTAAAGAGCACAACACTATTTTTCTAAGATGATATAAATGTATCTCTCCAGCCTGCCTTTGTCCCACAGTTAATCTTCATTTATCAATGGAGACATTACTGTCTACATACAATGTAATTCCTTTTTTTTTTTTTTTTGAGAGGTTTTTGCTATAGGGAGCATGCGCTCGCCAGGCAGACAGAGAGAGACGTAGAGACAGAAAGCGAGAAATCACCCCCCAGGGGACATGGTCACGCTGCAATCCCTTCTCCTCCATTCTCCTCTTGGGATCTTGGGCACACACGCACACGCACTCGGCGTGAGTTTTAAGCCACCAGGTCCGGAACACAAACCGCAGTCGACTACGTGGGAGTCCAGCGACATAGCCATTACGCTAACTGCTGGTTCCCAACATACAATGTAATTCTTATTCCTCCTTCTTTATCTCAGATTTGTCTTCTCCATACAATGTCAATCTCACAAATATAGACAACACAGGTCTAGTCTTGCCTTCTGCTTGAAGACTTTCAGAAAACATGGATTATATGCTGTCTTTCCCAATCTCTTCTGCACTCGTTCATAGCCAAAAGGCTAAGAAAAAAAGATATTTTTTGATGTCTTATAAATGATGCCGTTTAAATTTAAACCAACAAAAGATAAGTATTGTAAGTTCCTATGTAATCAAGAAGAAAGACTTCACAATGTTTGTGTCTAAGAATCATATCAAAGTGTACTTATTATTAATAATACAGATCTACCAACATGAGAGGATATCAATGAAAATGTGAAAAACTAAAGTCACAGAGCACCATAGAAGAAAAGATATAAATTTTAAATCCAAGGGATTTACAATTTTCCTTCCATTTTAAATGGCATGTTTTTAAATGCTCCCAAAATTAAGGAGCTTTTATAAAGATTCCTAATTTCTTTCAAAATAGCACTTGGCTATACTGCAAAGTTGGGTTCTCAACTTCTGACTATAATTCAGCTAGTGGTTTCACATTTATCCTTGATTCTATAACTACACTGACATTTCTATTTTCTTATCTCTTTGTGGGGATAATTACCTTGCAAGTGATTTGATGAGTCAAAGTTTTAATAGCACTTTGAAGGGCCTATATAAAGGTGCATCTTCATTGATGCAAATAATGTAAAAATTACATGTTTTGTTGGCTTTTCACTTGCTTTCTTAATATGTGGATACACAGTATCTATATCATCTATTGACTGATGTGTTAGCATTTTATCACCACTGGAATATTCAAAATAGACCAGTAAAGAGCATACAATTTGAACTATATATAAAAATAAAACTAATTTCAGAGCTAATTACAATAAATTAGAGTTACAAAAGCTCACCTTTAAGTGAGTTTTTCTTTCATAAAATAATTAATACATATATTTTATGTGCATATGTTTCTGAAATACTAATATTGTCACCTAAATGATTAATAACTACTATTATAAGTATATTTTTTGAAAAAAAAAATAGCCTAAAGCTAGATTTACTAGCAAAGCATAAAATTCAGCTCTTAAATCCACAAAATTTTACTGTGGAAGTAGCAACAGAATATTTTTTCACATATTTCTGTCAAATAATTTTTGGTTTTGACCACAAAGAAAGGAAGAGAGGACAATCTTCAAAGTTATTTTAAACATATTCAGTACTAGAAGTGTAATAATGATTATCCTAGAATCTAAAAGATACTATTTTCTATCCAATTTGCAACAAAAGATAAGAAAGGTGAAGAAAAAAAAAAGGAATGGCTTAATCATAGGAAAAGTTAACAGAAACTATTCCTGAAAAGCATAAATATTAGATTTATTAGACAAAAAACTTCAAAGCAACTGTCTTAAATATGCTTAAAGAACTGAAGGAAACGATTTTTAAAAAGCTAAAGGAAACCAAAATAATATTGTTTCTACAAATGCGGAATAGTAACGAAGAGACAGAAATTATAAAAAGGAACCAGAGAAATCTCAAGCTTAATAGTACCATAAATGAGGAACCAGCAGATGGCATGATGGCTACGTCATTGGACTCCCATGTAGTCAACTGTGGTTCAAGTCCCGGAACCGGCAGCTTAAACTCAGGCAAGCATGTATGTGTACATGCCCAAAATCCCAAGAAGAGAATGTAGGAGAAGGGATTGCAGCATAGTCATCCCCCGGGGGGGGGGGGTGATTTCTCGCTTTCTATCTTTCTGTCTCTCTCTGTCTCTCTGGTGAGTATATGTGTCCTATAGCAAAAATCACTCAAAAAAAATTTTTTTAAGATAAAAAAAAACTCTCTCTCTCTCTCTAAAAAAAAAAAAAAAAAAAAAAAAAAAAAAAAAAAAAGTACCAGAGATGAAGTGAAAATTCACGAGGATAGAGGATTTCCTTAGCAGATCTGAACTTGGAAAAGAAAGAACCAGAAAACCTGAAGCTAGGGCAAATGAAATGATTTGGTCTGAGGAGCACAAAATAAAAATAAATAAAAATGAACAGAACATAGGGACCAGCAGTTAGCGTAATGGCTATATCGCTGGACTCCCACGTGGTCGACCAGCGGTTTGAGTCCAAGACCTGGTGGCTTAAACTCACGCTGGGCGCTTGTGCCTGCGTGCCCAAGATCCTTAGAGGAGAATGGAGGAGAAGGGATTGTGGCGTGGCCATGCCCCCTGGGGGGGGTGATTTCTCGCTTTCTGTCTCTCTGTCTCTCTCTCTCTGTCTGGCGAGCGCACGTGCCCTCTGGCAAAAACCTCTCAGGAAAAAAAAAAAATGAACAGAACATCAGAACCGACTGATGCAACTCCATAAAATGTAAAATCATATGGCTAATAGAAGTTCCACAGGAGAAAATAAAGGAACAGAAAGACTATTTTAAGAAATAATGATCCAAAACTTCCTAAAGGAGGCTAAGGACAATACACTTCCAAGAATTTCAACACACTCAAAGAAAGGTAAACACAAATAGATATACAAGACACATTATAATCAAGCTATCAAAAGTTGAAGACAAAGAAAGAGTTTTGAGAATAAGAGAAAAGCTAATCTTTATGTATATGCTACAGTGTGGATAAAAGTGAAAAACAACATATGAAGTGGAAAAAAACAGAAACAAACCATCACATATTATAAGATTGCACTTATAGCCAAAATAGATAAATCCATAGAAACGGAAAGCATAATGATGGTTGCTAAGGAGTGGAGAGACAAGTAATGGGAACTAATTTTTTAAAGGGAATGGAATTTTCTTTTGAAGTGTTGAAAATGTTTTAGACATTGATATAGGTAATGACTGTATTACATTGTGAATATATTATAGTAAATGCAACTAAAATGTATACTTTAAAATTATTTCTTTTATACTATTTCAATTTTACTTCAGTAACAAAATGTGAGAAAAAATTTCGTTCACAATCCAAACAAAAAGGTACAGTGGGCTGGATTTGGTCAATGAGCTGCTGTTGTTGATCCCTGTGTTTTTGTTTTTGTTTTTGTTTTTGTTTTCAAGAGGTTTTTGCCTTAGGGCACATGTGCAGGCCAGAGAGGAGACTGGCACAGTGAGAGGGTAAGTGAGAAATCATTCCCCAGGGGAGACGGACACGCCACAATCCTTTCTCCACTCTCCGTCCAGGATCTTGGGCATGTACGTTCATATGCCTGGTGTGATTTTCAAGCTACCAGGTCTGTGATTCAAACCACAGCTGGCCACGTGGGAGTCTAGCTACATAACCACTACATCATCTGCTGGTCCCTGTTGATCTCTGTTTTAAGAGGTCACTATAATGTGTTAATAGATAGGAATGATGTTGAAATTTTTCATGGCTGGTTTGTAAATTTCAAAAGCTCCTTGAAGTTATCATGCTTGGATCAAGTGCTCACTAAATATTTATTCTTATTAGATAATATTTTAAGGTATGAGGCTAGATGGAAGTCTTTCTCACCCTTGTCACCATTAGGAATATAGAAAGTAGTGTGGAGTTTCAAAAGAGGGAATTAACAAATTTTGGGGGAAATGTTAAGCCTGTGGAAATTCCGTGTGTGTGTGTGTGTGTGTGTGTGTGTGTAGCAAATGTGAATCTACAACCTAATGGAGAGATTATAGGTGAACGTGTGGGCACTTAAATTTGGTTAACAAGCATGAAATTAATTAGTGCTACATGAAATTATGGCCTCTAACTTCAGTCACTCTCAGCACTGGCCAGCAATCTTTTTGTTTGGCTCAAATTAATCTGCTATTTTCCAGAGATTAATAAATAAAATTTATTTCTGGATCCTTATTCTATAAATTTTTAAATATATTTGACTTGGACATTCATCAGATAAAGATCATTAGGGGGATATTATTCATGTCTTCTACCCATCTACAAATCCATCCTTATTTTCCCTTTCTGTTTTTCTCAGAAGTATGTCTTACTATTCTCGTAACTAAAATGAACTCTTCCTCTATCTACTAGGTTCCATCTACTCCCTACCCCACAACATCCTCAGTGCACAACTTAGACAATTTATACCTTCTCTGGCTCCCCTTTAGCATATTAACATGCTGAAATCCTTCTCATCTACAACATATTCTCTTTCTCTCCCCACACATGCACATGCATGTGCACACACATACACACACACTCCACAATCCACTCCACCTATAAGAGGATAGTAAAATTCCTTGAGAAAAAAATGGTGTGAACAAAAAAAAAATTCTGACTTGCAGAAAGAGTTACTGTACCATGACTGGGTGAGACAAGAATATGAGATGCTGTTTTGAAATAAGGGATGGCAAATTAAGGTGCTATTTATAAATCTAATCAATTAATATCTAGCACTAGTCTGAAAATTCTATGAGGTCAATGACTGTCTGATCACATCCTTAATTCCTAGCAGAATGCCTGAGAGGAAGTAATGATGTCAAGTATAGGAAAGTTGAAATAGCACTGAACTAGAAAGGCAACTGGGGGAATTTAAAGGCATACAATGAGTCAATTGAAGATGAATTTTATGAAATTTGAGGCAGCAACCCATATTTTTTATCTTTCATTGGTCACCATTCCAAATTAAAGTGCTGAAAAGAAAAATGTGAGAAAGGCAGATCAAGCAATACAAAACATGTACAAATGTAAGTTTAGTAGAAGCCACCAAGGATGATTGAGACCTCATATAAAGTAGAAGCAGGTTCAAATTCTTGACAAAAATGAAAGGATTAAGCATATTCAAGTGATTATTAAATATTATGAGTTATACATTTTAGAGCTTCAAATGAGGAGAAAGAACTTTGTTAAGAAATCAACACTGTTGAGACTAGCAGATGACCGAATGGTTACATCGCTGCAGTTCTAGACCCGACCCAGTGACTACAAATTCATGCTGGGTATGTGTATATGCATGCCCAAGATCATGAGAGGAGAATAGAAGAGAAGGGATTGCAGCATGGCCATCTCCCCAGGAGTAGTTTCTCGCTTTCTGTCTCTCTGTCTCTCTCTATCTCTCTGGTGAGCATGCACACCCTATAGCAAAAACAAAACAAAACAAACAAAAAACCTTTCAAAAACATAAAAGAAATCAACACTGTTAAAAGTGAGTTGTTAGCAAAAATAGTTTCACTCCTAAAACTTAGATATTAAGTACCTAAGTCAGACAAAGGCAGGTCCAGGAGAACTGAAAAATCTAGTTTCATCATGTAAAAATAATAGGTGGTATCAAGTAAAAAGTAACAGAAGTCTATGGATGAGAGAGAAATCATAGAATAAGACCTCTTCAGAGGCACTGGTTAAGGATCTGCTGAAAGCTGAGTACAACAAGAATGCAAAGAAAAATGCTCCCTTACTTACAATAATGACAAAGTAATAGCAGTTCTCACTGAATAACATGAAGATTGTGGTGCACTAATGGTAACTAAACAAAAAACAGAATCCAAATCTGGTTTGACTTCTGACTATATTACTTCAATCTCCTATTGACATAAAAATAAGTATTATTATATCTGAGTAAAAATATTATTTACCTTAGTCTTTCCTGTTATTTAATATATATTAGACATTTAATCAAAAATCACTAGACATGGGGTCAATGGGTGGCATGGAGTTTAAGAAGGCTGGATCCCACATGGCCAACTAGTGGTGTGAGTCTCTGACATAGTGGCTTGAAAAATATGCCAGGCATGTATGCATGGATGCCCAAAATCCCAAGAAGAGTATGAAGAAGAGACTGTGATATCCCCCTGGGGGGGGGGCAAGGGGAAGATTTCTCACTTTATCTCTCTCTTCCTCTCTGCATCACTCTCCAATAAGCAAACATACCCTATAGTAAAAATTTAAAAAGAAGAAAAAAATTACTGGATACACACACACAAAAAGAAAAACCAACAATGGCTAAACAACAGTGAGCAGAAACAGACCCAGAGATGTCACACATGTTGGAATAATTACACAAATAGTTTAATATAACTATGATTAGTTTATTAAAGGATATAGTCAAAAGAGTGGATAATATGCATAAAAATTGAAGATCTGAGCAGACAGAGGCAAATATAAAACAAAATGAAAATTTCAGAAACTAAACAATGCAGAGATGAAGAATTCCTCTTATGTACTTATCAACAGATTAGACAAAGTGAAAAAAAAATTGTTAACTTAAAGGTAGATCAATTGAAAGTAGCCAAAGTCTTAACTGAAACACAAGAAGAAAAATAAGTGAAAAATAAAAATAGCATAGCATCCAAGTGCTCTGAAATAATATCAAAAACACCTACTATGTGTAACCAAAGAAGGAGAGAGAAAGGAAACAGAAGGCATATCTAAAGGGATACTAGCCAAAGACTAAAATTAAACAAAATCAACAAACAATAAAAGAAGCTCAGGTAACCCAAAGAAGAAATATATAGCTTTGTGTGTCAAAACTATGAAAGTTGTCAAAATTGAAATGGAGTCACTGTGACAAACCTTAACTAAATAAATAAAGGCAGAAGATTATGTGGGAGGGACTCTCACACACACATGCCTGACAATGAGAACTACCACAAAGAATCTGCTGAAC
>NW_006159437.1:182273-246424 GCF_000334495.1 Tupaia belangeri chinensis | reverse complement strand
CAAACTTGTACAAGGGCCCCTACAAAGTTACACATAAAAAAATAGTTTTGTTCAGACCTCTATCCAGTAACTCCCTGTCCAAACTTACACTGATACCACCCTTGTTATTGATCTTCATAGCCAAAGATAATTGTCTCAAAACAACGTATATATTCTTTCTCTATCTCTTTTAAAAACACTTCATCTCCCCTTACTTTCCTGATTATACCGACAGTTTACTATTGTACATGTGTTCTATATTGCAATGCCCACTCCTGAAAGAATATCAATATCTTTTAGAGTCCCTCTTTCTTTGTTATTTAGGTTTTGACAAACACAAAGATTAAGAGAAAACCTCAAAGGTAGCCAGAGAAAAATGCAACCTTATATAGATTGAAACAAATAAAAGAATGATCATGTCATTCTCATCAAAAAAATTGAAAGCCAGTAAGCTGTGGTAGCACAGTGGTAACACAATGTTCCTTCTGATGCTAAAACCATATGGAAAGGTCACAAATTCACAGTGCAAGATCTCCCTATACACACTGAATGAGGGTATGTGAGTGTATGACCCTGGTTGTCTGAGACTGGATGGACTGCAGCATGAAGAACCTATTAGGAGTACCTGTCTCTCCTCCTTTCCTCTCTTCTTCTCCATACATATGCACACACATGCAGAAATGGAGACTGGCCAGTGACTTTAGTAAAATTTAATATTTTATGAGACAGCCTCACATGGGAAAGTCCTGGGTTCAAATTTGAAAACCTCCCTGAATAGACTTGGCATATGCATGCCCATGATCTGGAGCTACCTGAAGGCTGGGGCTGGATTATATTGTCAAGATCCTGTTGGAAGTAGTCTTTCTGTCTCTCTTCCTGTTAAATAAATAAGTCAATAAATAAACAAACTTCAGAAAAATACATGGAAGCCAAAACACAATGAAGAACATTTTTGCAGAACAATACAATAAAATATTGGCAAGTTAAAATTTTATACCAAGGGAAAATATCTTGCAAAATGAAAGCAAAATGAAAATGTTTTCATGTAAACAGAGAACAGGACCGGCAGGTGGCATGCTGGTTAGGGCAATGGATCCCACAGGGCCAAATGCAGGGTTTGAGTCTTAGACCCGGAGGCTTGAAAAAAGTGCACGGCACATGCATGCCCAAAATCCTGAGAGGAAAATGGAGAAGGAAGGATTGTGGTATGGCCAGCCCCCTGGGGGATGATTTCTCATTTTCCCTCTCTCTGTGTTTCTCTCTCTGGTAAACATACATGCTCTATGGCAAAAATCTGAAAAAAAAAAAAAAAGGTGTACCCCTTTTATGGGCTCTCTCTATCTCTCATCTTCTCTATTAATTTCTCTCTTTTGCTCACTCCCTCTTGTTCGTGAAATAAATAAACTTAAAAAAAACTTTAAAAGTGGATTAGCATGCCAAACATAAACATAAAGTGGAATTGAGAAAAATATTCAATTTTTTTAAATGGTAGAAGAAAAAAGATCATAAAACTCTAAGGAATTTAAAATGGGCTGAAAACACTTATTTGAAAAGAGTCTTACTTCCCTTCAGAATTTCTTGGAGAACTGGTCTGGGAAATAAGACTCTTTTAAAATGAGAGTTAGTTCTGAAGGGAGTGTTATATCAGGAAAACTAAAGCCAGACACACAGAAATAAGAGTTTAAAAACATCTAAGAAAAGGCCAGCTTAATGGTAGAGACAAGTCCAGATTTTAATATTATCTTCCAGAATTTAAACGGAAAGCTTGGACCACAACAGAAGTTAGATTACGTACATAAGACTGAGCTGATAAAACAGAATTTTATGACTTTTGACTAACTAAAACAATACTGATCTTTTTCTATGATTTGTAGTCCAGACATAAGGATTTCTGTCTTAAGTTGTCGACAGATTCAGGTAACTACTATTCGAACAGAATCCTAACCTGCTTCCTGGCTTTAAGCCAAGGTCTTAAACAAAGGTCTCTCAATATTTTTTTATTTTGATTTATTAAAGCTAAAACTGCCTTTCTTGAAATTAAAAAGCATATTAAAAAATACCTATTTAACGACCAAAGTAAGCTACATAGTCTCAGTAGGTGCTATTTTATAGTATATTCGTACTGCTCACACTTTCATGGCTAAAGTCAAACATTTGTTCATAGACATTTATTTATCAGCTGAACTTGCCATTGAAAGTAGTTAGATCTGGGACCAGCAGTTGGAGTAATGGCTATGTTGACCGTGGTTTAAGTCCTGGACCCAGTGGTTTAAACTCATGCTGGACGCATGTGTGTGTGTGTGTGCCCAAGATCCTGAGAGGAGAATGGAGAAGAAGGAATTGAAGCATGGCCATCTCCCCTGAGGAGTGATTTCTTGCCTTCTGTCTCTTTGTCTCTCTCTGCCTTTCTGGTGAGTGCATGTGCCCTATAGTGAAAACCTCTCCAAAAAAAAAAAAAGTTAGATTAATTAAGATATTTTATTAACCAATAAAATGTGGGAGAAAAAAGGAATAAAAAGCAACTGCAGATACCAGAGATAGAGTGGAAGGAGGGTGGGATATGGTAGAGGGTGAGAAATGGGGATATACATATGAAACAAGAAATGGAAAATTATTTGTGATGATAACATGTATGACTAAGCCACTACACAGTGTATTCTGGATGGGAAACTGCATCTTGTATGCTATAAAGATGTTCAGTGAATGAATGCAGAATAAATAAATAAATAATTAAAAAATAAGAGAGTCTTTTTTCTCAGAAATAATGACTTGCTGAGAGAAAAAGAAGCAAAGGTAGTATAATGAGTGATCGTTGTAGTTTGGGGTAATAAATAGACATTTCCATTAGTGGGACCAGTAAATGTCATAGCTGTTAGGTCACTGGACTCCCACCTGGCCATCTGTCCATTAGTATATTAGTTATCCAATAGACACGAACTCACTGGAGGTCATGATTACAATGGTGAAAGCTCACTCTAAAAAGAAGTGAGATCAGATGTACTTTCTTACATTCTATTCCTTCAGTTTTTATTTAGAAGAGAACAAAAATAGTTGTAAACATCACTGAGAAATAGGTATTATATAGGGTCCACACATAAAGGATTGCTAATTAGAGAAAGTATGAGTCTAAAATAATCACTCATGAAGTAAACAAATCTAAATGCAGGAAAAGGCAGAGATAAAAGCTTTTAAGACAGCAGGTGCAAAAACAGACTCTAACTCAAGTTTCTTAGTAGAAAAGCAATTTCTAATTATCAAAATAAATGAATAAATACAGACTTTATAGCTAATAGGATTGTCCTCTGGTCTGAATATTATATTTCTTCTATATATTATCATAGTTTGTATCTCTAGTAACATTTCATAGAAAGCATCCAGAAAATATTAGAATGAGCAAGCATCATGTATTCAGACACATCTAACTTCAAACCCTACATCTGCTTATAAGGTAAACTTGAACAAGTCACTCTTGTCCTCTCAGCCTTCATCTCTTTAATATTAAATACAAATATTAACTTCATAGAATCATCTTGAAGATTAATGAGATTGTGCATGAGCAATGCCTAAGATTGCCAGTCATATAAAAGACAGTAGATATGTGATTGTTCTTAATAGAAAAATCAGTTTAAGGACACATTGATATTCCAATGGTTGTATTTACAGAAAGCAATAATTGGGTTGAAGCATTTTCTTAATTTATTACTATATATATAACATATCTATACTGTAAAATATATGCTGTCTGTAACAAAGCCATAAAGAGGGTGTATTCAAATGGTAAGGAAGGGTTACCTTCATATTTCCTTCACAGATACCAAGAATTGAAATACATTATTTACAGCAATGCAAAGTTAGCCTGTAAAATTGATGTAATCTAGCCAAATCAAAGAAACCTAAAGGTTTAGTTAGCTTACGTGGAATTACGTTAGAGAAGCAAAACTTAAATTAGACTTCATTTATAATACTGAATTTTCTGGTAGACCATGAAATAATATTTAAGAAACCTTTAGTGCTCCCAATATTCCAGTTCAGGAACTGCCGACCACTGCTCTAATACACTCTAAGGAGCATGTGTTGCAAAATCCATTTTAGCACTAATCAGTTAATAAATCCTTAACACCAAATCCCTAAAGAATTCATGACTTTAGGATTGACACTGTAGTTTAGAAGTTAAGGGAGCTAGATCCCACGTGATCTACTGCAGTTCAAGTCCTACCCCAGTGGCCTGAAAAACACTCTGGGTTGTGTGTGTGAGCATGTTCTAAATCCCAAAACAGGATGGAGACATGAAAGAGAATGGATTATAGAATTACCAAGTTCTGGTGGGGGTCTGATTTCTCCCTCTCTCTGGCTAGTGTATGTGCTCTCTGGCAATTAAAAAAAAAAATACATCACTTTCTTTGTCTTCTCAAACATTACTTTGGAAGTTTTCTATTCAAAAGTAGGTAAGGACCAGCCACAAGATGTGGCAAAGTCACAGGTTTACTTCCTTATGCAGATGGGGACACACACAAATTCCTATGATCCTGACTGTCTAGTTAGAAGTGGACATTGGCATATATCATTTTCTCTCGTCCTCCTTCCCTCTCTCTTAGAAGAAATAAACAGACTTAAAATAAAAAATAAACAAGTAAAATTCCAAATATGGGCTGGCCTGAAGCACAGCATTAAACAGTATGCAAAGAGAGCCAGATCCCATATGGCCCATTACTGTTGGAGTCCCAGCTGCTATTCTTGGAGACTGGGTTTTGGGTGTGAGCATCATGCCCTGAAATATGCATGATAGAATGAAGAAATGGAGGAAAAAATACTGCAGCATGACCACCTATTCCTCCTTCTCTCCCTCTCTCTCTCTCTCTCTCTCTCTCTGAATACATGCACTCTGACAATTAAAAAAGAAAAGAAGGAAAAGAAATAGAATTTCAAATATAAAAATGCCAGAGAGATACAAGAAAAATGGGAAGCATCATCACCATGTTTCATTACTCACGTAAGAATTTAAATGACACCTAGCAGTGCATCCTGGACAATAAGTCAGACAACTTAATAAGAGTCAATTTTTTCATTTGTTTCTATTACATTTAGTCATATATATCTTTACAGTGTATAACATTCTTTTTCCAGCATGATTACCATGCATATTAGTCAAGACAAAGGCATTACGATACACATCAGTAGCAGCCAATAGCTTTTCATTTTTTGTCAATTAAACATACATTTTTTCTTTTTCTTCCCCCGTTCCCCTCCCTTCCAACATTACTCACCCCCATATTACCCCTATTCTTACTATCTCTAATATCTACCATTGCCCTCCATGCTAATATACTTTCCAAACTTTCAGTTTCTGCCATAGTGCATAGATAATTGGTATATATTGAGTGGAGACAGACAAAGTCTGTCTTTCATAGTCTGACTAGCTTCTCTTAGCATTAAGTCATCCATATTCATCCACTTTGTAGCAAATGTCAGGGTTTCATTGTTTTTTTATGGCTGAGTAGTATTCCATAGAGTATGTGCCACGTTTTTTTCAATCTCATCATCTATATTTAGACATTTGGGTTGATTCCATGTCCTAGCAATTGTATGTAATGCTGCAATAAACATGAATGAATGTGCAAGTGTTTTTCTGACTGAGAGTTTTTCTACCCTTTGGGTAAATATCTAAAAGTGAAGTTACTGGGTCATATGGTAGTACTATTTGATAAGTTTCTAAAGAATTTCTATATGGTTCTCCAAAGTGGTTGTACTGATTTACATTCCCGCCAACAGTGTAGAAGAGTTCTCTTATTTTAACCACGGTCTTGCCAGCATTTATAATGATTTATTTTTTTAATTTTAGCCATTCTTGTGGGGGTTAAGTGGTATCTTATTGTGGTTTTGATTTGCATTTCCCTTATGATAAGAGATGTCAAGCATGTTTTCATACGCTTTTGGGTCATTCATATGTCTTCTTCAGAGAATTGTCTGTTCAGCTCATTTTCCCATCTTTTAAGTGGATTGATTTTTTAGGTGGAGTAAGTTGCATGAGTTCCCTGTATATTCTGGTTCTCAGTCCCTTATCAGAGGTATAATTTGTAAATATATTCTCCTACTCTGAGAGCTGTCTTCTCACTCATTGTTTCTTTTGGGAGGGGGCAGAGGGAAAGATTTTTGCTAGAGGGTGCATGCGTTCACCAGACAGACAGAGAGAGACAGAGAGATAGAAAGTGAAAAATCTCCCCCCGGGGGGATGGCCACTCCGCACTCCCTTCCTCTCCATTCTCCTTTCGGGATCTTGGGAACGCACACTCACGCGTCCGGTGTGAGTGTAAGGCACCAGGTCCAGGACTCGAACCATGGTCAACTACGTGAGAGTCCAGTGACAGCCATTACACTAACTGCTGGTCCCTTCACTCATTGTTTCTTTGGCTGTGCAGAAGCTTCTCACCCATTTGTCTATCTTTGGGACTACCATCTGTGTTTTGGAGGTCTTCTTTAGGAAGTCTTTGCAGCAATTCAAGAGTTTTTTCACCTGTTTTCCATCAGTATTTTTACAATTTGAGGTTTTATATTTAGATCCTCAATCCTTTTCGAGTTAATTTTTGTTAGTGGTGAGAGAGAAGGAGATAGTTTCATTCCTCTGCAGGTAGATATTCAGTTCTCCCAACACCATTTGCTGAAGAGATTTTCTTTTTCTCACTAGATCGTCTTGTGTCCTTTGTCAAGAATCAGTTGACTGCATATTTTTTGGTTTATTTGGGAGTTCTCAATTCTATTCCATTGGTCAATCTGTCTTTTTTGTGCCAATACCATGCTGTTTTAATTATCATCACTTTGTAATATGTTTTCAAGTTGGGAAATGAGGTGCCTACTACTTTATTCCCCTTGTACAGTGTTACTTTGGCAATATGGGGCCTTTCATGTTTCCAGACAAATTTTATGATTTTTTTTTTTAATTTCTGTGAGGAATATCTCTGGTAGTTTGATTAGGATTGCACTGAACTTATAGATTACTTTAGGTAGAATTGTCATCTTGATTACATTAATTTTTTTCAATCCAGGAACATGGGATGTTTTTCCCCTTTTTCTATCATTTTAAATTTATTTTTCTAGTGTCTCATGGTTGTCCTTATAGAGTTTCTTGACATCTTTGGTAAGGTTTATTCCTAGATATATTGTTTTGGTTATTGTAAATGGAATCTCTTTCTTCAATTCTGTTTGTCCATTGTTAGTGTATAAAAATGCTACAGATTTTTGTATGTTTATTTTGTATCCTGCCACTTAACTATAGCCATTTATCACTTCCAGGAATTTTTTCTGGATTCTTTGGATTTTCTATGTATAACTTCATATCATCTGCAAATAAAGATCATTTCACTTTTCTATCATTTTAAATTTATTTTTCTAGTGTCTCATGGTTGTCCTTATAGAGTTTCTTGACATCTTTGGTAAGGTTTATTCCTAGATATATTGTTTTGGTTATTGTAAATGGAATCTCTTTCTTCAATTCTGTTTGTCCATTGTTAGTGTATAAAAATGCTACAGATTTTTGTATGTTTATTTTGTATCCTGCCACTTAACTATAGCCATTTATCACTTCCAGGAATTTTTTCTGGATTCTTTGGATTTTCTATGTATAACTTCATATCATCTGCAAATAAAGATCATTTCACTTCTTTTCCTGATTGGATGCCTTTTATTTGACTCTCTTGTCTAACTGCATTGGTTAAAACTTACAGCACAATGTTAAAAAGGAGTGGAGAAAGTGAGCAGCCTTGCTTTGTTCCAGTTTTTAGTGAAAAGGCTTTCAGCTTTTCCCCATTTAGTATGATGTTAGCTATGGGTTTTTTTTATAGATGGCTTTTATTGTGTTAAGGAATGTCCTTTCTATGCCAATTTTGCTGAGAGTGTTAATCATGAAGGTATGCTGTATTTTATCTAAAGCCATTTCTGCATCAATTGATACGATCATATGGCTTTATCTTTCCTTTTATTAATGTGATGTATTACATTTATTGTTTTGCATATGTTGAACTATCATTGCATTCCTGTAATAAATACTACTTGATCACAGTGTATAATCTTTTTAATATGTTCTTGAATATGATTAGCTAGTATTTTGTTGAGAAATTTTGCCTCTGTATTCATCAGGATTATGGGCCTGAAGTTTTCTTTCTTTGTCATGTCCTTGTCTGGTTTTAGAATTAAGATAATGGAGGCTTCATAGAATGAAATCTGGAGTGTTCCTTGCTTTTGAATTTTTAGAAATAGTTTAAGGATTGCATTCCTGTAATAAATACTACTTGATCACAGTGTATAATCTTTTTAATATGTTCTTGAATATGATTAGCTAGTATTTTGTTGAGAAATTTTGCCTCTGTATTCATCAGGATTATGGGCCTGAAGTTTTCTTTCTTTGTCATGTCCTTGTCTGGTTTTAGAATTAAGATAATGGAGGCTTCATAGAATGAAATCTGGAGTGTTCCTTGCTTTTGAATTTTTAGAAATAGTTTAAGGAGAATTGAGGTTAGTTCTTCTTTAAAAGTTTTGTAGAATTCAGAAGTAAAGGCATTGGGACCTGGGCTCTTCCTCTTTGGGAGATTATCTATTACTGATTCAATCGAATTGCTTATTATGGGTCTATTCAGACTTTCTGTTTCTTCCTGGTTCAATCTTGGTAAGTTATACGTGTCTAGAAATTTGTCCATCTTATCTTGATTTTTTTGTTTATTGGTATATAGTCACTCATAGTACTTTCTGATGATAATTTGCATTTCTGTTATATCTGTTTTAATAACATCAGTTTCTTTGCTGATTTATCTGGTTTCTTTCTCTGTTTTTCTTGATTAATCTGGCTAATAGTGTGTCAACTTTGTTTATCTTCTCAAAAAACCAGTTTTCGGTTTTGTTTATTTTCTGTGTAGTTTATTCTCTATTTCTTTTATTTCTGCTCGAATCTTTACTAATTTTCTCTTGTTTGTTTTTGTTTTGTTTTGTTTTGTTTTGTTTTTGCTGTTGTTTTTCCAGTTCCCTGAGTTGTATCATTGGGTTGTTTATTTACCACCTTTCTGCTTTTTTCTTGTGGTCAAGAATTCATAATTGCTATGAACTTCCCTCTGATAGCTGCTTTTGCTGGGTCCCCTGGGTTATAAACACTTATTTGTTCATTATCAATGGATTTTATGAACATTTTTACTTCAGTCTTAATTTCTGCTATAGTCGTAAAGTCATTTAGGAGTAGGTTTTTAATTTCCATGGGTTTGTGAATTTTCGAGGGCTCTTTCTGCAGTTGATTTCAAGTTTGATTCCATCGTGGTCAGAAAAGATGCTAGGTAGTTAACTTTGAATTTGTAAAGACTTGTTTTGTGCTTTATCACATGATTAGTCTTCAAAAATGTTCCATGTGGGGATAAGAAAAATGTGTATTTTGCGGTAGTTGGGTGAAATACTCTACAGATGTCTGTCAAACCCATCTCATGTCTGATATCATTTAGATCTTGTATCTCTCTATTTTTTTATCTACATGATCTGTTCAGAGGAGTCAGTGGGGTGTTGAGATCCCCTACAATTATTGTGTTGCAGTTTATTTCTCCCTTAAGATCTAATAGTCTCTCTTTGATGTACTTAGGTGGACAAGTGTTGGGTGCATAGATATTTACAAGTGTTTTATCTTCTTGGCAAACAAGTCCCTTTAGTACTATATAATGTACTTCTTTGTCTCTTCTTACACCTTTCATCTTAAAGTATATTTTATCTGATAGCAGTATCACTACTCCAACCTCTTTTTTTGGTTTTCATTTGCATGGGATATCTTTTTACATCTTTTCACTTCAAGTTTATGTATGTCCTTATCAGTGAGGTGTGTTTCTTGTAAACAGTATATAGATGGCTTAAGCTTTTGTATCCATCAGCCAGTCTGTGTCTTTTAATGGGATAATTTAATCTATTAACATTCAATGTTATTGGTATTTGTGGATTTATCCCTGTCAATTGGTTAGCCACTTTCTCAGTTGTTTTTTGTTCTATTTCTGTTTGTCTATCTTTAGTTATCCTGATAAACACTCCCTCCAGGACTTTTTGTAGAGGTGGTCTACTATTGGTGAAGTCTTTCAGTTTTTGCTTATCTTAGAACACTTTTATTTGCTCTTCCCATTTGAAGAATACTCTTGATAAATATAATATTCTTGATTGAAATTGTTTTCCCTTTAATGTTTGAACTCATTTCCCCATTCTTTCCTTGCCTGCATTGTTTCAGTTGAGAGGTCTGACATTAGCCTAATGGGATACCCTTTATAAGTAACTTGATGTTTCCCCCTTGCCATTTTTAGAATATTGTCTTTGATTTTTAAATTTTACCAATCTAGCTATGATGTGCAGGGAGAAGGATCTTTCTGTGTTTATCCCATTTGGAGTCCTTTTTATTTCTTAAGTCTAAATTTCTCTATATTTGGAAATTTTTCAGATTTTTTTATTAAAGACTTTTTCCATGCCTTTAGTAGATTTGTCACCTTATGGAATACCCATTATATGAATATTTGTTTATTTCATGGTATCTAGAATTTCCAGTATATTGTCCTTATTTTTTTGGTTGTTTTTTCCTTCTTTTTGGTGATTTGGTCTATGCTGGAGACTTTGTCTTCAAGGTCAGAAATTATTTATTCTGCATGGTCCAATCTAATGTTAATGCTTCCTAGGGAAATTTTAATTTCTTGTATTCTTCATTTCCAGAAGTATTGTTTGATTCTTTTTTAGAGTGCCTATTTCTTTATGAAATTCCTCTTTCATATCCTGAAATTATTTTCTCATTTCCTGGAACTGATTGGTTTTCTCTTGCATCTCATTGAGTTTTGTTACTATGAATATTCTAGATTATTTTCTTGGTATTTCTGTGTATTTCTCAGTGAGGGGCTACTACCCTCACCTGGTAAAGTGCTAGCACCTTGTTTTCTCATGTTTCTTTAAGATCTGTGCTGGTTTCTAGTCTTCTAATGCAGTATTCACTTTTTTCTATTTATTAGAGTAGATTCTGTAATACTGGTGGAGGAAATTTCACCCTTTGTTTCCAGGTGTGTTCCTATTAGAAAGTTGTATCTCCCAGGTCAGAGCAGTTATAGGTAACTTTGGGTGCTTGTCTTCTCTACCAAACGTTCAGTTCTTGATACGGTGATAGCAAAGCTAAGGAGATATAACTTGGTGAAGATGATCCAGTCACATGCTGCACATATTGCAGCATGCAGGTTGGTTTACCAAGAGTTTCAAAGTGTCTCCCAGGCCCCAACCATGTTCTCACTTTAAAGATCTGCCCAGATCAGACTCAAAAATCCTGGCAGGCAGAAAGAGCAAGCCTTGGCCTCTGGAAAGGTGGGCGATGGAATCCAAAATTTCCGAAGTTCTCCCAGGGCCCAAACACAGACTCACCTTAAAGGCCTGCCCAGACCCCACTCAAGACTCCTGGTGGGTGGGTAAGCTCAGTGAAAAGAGGAAATAACTGAGCTTGGACTTGAAGGGAAAATGGAATGTGAATTGGTAAAAGATATAGATTGAAGCATCTTCCAGATTGGACATAATAAATCTGAAAGCAAAAGGCATAATAGGAGTGGGACATGAGAATAGCTTGAAAGACCTAGAGGACTTATAATATTTTGAATAAAATCAAGTCATTTGTTGGTGAACTGGGGAGGGTCATCTGTACTATCTACTGTTTCCCCAGACGTTTATTTCTATATTAGCATGATCCATTTTTATCTGTTTGTTGTTCACTTGCTGTTTTTAGGATTTCCAAATGAGAAATTGTACCAAATCCTAGTAGCCTGCTCCAGGGTATATAAAACAAAAAGAATAAAAGTCTCTAAGGTACAAAGGAGTGGCAATTGGCTGACTATTTTCCCCTGTGCCTGTAATTTTGTTCTGCTTTGTTTTTGCCAATTACAGATTTCAACCTAGAAACAGCCTGCTAAAGAACCAGCTTCTGGATATATGTTGTTCTTAATGACGGGTTTATAAAGTATTTTCAGGTCTTAATGTTGGGTCAGGTCCTTATTGTAATTATTGATTTCACTTTGAGACATAAAAACAAAAATGTTGTTGTACATTCACATATCCATTCTGCATTGATGTTATGAAAATTGTATTTCATAATTTTAAGACAGTCTAGTAATAGTGTTAACTGTCTTTGTTTCTATAAGAAGTACTCAAATTTTGTCTCAACTTATGTCTTTGACATAATGAGGCATAATACCACAAAGTTCGGGTTTCAGTCATTGAATAAGAGCTAAATATTACCCATTTGTTCATATGACAAATATTTATTAAAGACCTATTTTTATTTTCTAAATACTTTGATAGTAATTGTTGGTTATCAAATCACATGTTTGTGGTTCTGACCAACTGAGCTTGAATAACTAGAAATAGCAAATTGGTGTTTCTTTCTAGATTAAAAACTAATAGATCTGCTCTCCTTTCAAAATCAGATTACATTTCATATGTGTCATAGAATAATGTTTATTATTTTTATATTTTTAGTTCTTAACTAATGAATTAATTCATACATATTTTAAGCTTATATAAATACTACAGCACAGAGGTGACAACCATATACTTGGCCTATAAATAATACAGTAAGTACATCTATGAGATTGGTTTATTGGAAAAATCGTTGAGTTATAAAAATGAAATAGTTTGCCTTTGTTTTTGTTTGTTTTCATAAAATTATACTGAATGTCTTCTACAGAGCTTCCTTTTACTTCTGAGGAACAATTGTTTCATCTATGTATCAGATTATATCATTTTTAAAATATTTTTAGTTACTAGAGCAGTCTTATCCAAGCCTTTTCATCTTAGTCTTGTCCATTTAAAAAACTTAATTCCATATTTGATTCAAAGATCTCCTTATGTCCTCACCCTAACTACCAAGCTAGGGCTGTGTCTTTAGAGACAGGAATATATGTTTTTTTATACATGTTTTTATTCTCTTGTCTTCTTCACTGTGCTAATTCCTCCATTATTGAGCATACCTGAACTTCTAGGGAATGGGGTCAAATAGAACAGGATTACTGTTTGACACTGAGTCTAAGATGCATGTCCCAATTCTACTTTACCAGGGGTTTCTTGGAAGCTTGAATTATCATTGATAATTCATGGAAAGCTAGTCTGCTACTGTTCTATAGATGTGCATTTTACATGGAGCTCACTTGGTCATTTGTGCCTACACTACCAAAGGATCTGAGAAACTCAAGAGACAGATGTGAGGGCATATAATTGAGGAAACCAATTGAATTGCCCATCCTCTTCTTGTAGCCATTACAATCTTCAAATTGCTCCTTTTGGAGTCTCTCTGACCTTAGTCTTGAAGAGAGAGAGAGCAGGGAACAACCTTTCTTCACAAACAGTACATTCTCCCAGGTCCACTACCTCCCCTTTATAATAACTACAATGGAGTTGGCTGGAGATGTCAGAACCTCTTCTCTGAAATGGGATATTTCAGTGATCCCTCAAAGAAAGTAGCTGGCCTCAAATGTTGCTAGGTCCTGGAATGTAACGGGTAGAAGACATTTGGGGTTTATTTCCAGCTTTGAGTCTCAGCCATTATTTTGGGATATCAAGAAAGAATATCACTTTATATCTTGTCAAGTCTTCCCTAACAAAATCTATGTCATATTTAGGTAGTTAGCTAAAATTCCTTGATCTGGGGAAAGCTAGACCTTTTTGCTAGACCTAGATAATGACTCATGATTAATATAATACAGTCACAGAAAAAAATTAGTTATTAACAGCCATGTGTTTTCCACTTAAAAAAGTATACTTACTTCTAAATCATTTCCTCCCAGATATCAGGACATGTAAACACACTCTGTCTTCATGACAAATGCTCCACTATTGTGAGAGGGTCAATATAGCTTTCTAGAATAATTACTCACTGGCCTGATTGTCTTTAATGGGTGTGATTTCGAGGGGTTGGGAATAAAGCACTATTTTTCTTTTAAAACAACTGAAGAGTTAATTTCCAAGTTATTGAATATGTGGTTTCTATAGTTGGTGCTAGAGATCCAATGAAAATATGAAATAAATTTTTAAACAGTTTGACAAATTGAAGTTTGAGTTGGGCTAGCCTTTGTGTTAGAGACAAGAGAAATATATCACATGTAAACAATCCTATAATTTGAACATCTTCCCTGCAGGAATGGTTAAACTTAGGAGAAACCACTACATGGTTCTAATTTCGACTTCTTAAAAAATGGCACTTCAAAAGGTTCATGAAAAAAAATTGCATGAAAGGGATTGGCCCTATAAGTGCAGTGATTAAGTACTCTGTAGAGGTAACTAGACCCTATATGGTCAACCTGATTCCAATGACGGGTGAAAACACACCAGGCTCTTATGCATACCTTCCAAATCCAGACATATTAGACAAATAAGGGAGGAAAAATTATTGTGACATGACTACACTCCATTGGAAAGTGTATTCGCTCTCTCTCTCTCACTGACCAATGCATGCACCTTCTGCCAATAAATAAAATTTTTAAATAGAATAAAATACTGGAGCCAGCAGTTGACATAGTGATTAAGGTGCTGGGCTCCCACATGGCTGACCATGGTTCAAGTCCTAGATCTGATAGCTTGAAAATCATGCTGGGTACATGTGCATGCATGCCCAAAATCCCAAGAGGAGAATGGAGGAGAAAGGATTGAAGTGTGACCATCCCTCCTGGGGGGTGATTTAACACTTTCCCTCTCACTGTCTCTCTCCAGTGAGTATATGTGTCCTATTGTAAAAACCATTAATTAATTAATTAGTTTAATTTGGCTGAAAAAATACTTTGAAATCCATACATAATTTTTTCATACTATGTATTTTCCATGAACTATGTAAAGAACCCTCATGCAAGTAAATACAACAAAGTCTTTTAGAATAGTTTATGTTTCATATGTTTTAAGTAGAGCTGTTTTAAAGTTGGCTTAGTCTATATGTGTGAAAAGAACAATGGATTAATTAATGTATTATTTTAGTGATATCTTTTTAGGCAAAGTTATTTTTCACAGTATAGCTGAATATTTACATATATTGTTAATATCTTTCTAATAAACTATACATCTTCTATATCCAAATTTACTTTGGAGAAAAATGAAGCAGAATATTTCTATAATCTCAATTATTTTAAATTTTTTTACATCCAATCACTATGTATCATTGCATACCAAATGAATTTTCCCATCATAAATATACCATGTATTGGTTCAGTCAAAGATATTACTATACACATTATCATCCACAGATAGTTTTCCACTTTTGTGACCCACTAAATGTTTTGCTTCTTGCTTTTTCCCCTCCCACCCTCCCTCATTTCCTATCCACCTCCTGCAATGTCTTTAATATCACCATTGCTCTCCATGCTTTTATACCTTCTAATATTTCAGTTTCTTCCAGAGAAGGCCAACATTTGGTATATATTGAGTGGGGATATACAATGCCTCTCTTTCATAATCTAGCTTGCTTCCATAAGTAGTAAATCTTCTATATTTGTCCATTTTCTATCAAATGCCAGGGTCTCATTTTTCTATGGCTGAGTAGTATTCCATAGCGCATATGTGCCACACTTTTTCAATCCATTCATCTGCTCATGGACATTTGATTTGGTTCCATGTCTTAGCAATTGTCAATAATATCACAATAAACATAGATGTTTTTCCAACTGAGCATTTTCCTATCATTTGGGTAGACACCCAGGAGTGTGATTGCGGGTTCATGCAGCAGTTCCATTCACAGGTCTTTAAGGAACCTCCATATTGTTCTCCACAGTGGCTGTACGAGTTTATATTACCACTAACAGTGTAGGAGAGTTGTATTTTCTCCACAGTCTCACTAGCACTAATCATTCTTTATTTTTTGTAATCTTAGCCATTCTGACTGGGGTTAGGTAATATCTACTGCGGTTCTGGTTTGCATCTTTCTTATGATAAGGGATACTGAGCATTTTTTCATATGCTTTTTGACCATTGTATGTCTTCCTCAGAGAGTTGTCTGTTCCAGCTCATTTGCTCATCTTTTCATTTGGTTGATCTTTTTGTTTTTCAAGTAACCTGCTTGAGTTTCCTGTATATTCTGGTTATCAGTCCCTTATCTGAGGCCTAGTTGGCAAATATATCCTCCCATTTCATGTGGTGTTGATTCACTCTAGTTATTGTTTCTTTGGCTGGGCAGAAGCTTTTTAACCTAATGTAATACCATTTGTCTATTTTGGGGATTGTTGTCTGTGCTTTGGTGATCTTATTTAAGAAGTCTTTGCCTACTCCAATGTCTTCATGAGTTTCCCCTGTATTTTCCACCAGTAGTTTTAGAGTTTGAGGTCTTAGATTTAGATCTTTGATCCAGTTTAAGTTGATTTTTGTTAATGGCAAGAGATAGGGTTCAGATTCATCTTTCTGTAGGTTGATACCCACTTTTTTGTTTTAGCACCATTTGCTGAAGAGGTTATCTTTTCCCCACTGAATTGACTGGCAATCTTTGTCAAAAGTCAGTTGGTTGTATGCTTTGGGGTTTATTTCTGGGGTCTCTATCCTGTTCCACTTGTTCATATGCTTGTTTTAGTGCCAGTATCATGTTTTGATTATAACAGCTTTGTAATATATTTGGGAGTCAGTGAGTAAAATGCCTTCTACTCCACACTTCCTATGCAGAATTGCTTTGCTAATATGGGGTCTTTTATAATTCCAGACAAATTTTATGATTGTTTTTTTAAGTCTGTGAAGAATGTCCCTGGTAATTTTATTGGAATTGCATTAACATGGGATGTGCTTTAGCTTTTTTAGGTTACTTTCTATTTCTTTTTTAAGATTTTCATAGTTTTCCATGTAGAGGGTTTTTACTTTTTTTTCTTTGTAGAGAGATTTTTGCTGTAGGGCACACATGTTCACCAGAAAAACACAGAGAGACAGAAATCAAGAAATCATCCCCCAGAGGGGATGGCGATGGCGATACTGCAATCCCTTCTCCTCTTGAGACTTTGGGCATACACACACACACACACACACACACACACACACACCACACACACACATACACACATACCCAGCATGAGTTGTTTGTTTGTTTTTGTTTTGTTTTGTTTTGTTTTTGAGAGTTTTT
The DNA here is from genome assembly GCF_000334495.1 of Tupaia belangeri chinensis. Taxonomy (NCBI): domain Eukaryota; kingdom Metazoa; phylum Chordata; class Mammalia; order Scandentia; family Tupaiidae; genus Tupaia; species Tupaia belangeri. Next base: position 229,344 of record NW_006159437.1, on the reverse strand, counting down.
TTTTTTGCTATAGGGCACGTGTGCTTGCCAGAAAGAAGGAGAGAGACAGAAAGACAGAAAGCGAGAAATCACCCCCAGGGGAGATGGCCACACCGCAATCCCTTCTCTGCCATTCTCCTCTTGGGATCTTGGGCATGCACGCACACACGCCCAGCATGAGTTTAAGCCACCAGGTCTGGGACTCGAACCACAGTTGACTAAATAGGAATCCAGCAACATAGCCATTACACCAACTGCTGGTCCCCTCAGCATGAGTTTTAAGCCACCAGGTCTGGGAATTGAACCACAGTCAACTACATGGGAGTCTAGCAACATAACCATTACGCCATCTGCAGGTCCCCAGTCATTAACTTATTTGGTTAGGTTTATTCCGATGTATTTTATTTCCTTTGTGGCTATTGTAAATAGAATTGCTTTCTTCAATTCTATCTCAGTTTGCTCATTGTTAGTATATAAAAATTTATAGATTTTTTTTATGTTTACTTTGTATCCTGACAATTGACTGTATTTATTTATTACTCCCAAGAGATTTTTTCATGGATTTTTTTGGGGGGGTTTTCTATGTATATTATCATGTCAACTGTAAATAGAAATAATTTCACTTCTTCTTCTATTTGAATGCTTCATTTTAGTCTTTTTTCTGATTGCACTGGCTAGGATTTCCAGTACTATACTGCAAAGGAATGAAGAAAGTGAGTGGCATTGTTTTGCACCTTTCAACTTTTCCTCTATTCAGTATGATGTTAACTGTGGGTTTTCCTATATATGTGTTTTATTGTGCAGAGAAATACCCCTTCTTTTTCTTTTGGGCAGGGGGAGATGTCTTTTGTGCTTTTGCTGTTGTTGTTTTTGCTATAGGGCGCGTGCATTCACCAGAAAGACAGAGAGACAGAAAGACAGAAAGTGAGAAATCACCCCCAGGGGAGATGGCCATGCCACAATCCCTTCTCCTCCATTTTCCTATCAGGATCTTGGGCACAGATACACATGTGCCTGGCATGAGTTTAAGCCACCAGGTCCGGGACTTGAATCGCAGTCGACCACATGAAAGTCCAGTGACATAGCTATTATGCCAACTGCTGGTCCCAAGAAATATCCCTTCTATGCCAATTTTTCTGAGAGTCTTAACCATGAAGGGATGTTGTATTCTATCAAATGCTTTTTCTGGTCTAATTCATCTGATCATATGGCTTTTATCTTTCTTTCTATTAATACGGTGTATTACATTTCTGGTTTTCCATATGTTGAACCACACTTTCATGGAATTAAGTCTACCTGGTAATAGTGTATAATCTTTTTTATGTATCATTGGATATAATTTGCTAGTATCTTGTTAAGAATTTTTGCATCTATCTTCATCGGAGATATTGGTCGTAGTTGTCCTTTTTTGTCTGTTTGGGGGATGACAGTGATGGAGGTTTCATAAAATGAATTTGGAAGGGTTCCTTTCTTTTGGATCTTTAGAAATAATTTGAGTAGAATGGGGGTTAGCTTTTCTTTAAAAGTTTTAAAGAACTCTTGGACCAGCAGTTAGTGTAATGGCTATGTCGCTGAACTATGTAGCCTACCGCAGTTCAAGTCCCAGACTCGGTGGCTTAAACTCATGCCAGGTGCGTGTGCATGTGTGCCCTAGTTCCCAAGAGGAGAATGGAGGAGAAGGGATTGCATCTTCCCAGGTGATTTCTCACTTTCTGTCTCTCTGTCTCTCTCTGTCTTTCTGGTGAGCGCACGCGGCCCTATGGCAAAAACCTCTCCCCCAAAAAAAGTTTTGAAGAATTCAGAAGTCAGGCCATTAGGACCTGGACTTTTCTTGGTTGGGAGGTTATTACTTATTCAATCGCATTGCTTGTTATTAATCTATTCAGGCTTTATATGTCTTCCTGATTCAGTGTTGGTAGATTATACATTTCCAGGAGTTTGTCCATCTCATCCAGGCTTTCTTGTTTGTTGGCATGTAGTCACTCAAAGCACTCTCTAATGATGTTATGTATTTCTGTAATGTCTATTTTAATATTGCCTGTTCCATTGAAAATTTGATTTATCTTATTCTTTTCTCTCTTCTTCTTAATTAGTCTAGCTAAAGGTATATCAATTTGTTTATCTTCTCAAAGAACTCACTTTTGGTTTCATTTATTTTCTGTATACTTCATTTATTCTCTATTTTATTTATTTCTGCTCAGATCTCTCTTCTTTTCTCCTGGCATTTTTATTTGGGGGGGGGGTGTTGTTGTTTATTCAACCCCCTGAGATATGTTGTTCGACTATTTGCCACCTTTCTATATTTTTCTTTATGCATACTAATTGCAATTAACTTCCTTCTTATGACTGCTTTTGCTGTGTCCCGTAAGTTATGGAAACTCTTGGGCTCATTATCATTGGTTTCAATGAATCTTTTTCTTTCAGTCTTAATTTCTTTTTTATTTTATTTGATATGTTTAATCACAATATATTACTTAACTTGTAAAGTGAATTTACCCAACAGGAATATACTTAACACCAGTCCAGTTGAGGATATTATTCACATTATTATAGACAGACAACAATCCATGTCAGTCTTAATTTCTTCAGTGATTGTGAAGTCATTCAGGAATAGGTTGTTTAGTTTCCATACATTTGTATATTTTCAAAGGCTCTTTCTGAAATTAATATCAAGTGCAATTTCATGATAGTGGGAGAAGATACTGGATATAGTTTCTTTGTTCTGAATCTGTAAAGGCTTTTTTTGTGCCCTATTAGTTTTTATGCCTTTGAATCTGCAAAGACTTGTTTTGTGCCCTACTATGTGGTCAGTCTTCAAGAAGTTTCCATGCAGGTGTAAGAAAAATGTATATGTTGTGGTTGTTGGATGGAAGGTCCTATAGATGTCTGTAAGGACATTTGATTTATGGTATTATTTTAATTCTATATCTTTTTGCTTATTTTCTGTCTAGATGATCTTTTCAAAGGAGATAAGGAGGTGTTCAGATTCCCAGCAATTAGTATACTGCAGTCTATCACCCCTGTTAGATCTAGCAATATTTTCTTGACAGTTTTGGGACCTCCAGAGTTGGAGGCATAGACATTTATAACATAATATCTTTTTGATGAATTAGCCCTTTTAGTCCTATATAATGTCCTTCTTTGTCTCTTCTTACAGTTTTTATCATAAAGCCTATTTTGTCTGAAATCAGTATCATGACTGCAACCTTTTTCTTTTTTTTTGTTTTGGTTTCCATTTGCATGGAATACCTTTTTCCAGCCCTTCACGTTTAGTCTACGTATGTCTTTATCCATGAGGTACATTTCTTACAGGCAGCAGATAGAGAGTTTCTGGGTTTTTTAATCCATTCAGCCAGTCTATGTCTCTTGGAGAATTTATCCCATTAACACTCAACATTATTATCAATATTGGAGAACTTGTCCCTGCCAATTTGTTAGTCATTTTCTTGGTTGCTTTTTGTTCTCTTCTTTCTGTCCATCTCTCCTTGGTTTTCCTGGCATAGCACTCCCTTCAGTACTTCTTGAAGAGCTGGTCTAGTGTTGGTAAATTTTTTTCAGTTTTTGTTTACCTGGGAATGCTTTTATCTTTTCTTCCCATTTGAAGGACAATCTTGCCAGGTATAGTATTCTTGGTTGAAATTGTTTTTCTTTTAACACTTTGAATGTATCTTCCCATTCTTTCCTTGTTTGCATTGTTTCCATTGAGAGATCCAATATTAGCCTAGTGAGATAACTTTTGTAAGTAACTTGACATTTCTCTCTTGTGATTTTTAGAATCTTGTCTTTTTTCTGTGATTTTAACCAATCTTGCTATGATATGCTGTGGACAGGATCTTCTTAGGTTAATTCTATTTGGAGTCTTTTGTATTTTTGGGGTCTGGATGTTTGGAAAGTTTTCTTCAAGTATTATCATAGAATAGACTATTGATTCTTCACCTTCTGAGATATCAATTATCTGGATATTGGGCATTTAATGGTTTCTAGTATTTTCCATATGTTATCCTAATTCCGGGGGGGGGGTTTCTTTCTGTTTTTTGTGATTTTTATCTAGGTCGGAGGTTTTGATTCTAGATCTGAGGTTCAATCTTCTGCATAAGCTAATCTGTTATTAATGCTTTTGAGAGAAATTTTGATTTCCTGTATTACGGCCACCATCTCTAACAGTTCTTTTTTATTGTTCTATTTCTTCTTTCAAATCATGGAAAGACTTCCTCGTCTCCTGGAGTTCTTTGTCTCTGTTCTCTTGCATCTCATTTAGTTTTGTCACTATGAATATTCTGAATTTTTTTTTTTTTTTTTACATTTCCATGAGTTCTATTGTGCTGGCTATAGATGATGAAAAGATGTTCTTTTCCCCTGAGGGAGAGATACTTTCTTGGCTTCTCATATTTACTGTGCCTCTCCACTGGTTTCTGATCATATGATAGATTATACATTTCTTCCTAATTTCCTGGAGTTGATTCTGTAGAGTCAGGGTGAAGAAGCACTCTATTTCTCTGGTGTGTTCTTTGGATAGGGCTTCGTTTTTTGATCAGAGAATGGTGTATGTTGCCAGCTTAAAGTGCTTGGTTCTTTCCCACAGTCTGAGGACCAGGTATACCTAGGGTACACCTAGGGCTGAGCTGGAGGATGTATCTAAAGGATAAAGTACAATTCTATGGACCAGTAAAATATGAAATCTCGAAGGACACCAGGAATTCCAAAAGTCACTGGCAGGGGGAAGTGAGCCATGGTTTCTCAGCAGCTCCATCACTCTGTCCTACTTAGGCTGGCTCTGCACTGTAGCTAGGACCTAGAGAAATCCAATGCCATGGGGCATGGAGAAGAATGGGATCCTCAAAACCACCACACACAACTGGCACTTTAAAGGCAAGTGGGGAAGGTGAGCCATGGCATCTCAGCAGCTCCATAACTCTATCCCACTGAGGCTGGCTCTGCACTGTCCTATATTCTGAATTCTAATTCTTTTTTATTTCCTCTGTCATTCACAACACACGTTCTAGTTATAAAATTGAGTTTACTTCATTTTATTAAACTGATTAAATATGACATATAACCAAGGTAGAATTTATAAAACCCAGCTTCCTTTCTTTTTACCAAAGGGAGCAATTCCAGCCGTCTACTTGCTTCATAGTCTAGTCTAGTTGTTGTGGTTAAAAATAAATGTAGTCTCTAGTTGAAGATTTTATCTTTTTAGGAATATACAAAATATTTGTTTGTTGATACAGGTTCAAGCAGCTTTGCTTCCCATAAGGTATATAAGACAGATGTTTTCAATTCTATTATTCTCACTCTAAATTTGCTAATATTTCAAAAGCAAAATTAGTTTGGAATTATTTTTTTCTACTTCCATTATGGAATAATTAAGCTATATATCACAGATTAAAGGAGCCTATTCAAACAGAAGGGCCCCAGTCTCCCAGTATATCTTCTCTCATTCATTATTACACTCAAACTGCTGGCAAAATTGTATTTCCCCTATTGTATGCTCAATGAATTAACCAAATATACCAGAATCTGGGCATAACTTAAGAGTAAATAAATTTTTCTGCTTCTTAACTGGTGTCTTAACTAACTAAATACAATTTTTTGTTATTATAATGCCTCGAAAGATGCAGATACACACAAAATTGTGATTTAGGCAAGGCTCATTATTTTTAATGTCTTCTTTATGTCATCTATGGAATGCATCTTCCTGTTTTCTAGATCCCTGAACAACAATCACTAATCCTGCTGGCTACTTCTCACACAGTACCTGGGTATATTTAATTTTGCAAGGTCATTCCTTCTCAAATGTATATTTATTTCCTGTTAATATTTTAGGGTTCTGCTTTCCCTGGAGAGTTGAATACTAATCTGAGCACCATTGGTTTTATCTATTTACCTTTACCCAAGCCATTTACATATTTACTAAAACCTAAAAATAAAGCAAATATGTTTTTAAACTCTAAATTGATACATAAATATAAGCAGCCATCATTATTATTGTTATTGTTATTATCATTAACTCAACAATGATCAATACATATTGTGCCTACTACATGCCTGGTATCTTTCTAAAAGATTGGGAAACATCAATGAACAAACTACACAAAAGTCTCTGATTTCTTTCTATGATAAAGAAACAGAAAATAAATGCTAAACATACCAAAAAGTAAATTTTACATATATGTTAGAAGTGCTCTTGAGAAAAAGAAACTGGGAATGAGAAGTATAAGGTGAAGACTAAAGAATGGGATAAATGGGTAGTTGGGCCTCACTGCAACATTTGAACAAAGTTTTGGGTTTTTTTTTTTTTTTTGGAGATTTTTACTATAGAGCCCATGCACTCGCTGGAGAGACAGAGAGACAGGAAGCAAAAAAATCACCCCCACCAGCAGAGGGATGGACAAGCCACAATCCCTTCTCCTCTATTCTCTCAGGATTTGGGGCATGCATGCACATGTGCCAAGTCTGAGTTTCAAGCCACCAGGTTTGGGACTCAAACTGCGGTTCGCCATGTGGGAGTCCAGCAATGTAACCATTATGCCACCTGCTGGTCCACTGAACAAAGATTTGAAGGGAGCAAGAGAGTTAGCTTTGAGAATATAGTAGATGAATAGTGTTTCAAGGAGAAGAAACATTCAGTAAAAGGCTCCAAAATTTGAGTCTGCCTACTGAGATTGAAGACATGTCATGATGTCATTTTGTCTGAACAGAGTGAATAAAGGAGAAAGCAGTTTGGGGATGAGATCAGAAAGAAAATGGGAAAATAGTCTATACAAAGCCTTGTAGATACCAGAGACAGTGTGGGAGGAGAGTGGAAGATGGCAGAGGGTAAGAGATAAGGATAATCAAGGACAAGGAAAATAAAAAGCAAAACATATAGGAAACAAGAAATGGAAAATTATTTGTTGATGATAACATGTATGCTGATGTGCTTGATTGAGCCAATATACAGTGTACTCTGGATGGAAAATCTCATTTTGTATGTTGTAATGTTGTAATGATATACAGTGAATGAATGTAAATAAATCAATTTAAATTAAAAAAAAGAAAGAAAATGATCAAAGTGTGAATATCCAAAAAATAGAACACAACAGTTAAAATATGCATCGTAATGGTCCCCCAGGTTCTAGTCTATTACTCCTTAGCTCACTTCTCATCTTAAGCAACATAATAAGGCAGGGTCAATTCTATGTGTATGTGGAAAAATTCTGTATGTGACATGATTTCCAGGGTACCAGGAAAGTACAATACCCTTAGGCCTCCCCCTACCTCCATCTCTTTTTTGAATTTGGAATTAAAGTTGCTGGAAATTTTAATCATATCCAACAACTAATAAAAAAGATTATACATCACGATCAGGTAGGCTTTATTCCAGGAATGCAAGGTCGTTTCAACATACACAAAACCATAAATGTAATACACCATATTAACAGAAATAAAGATAAAAACCATATGATCATATCAATTGATGCAGAAAAAACATTTGATAAGATACAACATCCCTTCATGATTAAGACTCTTAGAAATATCAGCATAGAGGGTCATTTCTCAACATGATAAGAGCTATCATAAAAAACCCATAGCGAATATCATCCTGAATGGAATGATAAAAAGCTTTCAGCTTTTCCACTAAAAACTAGTACAAGACAAGGAAACAGATCACTTAAAATAATACAACCAGGGGCCAGCCAGTGTTGTGATAAAGGCACTGGATTCCCACTTGGCTGACCATGGTTCATGTCCTGGACCTGGTTGCTTGAAAATCACAACAGGAGCATGTGTATGCATGCCCAGAATCTCAAGAGGAGAATAAAGAAGGGATTTCAGCAAGGCCATCCCCTCTCTTTTTCTTTCTTTCTTTTTTTTTTGGAGAGGTTTTCGCTATAGGGCGCATGCGCTCGCCCGACAGACAGAGAGAGACAGAAAGACAGAAAGCGAAAAATCACCCCCCAGGGGAGATGGCCACGCCACAATCCCTTCTCCTCCATTCTCCTCTCGGGATCTTGGGCACACACGCACACGCGCCTGGCATGAGTTTTAAGCCACCCGGTCTAGGACCACGGTCGACTATGTGGGAATCCAGCGACATAGCCATTACACTAGCTGCTGGTCCCAAGGCCATCCCCTCTCGATGGGGAAAGGTGATTTCTTACTTTCCCTCTTTCTGTCTTTCTCTCTCTCTCTCTGTCTCCTTCTAGGGAGTGCACATGCCCTATGACAAAAACATAAAGTAAAATAAAATAAACACAGACAAGAAAAAAATTAAAAAGATAATTTAAAAGTGTGAGAAATCTTATGATACTTACAGAATACCATCTATTGAACACATATTAATATTAAACTAGTCCCAAAAGGTAAAGAGACAAAAAAAAAAAACTAGAAAATCTATTTAATGAAATAATTCTTCTGAAGTCTTTAGAAAGATATGGACATATAGATCTAGTAAGGTCAAAGGTTCCCAAATAAACTCAACACAAAAAAATAGATTTTTTTTGAGGCATAACATAGTCAAACTGTCAAAAGTCAAAGACAGAGGATGAATGGTTATGCAGCAGTAAAACATGATTCTCTACAAAGGTTCTGGTTTCCCATCTGGAGACCTCCCTGAGTATAACACGCATGTGTGTTTCTATGACCCAGAGTTCAATGAAGCTGATCAAATCATGACAGAACTCCCAAAAAGGAAGTTCTGTCACTCTACTACTCTGTAACTCATGCTCATGGAGGAAATAAATAAATAAGCTTAATATTAAGTCAAACAACTCTAAAACAACTCTAAAAGAAAATAGTCAATTCACCTACCATGGAATCTACACTAGACTAATAGATTTCTTAGCAGAAATCTTATCGGCCAGGAAAGAATGAGATAATATATTCAAAACACTGAGAGAAAGAAAAATATTGCCAGTTAAAAATACTATTAGCAAAATTACTGTTAAGAATGAAAGTGAAATTAAGATTTTTCTCAGACAAACAGAAGCTGAGGGAACTCATCATTACTAGATTGGCTTTATAGTAAATGCTTAAGAGAGTCTTAAAACTGAAAATGAAAAGACAATAACTACCATCACAAAAACATATGACTATATAAAACTCATGGTAGGACAAGTTGATACTGAGAAGGAAGCAAAGTGCCCATCTCTTAGTGTAGCAGTGAAGCAACATGTGGAGTAAGCCAAAACCCACATAGTCAACTGTTTGAGTCCCATCACTAGTGGCTCACACATTGGGCACATGCATGCATGCCTAGGATCCTGTCAGGATGAACAACTGGAAGAAAAAGGAGAGGTTCTCTCTCTCTCTCTCTCCCTCGCTCCCTCTTTCTCTCTCTCTCTCTTCCCTTTCTCTCTATTTCATGTGATGCATGCATCCTTTGACCTAATAAAAGAAAAAAATACTGGATATATGGCTACACCAATAAAAATAAAACAGAACAAAAACAAAAAAGATGAAAAAGGAGTGAAACTTTATCAATTCAGAAAACACAGAAAACCACAAAGGTAAAAAGAAAAGACACAAAGAACATAAAGACAATGAGAAAATATTTTACCAAATGGCAGGAGTAGGTCTTTACCTGATAATAATGACTTTGAACATAAATGGATAAAATTATTCAATTGGGTAATTATATCATTATAAAGGACTCAATTCACCAAGAAAATATAACAATTATAAATATGTGCACCTAATATCAGAGCACTCTAACATATAAACAATTTTTAAAGTTTGTTTATTTTATTATAGATATTGCATGCACATGAACAAGAGAAAAAGAGAGAGACACCCTCAGTAGGGATCCATCAAACCACAACCCTCTTCCTCAAGATCTTAGGCATGTGTGTATGTACTCAGCAGGCCAACCCTGCGATCTAAACCTGCAGTTTGCTACATGACTTCCATCACTACAATTCAGTTTGCTACTGACTGTACCACCAGGCTGGGCCAGAGTCTGTAACTCCTTTTAAGTCTAATACAAAGCAAAACTGGTTTAGAAAAGCAAATATTACTAGAACTAAAAGGAAAGATACTCTCCGATTCAATAATGGTTGGGGATATCAACACCTCATAGCATCTAGACATAAAGTATTGGTTTTAAAATGCCCTATAAACATTTATAAGACATATTATCCAACAGACCAGGATACACATACTTTTCATCAGCACATGAAAAATTTACCATGATAAACCACACTACAGGCCACAAAAAAAGTCCCAAAAAAGGTTAAAGAACAGAAATCATATCAAATATTTTCTCTGACCACAATGGAATAAGTAAGACATATCTTCTTATTCACAAATTTTGCCCAAAGACTTAACAAAAACCAATTCTGACAGCTGAAAATATATTTTATATTAAAATTAATATGAAAAAATTATCAATTATCACATAATAATTACATGATTCTTAAAAATAAAACCCATTTAGGGACCAGCAGATAGCATAATGTCTACATCACTGGACTCCTACGTAATCGACCACAGTTTGAGTCCTGGACCTGGTGGTTTAAAACTCATGCCAGGCACATGTGTGTGCATGCCCAAACTCCCAAGACACGAATGGAAGAAAAGGGATTGCGGCATGGCCATTTCCCCTAAGGGGTGATTTCTCAATTTCTGTCTCTCTGTCTCTCTTTATCTCTCTGATGAGCACACATTTCCTATAGAAAAAAATCTCTCTTAAAAAATAAGTGAATAAATAAAACCCATGTAACAAGTGTGTAACCTAAATACCCATTAAGAGTAAAATGGCTAAATAAACTGTGGTATATCTATGAAAGATTATGTAGTAGTAAACAACCGAGATTAAGAGTTCTGATTATTCTCCTTTTTTTCTCCACTCCAAGGAACATTCTCTACCTCTCTCTGCCCTTCACTGTTCCTTGAGATTGACCTCAATAAACTGCACCACCTGGGCCCCATTGCAAATTGACTTTCCATTGTATTCAACCAAAAAGAGATATTAGCAGAAAACAGAAAGAGAAACAGATCAGACCATTTCTCACCTGTTCTCTCTCTGCTTGGTGTTTCATTTCTGGCCATAGTTGTATGTCTATAGGACTTCAGCTCCCTTTGGACAGTCAGCACTCACTGATCTCAGGTAAAAGTATTTCCCTCCCTTTTCCCCTTCAAGTTAGAACTATTGACAGTTTCTCCTATTGCCATTCTCTGGGTAATTCCACCTCTCATTTTAGCTGAATATATTGACTGTCTTCAGAGTAAATATTTCCTTGGAATGTAACCTAGAAGAGAAGGGAAAAAAAAGATCTTGAATTTATTGACTGAGTTGGCTCACTGGTAAACAGGATTCAATAGTGAAGAGGACACTGTCCTAACCCTCAAGGAACCTCCAACATAGTAAGGTAGAGTCAAATGAGTAAATAGCCAATTACATTGCAGTGTCAAAAATGGCATGATATCATCTACACATGACACTTTGAGGACATAAAGAGAGGAGCACAGTAATTCACATTGGATAAGTCGAGGCAAGGTCATCTGAGGCAATGGCTATTTGTGTTCAGAGGGAATGAACAGAAATGAGCTGGTCTGAGTAGGGGATAGGGTTTTAGATTGAAGGAGAAAGAAGTTCTCACACTTGGGGAGTAGAAGAAAGAGTGATGAAGAAATGGAAGTAGCCTCATATGGTTTCAGCATAGAATTTAATAAAAGTAAGGTAAGGGATAAGTAAGGAGAGATAGGTAGATGACAAGTCATAAAGGCATTATTGATCATGCTAGAATTTAGACTGTCTTAAAGGGAATGGGTAGCTATTGAATAGTATTAATCAGAAGAAATCACTTAATCAGGTATGTTTTTTAAAAAAGAACAAACATATGTGGAAATGGAGTAGAAGGACACATTATCCAAGGTGGAGTGACCATTAAAGTTGTTGCAATACTCCTGTGAGAATACAAAGTAGGGTGATATGAACCAGGGAAACTGTAAGGTTAGAAGCTGAATGGTCTGAATTTGGTGATCAATAGGGCACTGGAGGTGAAAGAGTTAAGGACAGAGAGTGAAGGTCAGCAGATATCATGGTGGTTAAGAGACTGGACATTCCCACTTGGCTGACCATGGTTCAAGTCCCAGACCTAGTGGCTCGCTTTCTCACTTCTCTCTCTGTGTCTCCCTCTCTGATCAAATTAAAATAAATGAATGAATAAGTAAGATTAAAAATAAATAATTCTTTAAAAAATATTTATAAAAAAAATATAGAGAGTGGAACAACAAAAGAAACCAACAGCATTAATGCTACAAAGAATTGGGGTATTATCTGTTGAAAATAACTTTATAGTATTATCAACTATACTGGGGAGAAATGTACAAATGTTGGAATATTCACTTTGCAAGCTAAATAATGTGATTGAATGTATAAAAGAACTTGAAATAAAATAAAATAAAAAGTAAACCAACAAATATTTACTGTGTGTCCCTAAATTGCCAAGAACTCTCCTCCTTTACCCAAACCCAAAACACAATTATCAACCTTCAATGATAAAATCAGAGAAATTTAAAAAAAAAAAATCTTGATAGAGACTTGTTCTAGCTTTAAGGTCACCAGATTTACTACTGTAGAAATAAACATTAGGGGTCAGCAGGTGACATAGTGATTAAGGTGCTGGATTCCCACCTAGTTGAATGTGGTTCAAGTCCCATACTCAGCAGCTTGAAAATCATGCTAGGCATGTGTGCGTGCATACCCAAAATCCCAAGAGGAGAATGGAGGAAAAGGGATTATGGCATGGCCATCCCCCCTGAGGGGTCATTTCTCACTTTCCTTGTCTCTGTCTCTCTCTGGCAAGCACAAATGCCCTATGGCATTAAGCTTTTTTAATTTGCCAGATGGTGTACGTGCACAGTGCAAAGAGACAGAGGAAGAGGAGGGGAAATGAGAAAGCACCTTAGATGGGGAATGATCACAATAAAACACATCCTCCTCCATTTCTCCCTCATGTGGGGTTTTGGGCACACACACACACACACACACACACACACACACAGCATGTTTTAAAAGCCACCATGTCCAGGACCTGAATCACACAGTCGACTATGTGAGATCCAGTTCACATAACCACCAGACCATAGGCTGGCACTATATTTTTGTATTATTTTAACATTAGTAATTTGTAACCCAATTTTTCAATGTGCCCTTTTAAGGATTGGGATAACACAATATATTTATGGTTCCCAATATATACAAATCCTTTATATTGTTTCAAAGATGTTCAATTCTGAGTAAATCATCATACATTTTCCTGTGGATATAAAAATTAGCTTGATCAAACTAATTAGTGATCTCAGACTTGTTTTTTTAAAAAGCTTCCAGCATTACAGAAACTTTAAAACAATAATTAAAATAACTTTTTTAAAAGAATTATTTATTTTTTATTTTATTTATTCATTTACTGATTTTATTTTGACCAGAGAGAGAAAGAAAGTGAAGCCACCAGGTCCAGGACTTGAACCATGGTCAGCCATGTGGGAATGTCCAGTGCCTTAACCACCACGCCACCTGCTGGTCCCCTAAAATAACTTCTTAAAAGAAAATGTAAAAATAAGACCATGTCATACAAGTCCAATTAAATCAAAATTCAATGTGTTATATGAATTATTACAGGTATTGGTAGAGATACAGAAAATGAATCATCACAGTATCAATCATACAAATTAGTCAATAAACATGAGACATTAAGAAATATACAAGAATAGTATATAAAAAGAGTAAATTTGTTTCATTTATTAAGTATATTACTTAGGTGAAATCCACCAGTTTAGAAAAGTACAATTGAGACAATATCAAGAGTGTATGCTATGTTGAGTCCAGCAAGTGGCATGGTGGTTAAGGGTGCTGGACTACCAAATGGCTGATCCCAGTTAGGGTCCTGACCCTTGCAGCTTGTTTTCTCTCTCTCTCCCTCTCTCTCTCCCTCTCTCTCTCTCCCTCCCCCCCGTCAAATTAAAATAAATGAATAAATAAAGTCAAATTTAATTTTTTTTAAATAAGCATGTACACTATGTCAAACATCTGAAAGTGATATTCCACCCTAGGATGAAATTTTGAAAGTCCATATGGCCTTTGATGGTATTTACTTGCCAACGAAACTTAGATGCCAATGCTTATATTAACACAAGTGTTTATTATATGCCTACCATATACAAAGTAACTTGGTAAGTACTGAGTATTTAGAGTTATACCATATGAGTACCTAGCTCAGTGATTCTCAACCTGAGGTGATTTTATCCCCTAGAAGACAATTGCCAATGTCAAGGGGCATTTTTTATTGTTATGATGGTGGTCGGGGGTTGCTACTGGCATTTAGTGAGTAAAGACTAGGTAGGTGGGGCCCAGAATCATAAACAGTCTACAGGACAGTCCCTGACAACTAAATATCTGATCGTAAATGATACTAAGGTTAACAAACCCTATAAGGGGCCAGCAGGTGTTATAGTAGTTAAGGCACTGGACTCCCACATGGCCAACCGTGGTTCGAGTCCCAGACCCTGCAGCTTGAAACTCATGTGTACATGTGTGCCCAAAATCTCAAGAGGAGAATGGAGGAAAAGGAACTTTGGCATGGCTATCCCCATGGATGTAATTTCTCACTTCTGTCTCTCTCTGCCTGTTCTGCGAGTACACGTGTCCTACAGCAAAAGTCTCTCAAAGAAAAAAAAAAAAAAAGGAAAAAACCCTATTATAATAAGACAGGTTTTCCTATCATAAGACATGTTTTCTTTTCTTTTCTTTTCTTTCTTTCTTTCTTTCTTTCTTTCTTTCTTTCTTTCTTTTTTTTTTTTTTTTTTTTTGAGAGGTTTTTGCTATAGGGCACATGCGCTTGCCAGAAAGACAGAGAGAGAGAGAGACAGAAGGCGAGAAATCACCCACCAGGGGGATGGCCATGCCACAATCCCTTCTCCTCCATTGTTCTCTTGGGATCTTGGGCATGCATGCACACATGCCCGGCATGAGTTTAAGCCACTGGGTCTGGGACTTGAACCAAGACCGACTATGTGGGAGTCCAGTGATATAGCCATTACGCTAACTGCTGGTCCCAAGACATGTTTTCTTTTTAGCTTCCCTGTGCTTCAGTTTCCTCCTCTGTAAATTATAAAACAAAATTTCCACCTTATGTTATTAGAGAATGTATGTGCAGTACATAATACCTTTAAAGTAGGTATTTATATTTCATTAATTTTTTAAATTGTGACTCAAAGAGATAAATGAGTTGCCCGAGGACTTAAAATTAGAAAGTATTGGATAAAATATTTTAAACTGTTTGCAAAGTCTGGTTAATTCCACTAGAAATTTGAGAAATAAGCCCTTTGCTAGGAATAATCACCCTGTATTGTAGAATAGATAAACACTGAGATAAATATACACTTTATATTTTTTCCCATAAAAATATAAAGAGTCTTCGACAAGAGTCTGATTCTGTACCCTTTTTCCAGTTGTAAGGAAACGTAGTCTATAACTGCATTTAGAATGAGGAACCATTGCAAATTTTGACACCCCCAAAAAAACACCTCTCACCCAGAATTTACCATTTGTCAGCTTCCAAAGACTTTGAGTTGTTAGTGACATTCTTTAGAGAGATGTCTATGAATTTTAGGTAATAAAAAGGTTTTGGGGGAGCTGGCAGGTGGCATGATAGCCAAAGGCACTGGATTCCCACATGGTCAACCACAATTCAAGCAGTTCGAGTCCCAGGCCTGGCAGTTTGCTTTCTTGCTATCCCTTTCTCTCTCTCTCTCTCTCCCCAAATTAAAATAATAATAATAATAACAAATGGAATTAAATACATAAATAATTCTCTAAAAATTTTTTTTGAAAACTGAAGAATCCTAAAAATACTTCTATGTTTTGGATATATAATAGTTTGTCTCCCATGTGTACATATCTGGAAGCTTGGTCCCCAGTGCAATGATATTGAGAGGAGGTGGAGCCTATTGGGCAGTATATGGATCTTGGAGTTCTGCCCTTGTATTTCTCAGGAGGAAGTAAGTTCTTCCTCTTGTGAAAAGGGGTTAGATCCCGTGAGAATGAGCTATTAGAAGAGGAATACGGCTCGTCACCTATCTCTATCTATCTATCTGTCTGTCTCACTCTCTCTCTACACATGACTGATTTCCTTCCTGCTCTGTTGTTCATGTTGTGATGGAGTGCCAGAGGCTAGCTCCATGCTCTCAGACTTTATCTGCAAGTTGGGCACCAGTGACCAAACCATGGAGGCTCTATTGTTTATAAATCACGCAAACTTTGAACTTCTTTTTGTTGTTGTTTTTAATGATAGAGGGTGTGTGCATGTACAAGTGAAGGGAAGAGAGAAAGAAGTACACTTGCCAAAATCAGGTAGTGCTGCCATCCCTTTCCCCTCCAGTTTCCAGTGGAATGCTCCAGTTCCAAGAACCTCTAGTTCCTCTGGATCCTGGGTGCCCACACACATGCACTTGAAATGTATTCAGCCCCACCTAGGGATCTGAACCCATGGTTGGCCATATGACTCCCAGTCTTCCAGGACATTTGCATTACTGCTACAACACAGTGGCTAAACCTAAACTCATATCTTATGACTCTTCAGGCATTTTATCCAATGTTGAAATTTTTCTCAAAATATCATTTACAATAGAACTTTACCAAAAAGATTTGTTTAATATGCCTAAGATATGTTTGATGAAGTGTTGTTTTATTTTCTTTCTATTAATTTTCATGATAATTTTTGCATTTTACAGATATGAATTATATTTCCTAGAATAGAACCATAGTTTATAATTTTATGGTTCTAGGAAATCAGGTTTTCATTTATATGTGCTTGCTTTTTAACTATCCAGGAATCAAATAGGTCAGTCATAAGTCAGAGGTACTCTGCTTAAGTGATGATTTAACAGAAACTTAACAGAATTTAAAGGAAATGGAGCTCAACTCTAATTGTGCCATTGTCCCATGAAGTGACCTAAATTCTGAAGTCTAAGCATGACACTGTCCTTCTAGAGGATAGAAGCTTTGAAAAGGGTCTTAATGTCCTGACAAGTACCATTTTATGCTAACATTACTATGACTAAGCCTCTTTGAGGTTTCAGATTGATTTAAAAAGTGTTATATTACTATTTTTTATACTTTAGAATGACATGATAGTGACCTTTAAAATATTCAAAGAATATTTTACTTGTAGGTTTTGAAAATTGCATCATAAATAATACTTAAAATCTTAAGCATCAATGGTTTCATCTATATGTCTGTTCCTTAATTCCCTGAGGTCATACTGACAAAATTAGACAGTAAAAATTATGCCTTAGGAGAAAAAGTAACTGTTAGGTATGAAAGGTGGAAGGAGATTGTGATGGAAGAGGAAGGAGCATTGCCTTATTCACACTCAAAACCAATGCTTAGAAATAGAAAATTCTCTTCTGTACAGGTCATAATCAGGTCATAATTCATGTGCAATGCAGTATTTTGTGCACAGATAACAAATTTCATTTTACAAATTATAAAAGACAGAAGGGACACAGCTTGAGTTTTCAGTTTGCAGGCTGACCTTGCAGCAGGGGAGATAGAACTTCGGACTTTGAAATATATACAACCTTTAAATCACCATGGAAAAATAAAATTAAAATTTTTCAATTAAACCTATCCAGACCTGGTTGAAGAAAAGCAATGAAGTTCTAAATGTGAACATTCATTCTCAGTTCACAAACCTCCTGCTCATAGTATATCTGATTTATGCTTCTACAAAGCATATCTGATCCACGATACTATTTTTTGTTTGACCTGATACCAGTCCCTTCAGCATAGCTGATCATCCCTGCTAGCACCAATTTTCTAAGATCATGTCTCTTCCTTCTGTTCTCTACTAGTAGCTTTGGGAGTCATAATTCATTCCAGAATAAGACTTTGACCCTAATATTTTCAGTTTTCCAGGAGGATATAAAATAGTCCCCAAATTGGTTAGTAGCAGAAGAACTGGCAAAAAAGGAATTATCTTTGGTAATCCTCAATAATAGCTAAGGGGGGCCAGCAAGTGGCATGGTGGTTAAAGGCACTGGACTCCCACATGGCCAACCACGGCTCAAGTCTCGGACCTGGTGGCTTGCTTCTCACTTCCTCTCTCTCTCTCTCTCTCTCTGTCTCTCTCTGATCAAACTGGAAAATAATAATGATAATAATAATAAATAAAGTTAAATAAAATAATTAAAAAATAATAATAATAGCTAAGTGAAGTGGCCACCTATTTTCACTTCCAAATTCTACAGGCCAAAGTAAGTAGTATATGGAATCAATTTCTCAAGTAATTTTCTTAACAATCTTTTCTTTAAGAGAAAGCAGTGCTGTCTCTAAATTAATTTTACACAACTCCAGGTCATTAAATAATTACACACCCCTTGCCTCTTACCTTCATTTTGGCCATGGAAAATTTGATAATTAAATTGTTTATTTTTATTTAATAGGCAACACAATTCAGTAATAAGAGAAAACAGCCTACACAAAAGAATCAAGAGGTCTAGGTCCTCTTGTTCTCTTAGAGCTAAACTGTGACAAATCACCAATTTTTTCTGAGTCTTAGATTTTTTTTATAAAACAGAAATAAAAGTTGTCTAGAAATCAAATGGAAAAATAAACACAACAGGGCTTTGTAAAATATAAAATTCTACACTGATAAATCATCAGTTATCCTGTTTCTATCCCCAAAGGAAGTTAAATTTTCATTAGCTTATCTATTGCTTTTCAAGCAGTCCTCCCTCTTGTGAACAATTTACAATATTCATTTGTAAAATAGATGACTTGTGTTAGGAGTATGGCTAAAATAAAATTATGGGCCCCCCCAAAAAGTGGGTCTATAGCTTTGGCTGCTGAAACTGTACAAGGAAGTAAGTGGTCTCACTGCATTGACATTTATAGTTTCAAGAAGCAGCAGCTGAACTGTGTGAGCACTGAGTAAGATCTCCTTCTGTCTAGTAAGTATTGATTCTCAGGCCCAGCAGGTGGCATAGTGGTTAAAGTGCTGCACTCCTACATGGCTCACCATGGTTTGGGTCCCAGAATTGGGGCTTGAAAATCACGCTGGGTGCATGTGCATGCATTGCCCAAAATCTTGAGAGGAGAATGGAGAAGGGATTACGGTGTGGCCATTCCCTCAGGACATGATTTCTCACTTTCCCTCTCACAGTCTCTCTGTCTCTCTCCTTGGTGAGTGCACCTGCCATATGGCAAAACTCTACATGTTAATTCTTATTTGTGAATGTCCTTAGTTTGTTGGGGGTGAAAAAGTGTCCCACAGCTGGGAGCTGCCAGAGTCAAGGTGTAAACGTGAACCATGTTGTCTGACATGGGCTCTGGTGATTCTAACACTGAAAAACATGACTCTCTTTTGAACATTTTCAAGGGATATACAGCACACTTGGCAAATACAGGATTAAACACACTACCTTTGGAAAATGCAAAAAGGAGAATTATAACTACTGAATAGTGGGGTATAGAAGTCCATCTCCACATAATTTAAATTTAACCAGTAGTTTAGTATTTTGCACAGGATTACCATAATTATGTGTACAAATTAAGGATTTTTATCTTCTCCTGACCTGTTGATAGGTTTATCTACCTACCGATTAAAGAGAATCCTAACCTTTTTTTCCTGGCTTTGAGTCTTAAGCAAATTTTTCTTAACATTTTATTATTTTGATTTATTAAGGCAAAAACTGCTTTTCTTGAAATTAAAAAACACAATAAAATAAAAAACACCTATTTAATGACCATAGTGAGCTATATAGCCTCAGCTAGGTGCAACTTTATATAGTATGTTGATTCTACTCACTGAGTTTTATGCCTAAAGTCAGACATGTGTTCATAGATATGTATAAATCAGCTGCATTTGCTATTTTTTTTTTTTTTGGAGAGGTTTTTGCTATAGGGCGCATGTGCTTGCCAGACAGACAGAGACAGAGAGACAGAAAGAGAGAAATCACCCCCCAGAGGGGATGGTCATGCTGCAATCTCTTATCCTCCATTCTCCTCTTGGGATCTTGGGCACACAGGCACACGCGCTCAGCGTGAGTTTTAAGGCACCGGGTCCGGGACGTGAACCACGGTTGGCTATGTGGGAGTCCAGTGACATGGCCATTACGTTAACTGCTGGTTCCCCAGCTGAACTTGCTATTGAAAGTAGTTAGATTAATTAAGATCTTTGGTAAATCATTAAAATGTGGGGCAGAAAGGCATGGAAAGCAACTACAGATACCAGAGACAGTGTAGGAGGAGGGAGGGAATCCAGGGAGGGAAAAAAAAAGCGAAATATTTAAAGAAACAAAAAATAGAAAATTATCTGTTGATGATAACAACAGATTTTATCTGTATGATAACATCTGTGGTTGAGTCAATATACAGTGTATTCTAGATGGAAAACCTCATTTGGGATGCTGTAATGATGTACAGTGAATTAATGTAAAATAAGTAATTTTTTTAAAAAAGAATGGGGAGCAGAAGGAGGGAAGGGGGAGCAAGGCAAAACATTTAATGAATACAAGAATGGAAAATTATCTGTTGATGACAATGTGTATTGCAGAATCTTTGACTGGACCAAAATACAATGTATTCATGCCGGGAAAGTTCATTTTATATGCTGTAAAGATATACAGCTATTAAAAGTAAAATTTTTTTTAATTTAAAGATAAAAATGAACAATGTTGAAATAATGTGTTTATTTTTAAATATTTCTGCCTGGCACCAGCTGAACTTGGTCAAAGTATTGATATGAGCCCTCTTCTGTTCCATTGTTGAGAAGTGAAATAAAACAACCAAAGATAACCTGTTACAACATAATGTACATTTACATGCTATTTTTAAAATTACACCACCAGAAGGTAGGTTCCATTATGTCTTGTATGTATTTGGTAAAATGGTCAGTTCCTCAATGAAGATGGACTCTAAGGGTCCATAGTATGAACTTTAATTAACACTACTTTTTCCAACTTGCCTCGTGAAGCCTTGGATGAGGCCCTTAATTTCCATCTATTTTGATAGCCTACCTAAACGGGTTCTCCAAGCCTCCTGGATCTTTTTGCACCAGGGCCGGGCCGCTCTAATGTTCCCGCAGATTTCGGACACAAACTCGACACCCACCAAACATCCGCCTGAGGGGTTGCTGGGTTGTGCTGTAAGTCCCGTGGGGCCGAGGAACAACAGCGCCTTGCTGCCGGGCACGCGCCAGAACGTCATTTCTATCTAAATGACTTATTTCAGACTGGTTTACAAATACATAAAGTTCTAAACTAAGTGGGATATGGACTACTCTGGTCTGCCTCTCTTAGGCAAGAACTTACTTTAGTGCTTCTGTGACCACACAGGCTGAGACACTCCTCCTCCAAGATGAGTCCTAGCCATAGGCTGCCCATGTGTCCTGGAGGTTCACAGGCCCGTGGCCCTGAAGCCTCTCAGTTATTCCACAGTTAACTAAGCAAAAGCTTACCTTTATGAGGAAGACGTGTGAGGAGGAATAAAACACTAAGCTATCAGAGGGCTAGTGTCAGCACCATACAACTTTTTCTCTCAATTTGCTTACATTTCCCTTGAAAGCCTTAACTAAGTTACGTGAAGGAGCTAGGCTTCATTCGTACCCAATTAGAGGCTGTTCTTTATAAGTAGTAAAATACTTGCTTTTGGAGAATTTTTTTATCTTTTTATAAAAGCCACGAATCATTCACACTTAGTCCTCTCTTCAAAGGAAGCCCCGCCCACAACTGCTTGCCGCTCCGCCTCCTCCAAGGTTACAGCCAGTCCCGTATTTGCTATTGTCGTGGAGGCAGAAGCTATCGCGAGATCCAAGTTGTCTCCTTGGGTGGCGACTGTGTAGACTTGCGCAGAAGAGACAGCTGAAGCCGGAGCAGCAAAAAGGGGGCGGGGCGTCCTGCGTGCGCGTTCACCTTGACCCCACGTTCTGGCGCGCGCCCGGCAGCAAGGCGCTGTTGTTTCTCGGCCCCACGGGACTTCCAGCGCAACCCAGCACCACCGCAGGCGGATGTTCGGTGGGTGCCGAGTTTGTGTCCGGAATCTGCGAGAACATTAGAGCGGCCCGGCCCTGGTGCAAAAAGATCCAGGAGGCTTGAAGAACCCGTTTAGGTAGGCTCCGGATTGATGAAAGGTCAGAGGTCAGAGGTCGGAGAGGGTAGACTGCGTTCCCTCGGGCCACTTAGAAAGGACTTGGATTGTCCCTTTCCTGGAAGTTGAAGAGCTGGGAGAGGCCCGCAGCGCTAGTCTGCACCGCTTCTCCATCCCAGAAGTGCCAGCCTCTGTTTTGCTGCGTCTCTCCGAAGAAGGTGGAGACCGTGAGAAAGAGGCTGTTTTTCTCCGGTGGACTGGGGCCTGCCGGGCATTGTTCCAGCGTCCACACTCCGTGCCGAGGGGCTGTCGCACTCCCCAGCCTCGCGGTGGCTGGTGTGCGGGGAGCGATCGGGCGCTGACCACCAGGCGCTGCCTCCCTGACCCGCTCCGCGGTCTGTCGGGAACAACCGAGTGGGTATCGCCTTTCGCCGCAGGTGTGCCCCTGCAGGCTGGATCTGCGCAGCGGTCTAGTTTCTTGGGGCACTGGGTTGTGTAAAAGGGGAGGCAGGAGCTTTTAAGGTAGCCTGACGGAAAGTTATCAGTTACCCCTGGTTGGAGTCTCAGATGAATCACGTTTGCATTCAAAACCAACCTGGCACGTTGTGCATTTGACTTGTGATACTTGCTGGATTTCTCAACTTAGATACGGCTGTTATCTGATGATTGACTGCTACAGTCAGATATACAGTATTAAGTAATGGCCATTAAGCTTCTGCCTTTTTTCTGAGAGGGTTGACAGTATCAAAAGGTAGAAATCCTAGATGTTTAATGTCATCCTACTTGTACTTAAATTAACTCAGTTGAGGTTTTAACTGAACAAAAAATTTTAAGTCATCATTACTGTTACTTTTAATTATTCCAGTGGGCGATAGCAAGAATGATGAAACTTCCTTGAATAGAAGTGATCCGTAGTAACTGAATTGTCACCAAAATGACTATTTGGTTGATGATCAGTATCTATGCTAGAAGCAAATCAGTGGTGAGCAGTAGTAGGGTTATTGTGTCTATGCTGGATAATTTGCACTTCCTAGAGCTTTGAAGGACCAACTAACCAATATGATAGCAGTTAAATATAATTAACTTTTTTTTTTTTTGAAAGGTTTTTGCTATAGGACTCGTCTTCTGGCCAGAAAGACAGAGAGAGACAGAGAGACAGGAAGCAAGAAATCCCCCCCCTAGGGGGAATGGCTATACCGCAATCCCTTCTCCTCCATTCTCCTCTTGGGATCTTGGGCACACATGTACATATGCCGGGTTTGAGTTTAAGCCACTGGGTCTGGGACTCTAACCACGGTCAACTACTTGGGAATCCAGTGACAAAGCCATTAATCCGTCTGTTGGTCCCAGTATAATTAACTTTAGAAACATGCTGTTCTGTGTCATCTATTGCTCTAAAAAACTGTACTTATAGAATTGTCTTTTAAAATCCTGGGTTAGAAAGATTGAGAGGAAATAGAATCTGTTGGCAAGAAATCTTATAAGGGCATTTTTCAAGTTTATGTAACTAACGTGTTTTAAATGAAAACACTCGTCTTGGAGCTATCACTACAGAAAAGGAAAACACTGTGGTAATGCTAGACCATTAAGAGCTTTTAAGTTCTAGTAGTGGTTAGACTTCACATACTTAAGGCATCAACCACCTTGGACAGCAAAAAGGCAAACACTCCTTATTGGCATTTATAGTCAGAACCCAGGCTAACCGTGGATTTGTCGTAAATCAGGGTTTATATGTGCCTTATGATGAAGAGAGAATTTGGAGAGGAAAATTTAGGTTTAATTTATATTTATTGTCTTAGTAACTTAACGTTTTAATATTAATTTTTCTAGCAGTCTATTTTCTGTTAAACCTAGAGTTCAGCCAGTTTTCTCTGCCTCATTCTGGCCCAGAAATAGTAAATAAGTTTCATATTACCCGAAGTCTTCTATTGTAGAATATGGGTGAAAGAGACTTCTCCAGAAAGACATATGAGTTAAAGTACTGTTATGTCTGTAAAAGGAGGGAAGATATTCAGGGAGTTGGAGGTCTTTGTTTCTCTTTCTTTTGCCTATTTATACCCTGGCACTCACCTGGCATTAAGGGTTCAGTGCTAAATAGGATAGTATTCCAGCCCAGCTTTCAGGTAGTGAACACTGCAGTAGTTTGATGGAGAGGGCCCTAATTCAGTTTCCCTGATCTTGGAAAGTTTTCCAGGGAAGACTGGGACAGACAAAAAAGTATGGAAGAAAACTTCAAGCGAAAGACTTTACATTTAAATGCAGGACGGTTAAAGCATGGTCTGTATAGAAATTTTAACATAATCATGTTTTATGCAAATGCTGACCAAGGAAAAGGAAGAAGTAGGACCATGGGAGGTGTGCTACATACAGTATTAAGAAAAGTAGGAGAAAGATGTAGGGATGGTTAGAGATAAGTATAATTTGACTACTGCTTGACTTAGTAACTGCCAGTTACCATTTTGTTCGTAAGTATCTTGGACCAGATACCTTTTTTGACTCTCTATGGATAAATATCCCTTAGGAAAAGAGTCAACCAAACCCAGATATTATTTATTTATTCACTCATTCATTCTTGATCACACGTGTTTGCTCATTTGAGAACTGGACAAATGGAGAGCCTTGCTAGAAATCCTGGTATTTACTTTTCTTCAGTTTATCACTGATAAATACCTTGAATGTCTACTTAGAATAAACAGGTTGAAAGCAAGCATCTACAGGAATGTGTAAATTGTAGTGGTATACATGAATTAAAGATACTGTTGAGTCATTAGAAAAGTCATGACTTGCTTTTCTACACAAAAATGCATCATGAGTGTTTTCCGACAACCCAGTAGATGGATCTTAACCAGAGAACATAATAAATAAGTGAAGGAATATGTTCTAGTTCTACTATAATTTATCTGTTACAAAATTGTTATTAGAAATGTGGCATGTATTACTTCTGTTCACATCCCACTGGCTAGAACTCGTGGTGGGCAACCCATTTTCCAACTATTTATAAGTTCAGAAAGAAAGAGACAGCTGATTATCTGAAACAAGGTTTCTCAAACTGGAATTTTTTAGGGAACCTAAAAAGTAACAGGGGTAGTGTCTGGTTCCGTGGATATTCTGACTTAATTGGATGGAATACTCCCAAAACTTCAGGATTTTCAGAAGTTTTTCATGTGATTCTTCTAATATGTAGCGAAGTCTACAATGTATTAATCTATCATCCCCCATTCTATCACATTAAAGTTCGGTTATTGTAAAATGTAATAAAAAGCATTCTTGGGATGATAATGGCAGCCAGCTACCACTAACTAAATACATGTAAATTTTGGTACCATGGTATTGTACTTAAATTATTTTTAACCACAATCCTGGTATCATCCCTATTTTAGAGATGAGAAAACTGGCACAAAAAGATAACTATTCCAATGCTATGCCAAAGCTGGAATTAAAATGTAAGTCTTCAAAGCTTATATTCTTTCCTCTTTCTCTCTCTCTCCCTTTTCCCCGACTCTCCCTCTCTCATAAAGGAAAAAAAGATGTGGCCATTTTATGAATATTGTTTCCCATTTGTGACTTGCCTTCTTAGTTCTGTAGTAGTATGATACCTTTTGAAAAGCCAAAGTATTGAATTTTGATGAAGCTTAATTTACTATTTTCTTACATGGTGTCTTTTTTCGTTTCCAATTTAAAAAAAAAAAATGTCACTTGAATTTTCTCTTCTAGAAGTTTTGTAGTTCTAGCTTTTGTATTTTAGTGTACAGTCTACTCTGAGTTAATACTTATATAAGTTATGAGATAAAGGTGAAGGTTAATTTTTTTGCATATGGATATTCATTTATTGAAAGGGATATACTTTCCCCATTGACTGCCTTTGAACTTCTTTTAAAAAAAAATCAATTGATCATACATGTGCATGTCTATTTTTTTGGTCGCATTGATTGTCTAAGCCAGAGATCTAGGGTTGATCCGGAGAAATGAACTGCTTTTTGGGAATTTAGTTGTGGCATGCCTTTCTGTGATTGTCCTTGTGTTTTTCTTGATTGGGTTTCATTGAACTTGGTTTTCTGCGTTGATAGTTTTTATTGGATATGGAAAATTTTTATAGATGACTTTTTTCAGATACACTTTTTTTTTTACCCTCTCCTCACTTTCCCCACTCAGATTCCAATTCCATACACGTGAGACAGCTTGACATTTTCCAGTCGGTCTCTGATACTGTGTGTATTATTCTTGTTTATTCCTATACTTCATTTTCAGTAGTTTATATTGTTACTGTGTTTAAGCTCATTCTATTTTTTTTCTTTTTTATATATTTATTTTTGGGGAATGGAGCATGTATAATCTATTAATCTTATACAATATATTTTTCATTTCAGATACTGTTTTTCGATCTCCAAAAATTCCTTTTGAGTCTCTTGTGTAGCTTCAATTTCTCTTCTTCATCCTCGTGTTTCTATTGACTTACCGGAATTTATCAAGACTATTTACAATAGCTGAAAATATTTACACTAGACACAAGGTGTGTATTTGCTAATTATATCATCTATTTTATTTCTGAGTCTTTTTGAGTTCTTTTTTCTGATAGTTCTGGGTCTTTCCTGTATCTTTGTATGCCTGGTTAGTTTTTACTTTGTACTAGACATTCATGTTAAGATTCTGTTTCATTCTTTCATGTGTTAGACTATGTCCTGAGTTACCCGGAATTAATTTGATCCTCCCAGAGCTTGTTTTTAAGGTTTATTAGGATGGGATCCGAACACAATATTTTGTAGTGTAACTTCTTAGTCTAGCCATTAGTCTAAGGCCAATTTGGGTTCAATAATAAGGAAGTTCTCATTTCTAAAACCTCTACACTTTGCATCCTATATTAGGAACGCTTTCCACAAACTATTCCCAGCCATGCCGGGGATTGTTCTACGTAATTCTGGTGGACGCTTCTTCAGCTTTGAATATTTTCCTCACACACAAATCTAAAGCTTTACCCTCTCAGAGACTCAAGGAATTCCTCTGCATATCTCTATAGCCCTTATATATATTGTATATTTCCCTCTTAGATATTTTGCTTCACAAAGTCTATATTCTATCTCCTTAACTTAAGAGAGGCCACTGAACTCTTGAATTTCTCCCATCCTCTGCTGTTTTTGGAAACTCCTTTCTAGGGATAAGCTGGAGTAAGGGTTCCCTGCTACCCTGGTTTGCCTGGGACTGAGGGGTTTTCCAAGATGTATCACTTTGATAACAGAAACAGAAAAGTCTCAAGCAAACTAAGAAGAGTTGGTTACCCTTTTGGAGACTGTAAAAGAATTTACCGAAGAATTTGTTTTACTTTATTCAGGGACACTGTTAGAATTTTTCTGCAGGTATACCCAATCTGCTATTAAATGACTGTGTTCTGGGTGTATTCTGCCAACTTTTTTTCTTTAAAATTTCAGTAATGTTTGCTTTTCTAAAATTATTTAACAGTTTTTTATAGCCATCTTTTTGTTATTACTTCCTGCTTTTATTTCATGAAAACACTGTTATCTACTCAAACATGATGATATTGACTATATGTAATAAGGTAAAGTCCTATTCATACAGCACCCTCTATTTTTTATTTGAAAGCTTTTCTTTTTTTAATTTATTCTCCCACTGGAGAGCTCTAAATTTTCTATTGTTGATTGTGAGCTCATCTTTTACAGTTCATATTCTCTGCTTCATTACAAGCAAGCTTTTATTGTCTCTGTCAGAGAATTGATACTCTCCATCGCAGCAACCTTGCCTTTAGAGGGACAGGGTAGGTAAGGGCCTGGCAGTTTTCACCATATTACTCCACTATTATCTGTCATTGTGATCTTGACCCATTTGGATTATACCACCAAGTTCACCACTATTGAGCAGAAAAACCATCTTGATATATGCTTATCTTTTGTACTAATACATTTACACTGACATTTAGCTTTTCTGTCTGATTTTCCTCCATATTATTCTTTAGTAATACTCAAAGTTTTTGATCAGCTGAGTAGTTCTGTTCTGTTTTGTTTTGTTTTAAATAGGTCTGAGTATTCCTGAATGGTTTCTTTAGCACTCATTTCTCATTCTTTTCTAGATTTGGAGCAGAGCAGTTCTGAGTGGGGAGTTAGTTGGGGTAGAGGGTGTAGACCATTCTGTGTGCTCAGTTTATAACAACAACAGCAAACTCTATTCTTTGTGTTGAATTAAGAGTTCAAATTTATACTTCTTTCATATCCTCCCCTAAGCAATAGCACTTTGCTAGGTACTTAGTGGAGTCCATATTTACCAAATTCCTGATTGAATTTTATTCAGCAATGAAATTATTGAGAATGCTTCTTAAACTGCACATTAAGCTAAATTTTAATTTGTATACATCCATTTTTTTCCATCACTAGGCTGAAATAGCCACCAACCATTGCTGTAACCTTATTTTCGATCTCCATAAGTTGTTCTATATTTCATACAGGAATTGGCTGTTGTTTTGAGGGAAGTATACTTTGGGGCTTACTTTGTATAGGGGATGATTTCTGCCCAATTTCCTCTTTTGAAGTAACCAAGCTTCCTTTCCTTTTTTGCTACATATTTTTCTTTCTCTTCTTTCATTCTGTCTCAGCTGTATTTCCCTTAGTGATCATCACCAACTTATTTTTTGCCCAGCTATTCCTCTTAAGGTTTTTATCTGCTAGTCATAAAACAAAATATATTTCTATTGATTTATTTGCTCCTGTTGCGAAAAAAGATATGGAGTTTATGCACAGGTCAAGTGAAGTTTTATTAATCCTTTGAGATTGTAAAATAAATAGAAATTCAAGTGATGATATGAGTACAAATGTTACTACAACCCTTCAAATAAGTGTTTCAAAGCCATTTCAAAGCCTTACCTTGCTATCATAGCTTATTAAATATATTTTTAGAATTTATTTTATACAACAGATCACTTTTACCAAATTTATATGTTACAGACCAATAAAATCAGTAAAATTTATTTGATACATGTATGTTGAGTATGTTTCTTATCTATATTTGACTTAATAAAAAAAGAAAATATGCATTGCCTTTTATTGTCTCTAAAGATTTCATGTTATATGTAGGGACTATGAGTAGGAACCACGAGTATATGCTAAATTTCTCATCTGGCAATATTTAATTACTAAAATACCTCTCTTGGTATGCTTACTGTTGCTGTTGTCTTCCAGAGTTCACATTTACCAGAAAAAACTTGAAAATGAGTAGCCGACGGAAACGTGCTCCTCCAGTGAAGATGGATGAAGAAAAGCAGCAGCAGCTTCGTTGGAACATGTATGAGGACAGGAGGAATGAACCTCTCACCTTAAGCGATGATGAGCACTCCTGCCCCGCTGCAGACTCCTCTTCTGCTGACTGCATCATCCTAGAAGATCATCTAAAGGAAGAAGTGGCTTACAGAGATAAGTGTTCAGAGGAAGTGTGCCTCTCAAAATCAATTGAAAAAGAAGAGTGTATTGGTACTTTTTCCCCTTTGTCTGTGAAGTTGAATATTGTGATTTCTCCCCATCATGCTGATAATTCTTGGAAAGCATTTCTAGGAGAATTAACTCTTCAGCTTCTTCCTGAACAGAATTTAATTGAAAATTTTTCTGAAAGGAGTTTTACATTGATGAGTTCAGGGTCAAAAAGTCAGTTCCTGATCTATGTTCACTCAAAATCTGAAGATGTAGAAAAACAGGAAAAAGGACTTGGAGAATCAGTCGATATTTGTGACATGGGTATTCAAGTGGAATCATCCGTCAGTGATGAAATGTTAGAAGATTTGGGGTGGCTGCAAAAGAAAAGAAGAATAAAACTTTACCAAAGACCTGAAGGAAATCACATTATCAAGGTACTTCATTTTTGTGTTATCTTTTAAGGTTCTTCTACATTGGCAGTCCATTTTGAAGTAACTAGAAAGAAGGTAGAAAAAGCCAGCAATACATTAAGTTTCAAAACATATTTTCTTTTGGGCTTATAATAACTATTAAAAAATATGTGTTTTAGCTAATTATTTCTAGAATGTACTTTGTGAAGGATATCTTTCGGATTCTTTGTTTTCATCTTAGCAACTTCATTTCATCCTCATCATCTATTCCTCTTACTAGAGCAGTCTTTTCACTACTTCTCTTTCTGATCTTGCTTTTTCTTTCTTTTTTTAATTTTTAATCAATTAACTTATTTATATTCATTCCCTGAGCATCGTCACAGCAAACAAAATGTGATTTCCCATCCAAAATAATACTGCATAGTGGTTTAATCATACATGTTATCATCAATAATTTTCCATTTCTAGTTTTATATATATGTGTGTGTGTGTGTGTGTGTGTGTGTGTGTGTTCCTCCTATACTACCTCAGGTGTCTATAGTTGTTTTCCATTCTTTTTTCCCCCCATATTTTATTGATTCACAAAATTTCTTAAATAATCTAACTATTTTCAATAGCAGGCTCAGCTGGTATATACATATCTGTGAATACATGTCTCACTTTAAGTGTGAAACTTTGAGTAAAATGAATATATTATAAAGTAGCACCTAGTTGATGCTATATAGCTTACTACAGTTATTAAATAGGTATTTTTTAATATATTTTTTTCATTTCAAGAAAAGCAATTTTAGCTTTAATAAATTGAAGAAATGCTAAGGAACTTTGCTTAAAACTTAGAGCCAGGAAACATGTTAGGATTCTGTTCAAATAGTAGGTACATGAACCTATTGCTGGCTAAAAACAGGACACAAGTCCTTAAAACTGGAAAACAAAGCCTAGAAGAAAATCAGCAATGTTTTAGTCAAAAGTCATAAAATTCTATTTCACCAGTTCAGTCTCATGTACTTAATCTATCTTCTGTTGTGGTTCAATCTTCCTGATTAAATTCTAGTATATAATAATCAACTCCAGACTTGTCACTACCATTAAGTTGGCCATTTTCTTAGTTTTTGAACTCTTATTTCTGTGTGTCTCTATTTAATTTTCCTCCTATAGCACTACCCTGAGAACTTCTTAGAGAGCTGGTCTGGTGTTAGTAAATTTTTTTAGGTTTTGTTTATCTGAGAATGTTCTTATCTTTTCTTCCCATATGAAAGATAATCTTTCCGGGCACAGTATTCTTGATTGAAACCGCTTTTCCCTTAACACTTTGAATATATTTTACCATTCTTTCCTTGCTCACATTTCTGATAAGAGGTCCACTGTTAGCCTGATGGGGTATCTTTTGTAGGTAACTTGACTTTTCTCTCTTGCCAATCTTAGTATCTTGTCATTATCTTGTGGTTTTGGTCAATCTGGCTATAATTTATCTTAGAGAAGATCTTGGGTTGATTCTGTTTGGGTTCCTTTGTATTTCTTGGGACTGGATCTTTGAATGCCTCTCTAGGTTTGGAAAGTTTTCTTGCAGGATTCATGGAATAGATTATCAATGCCCTTTCGAGTCTGTGCCTTCTGGGATACCAATTATTCAGATGTTTGGACATTTGATGGTATCTAGTATTTCTCGTATATTATTCTCATTTTGGGGGGCAATTTTCTCAGTCTTGGTGGATTTTTGAGACCAGCAATTCTGTCTTCTACATCTGGGATTTGATTTTCTGTATGATTTAGTCTGCTTTTAATACTTTCAAGGGAGGTTTTGACTTTCTGTATTATAGCCTTCATCTCTAACAGGTCCATTTGATTATTTTTTATAGCATGTATTTCCTCTTTTAGATCGTGCAAGAATTTCTTCACCTCCTGGAATTCATTAGCTCCTTTCTCCTGCCTCTTCTGCAGTTCATTGTCTCTCTTCTCTTCCATCTCTGTTAGCTTTGACACTATGAATATTCTAAATTCTTTATCAGACATTTCCATGAGTTTCATTGTGCTGTCTGGGGATGAAGAGGAGTTATTTTTTCCCCTTGAAGGAGAGATATTTTCTTGCTTTCCCATGTTTCTTGTGACCCTGCAGTGATTTCTAGTCATCTGATGGATGGTGCAATTCTTCGTAATTCTTGAAGTTCAATCTGAGCATTCAGAGGCGTGCAAGAGGAGGTGATCTGTAAACTCTCTTCCATTCCGTTTTCACTCTTTGTGCTTCAGATTCAGTGGGAATAGAGAAATATTCTGACCCTCATTGTATTCAGATGTTTGGGTCCTGTTCACTTGGACCTGTCTAGACACTTAGTGCATAGAGGCCACTAGAAATGAATCTGGAGGGAGAAGTCTCTGCAGAAAGTCTTCATTTTTAGTCAAGGAAACCATTATTTCATAGCTCAAGTTTGGTATCCATCTCATGATGGGCCTGGAGGTATGCCTTTCCCACTAGAAATTAATCTGGAGGGAGAAGTCTCAGCAGAAAATCTCTAATCTTGCCTTTTTAAATCCCTCATGACTTGGTCCCAGGAATGGAATGTTATGAATGTAAACAGAATTCTATTCTTTACTGTCTGCAGAGTTAAGTATAATTTTTCTAATCATACATACAAATCTCTCTTTCAGTAGGCCCCCTTTTATTCCCCCCCCTTCAGAGAGATTTTTGCTATAGGGAAAACGTGTTTGCCAGAGAGACAGAAAGCAAGAAATCACTCCCCAAGTAGGGGTGACCACATCACAGTCCCTTCTACTCCATTCTCCTCTTGGGATTTTGAGCATGCGTGCACACACGCCTGGCATGACTTTTAAACTACAGGGTACAGGACTCAAACCATGTTCAACTATGTGGGAGCCAAGGATGTGACCATTCCACCATCTGCTGGTCACTTAATAGGTCCTTTGTCTTTATCATTTATTACTCTTTTTATTTTGTCCCAGAAACTTAATTTGTTTCTTTCAGATAACCCGCTGTCTTTCTTGCTTTTGCTTTCACAATTCTCTCTTTCTGGATTGTTCATTTCTTTTTCCTAGTTTATCCTATATTATTGAGTTCAGAGTTTACTTTCTCCAAGGACGTGGTTTTCTTTTTTTGGAGAGGTTTTTGCTATAGGGCACATGCGCTCGTCAGACAGACAGAGACATAGAGATAGAAAGCGAGAAATCATCCCCCAGGGGGGATGGACACGCTGCAGTCCCTTCTCCATTCTCCTCTCGGGATCTTTGGCATGCATGCACACGGCCGGCATGAGTTTTAAGCCACCGAGTCCAGGACGCAAACCGCGGTTGACTACGTGGGAGTCCAGCGACATAGCCATTATGCTAACTGCTGGTTCCCTCCAAGGATGTGTTTTTAAACCGCATTGGTGACATTACATTGCCTTCCTCCCAGAATATGAGATACAAATTTTTACTTTTGCCCTGGCCACTTGTAGTGTTCTTGTATTTTAGATTTTTACGCCTTATTAGACTATAAAGACTTTTATCTTTACAGCCCAATAAATGATTTGGTACCTAACAGATTTTTAGTTCATAAATCAATAAATTTGTAATTCATTTTAGGCTCTGCCGTTCACAAACCAAATAATACGAATCATTTAAGTGATCTAATTTCAGTTTCTTTCCGTATGAAATATAAATAATACCCATCCTTCTTACCGTATAGAATTGAGTTCAAAACAGGTGAGATAGTGTTAAATAAATGTTAAATAAATGTATTAAATAGTTTTAAATAAATAAATTTTCCCAGGAAAGTCATGATGTAATTTGCTATGTTATTGTGTGCAAAAATACATCATAACTTTTCTGATGACCCAATGCTTGGTAGACTATGAAACAATTTAATTTGTCTTCATAGTAAAACTTGAAAGGTAAAGAAATTCTGGGTTTTTGTTTTTGTTTTTTTATAATTTGCTATAAGGCACATGTGCTTGTGAGAGAGAACAAGAGAGAGGGGGGAAATAAGAACCTCCCCCCCATGGAGGATCATACTGAAGTTCCTCCTCTATTACTCATTTCAGGATTTTGTACTCACATGCACAGGCACCTGATGTGTTTTTCAAGTGGCCAGGTGCAAGACTCGAACCATGTAGTTGGCCATCTGATGTGCAACTGTCTCAGCCACCATACCACTGTCTGGCCTGCCTGAAATTCTAAAATGTTAATCTCACTTTTTAACTGAAAAACTATCTCTTAAAACATTTTTTATATTAAAAAGCAATTGCATCATGGCCCTATTTAAAATTTCAGAATTAACAGAAAGAAACCAAATTTAGAAGCATTAGATTGCAGTTAATTCTTCTAAACAATAAAACCGTAGCCAAACATTCCCACTTTTTACAGATAGTACGTAGCAAAACTGTGGTTCAGTGATAATAAGTACATAAGAATTCATACCTTGTATATCTTTGTTTTATTTACCTCCCCTACAAACCAAGTCTTGATCTATTATTTTTCCCTGATCCCAATTTTTATAAAGATTTGAATATTTATTTCTGCTATAGTAAGCCATCTCCAGGTGAACACAAAGCAGAGTTACAAATAATAATGAAGTATGATCATTGTCACTTACTCTTGTGTAATGCTAGTGATTTTTGTTATTTATTTATAGGGGAGGTAAATAAAACAAAGATAAATAAGGTGTGAATTCTTACATACTTATTATCATTGAACTACAGTTTTGTTACATACTATTTTATTTATTATTTTCTGTGATTTTTTAAAAAATTGATAGGCTTTCTCAGAACAATTTTAGGTTTAGAGAAATAGCAGAGAGAGAAGATTTCCTATATTTGATATACTATCTCTCGTCATCTCATATATTTCCCCTAATTTTTAAACTTTTTATTTTTATTTATTTATTTTTTTTTACATTTAATCACTACATTTTTACAGTGTATAACATGGTTTTCCCAGTGTGATTACAGTGCATATTGGTCAAGTCAGAGACATTATCATATATATTATCATTAACAGATAACTTTTCATTTTTGTTCTTTAATAAAAGAATTTGAGAATATTAGTGAGTCAAGTCTAAAAAATAGTCCAGGGAAATGAAGGACTCTAACATTTGTTGACTGTCTATAAGAAATATTTAAAATTATACTAATCATACTATACTCCTACACTTTATAAATGAGCATTGAATAAAAATAATTTGATTATTTCTTCCCAAGTTTGTTTAACTCTTGAATATCCGTACCAATGTTTAAATTCAAGTATGTTGACCTCAAAACTTCATACTGCATTGCTTCATTACAGTCAAGATATTTAACACTAATCAAGGTCTTTTTTCCTATACAATTTAGTGTTCGACCCAGTAATAAGGATTTTCACACCTAACTGCTTAAACATCCTGGCATGTGCTTCAGAATCTTCTAGGGGAATCCTCATTTTTAACAGATTTTACTGATTATTTTGATCAGATTTGAGTATCACTGATTTAGTAGGTAGAATTAGGTGTTCTTATCATATTCTCCCAGGTTTGATTTCAATTAGGGATTTTTTTTTCCAACAAATTGAGTGGGATATTTCACATCGCAGATACTTGCATTTGTGAAATAAAATTGTTGAAAATTAAAATAGGTGGAGATTTGATAGTAAATATTTAGTGTTTGTAGAACAGATACTGTGAATACCTTTTTAAATGGTCATGCTACTTTTTTTTGGTAAAGAGTATACATTTAAGTATAAACTGCTATGTTGATTAATCCTTCATAGGTTGGAATTTATCTTTTGGAAGCTGGCCTAGCAAAACTTGACTTTTTCAGTGATGCAAATTCGAGAATGAAAAAGTTCAATCAGCTCATGAAGAGAGTAATGGAAAAGCTATATAATTTTATTATTCCAGGTAATTTTTAAGTAAACTTTAAAACTGCTATTATTAAGGTCTCTCTTTATTTTTTTTTCCTGTCTTCTAGTCCTAACAATTAGAGAAATGGCCAATAAAACCATATAAAAATTAAATGACCTCCATAAAATCACCCTATGGCAGAATTATCCTTACCTAAAATGCCCCGACTAATATAATTTGTTTCTTCACTTTTGCATAACATTGTATTTAGCTTGTGATAAGTATTAAATAAATGTTTGTAGAGTAAATATGCGACATTATTTCTGTGCTTTTATTTGATGAGGGCAATAGATTCTTTGCTAAGCTTTATTCTACCTCTCCTTTGTAGTCTGACAGAGCCTGGTTCTATAAAAAAACAGATAACTGGGACCAGCAGAAGGCTTAATGATTCACTAGACTCCCACATAGTCAACTGCAGTTTGAGTCCCACATTGGTGGCATAAAACTCAGTCTAGACACATGTGTATGCATACCCAAAATCCCAAGAGGAAATTAGAGAAAAAAGGATTGCAGCAGGGCCATCCCCTCTAGGGGGTAATGTCTTACTTTCTGTTCCTCTATCTCTCTGTCAAGCACCTGTGCTTTATAGCAAAAATTTCTCTCTAAAAAAAACCAGATCACTTTGCTCTGCTTTTTGGCACGATGTAACATCCTTGATCAGGGCTGCAGTTTCAGATTTTTTGCACTTAATTACCAATAGAGCATGAGAGGTTTTTTGTAGCCCATCAACACTATTGGAAAGACAGCTTAAATTTTGAGTCCTTTTCATGGTGGGTCAGCATTAGTCCAGGTACAAATTTTAGAACATTTTTATACTGTAATTTATTAATGAAAACAGTTTTTTTTTTTTTTTTTTTTTTTTGAGAGAGATTTTTCACTGTAGGGCGCGTGCGCTCGCCAGACAGACAGAGAGAGACATAGAGACAGAAAGCGAGAAATCACCCCCCAGGAGGGATGGTCACGCCGCAATCCCTTCTCCTCCATTCTCCTCTCGGGATCTTGGGCATGCACGCACACGCGCCCGGCGTGAGTTTTAAGCCACCGGGTCCGGGACACGAACCGCGGTCGATTACGTGGGAGTCCAGCGACATAGCCATTACGCTAACTGCTGGTTCCCAATGAAAACAGTTTTAAAGCTTGGCTGTTGAGAAACTCTTTTTTAAATTTTTTTTAGAGGTTTTTTGCCTTAGGATACATGGGCTCATCAGAGAGAGAAACAGAGACAGAAGAGGAAAAATGAAAACTCCCCAGGGGGATGGACACACTGCAGTGCCTTCTCCTCCTGGGGTTTTTGGACATGCACACACATGTGCCCAATGTGAGTTTTAAGTCACCAGGTCTGGGACTTGAACTGTGTTGTGCCCAATGTGAGTTTTAAGTCACCAGGTCTGGGACTTGAACTGTGTTGAGCTATGTAAGAATCCAGCAATATAACCATTATACCACCTGCTGGCCCTGATTGTTGAGCAATTCCTGTAG
Source organism: Tupaia belangeri chinensis (assembly GCF_000334495.1). NCBI lineage: Eukaryota > Metazoa > Chordata > Mammalia > Scandentia > Tupaiidae > Tupaia > Tupaia belangeri. The sequence goes on along the minus strand of NW_006159437.1, from coordinate 192,132 downwards.
TATATTCTTTGCAAAACTTCAAGGCTTAAGTTGAGGAAGATCTCTTATTTTAGCATTAGAAGGAATGTTTTTTTTTAAATTTTGGAGGGAGAGACTTTTTTGCTATAGAGCATGTGCACTCATCAGAGAAACAGAGACAGAGAGAGAGAGAAAGCAAGAAATCACCCCCGAGGTGGGATGTCATGCCACAGTCCCTTCTCCTACATTCTCCTCTTGGGATTTTAGGCACACACACACGTACACACATATCTGGTATGAGTTTTAAGCTGCTGGGTCCAGGATGTGAACTATGGTAAATTGTGTGGGAGTCCAGCAACATAACCATTACACCACCTGCTAGTCCCAGAAGGATTGCTTTTTTCATTCATTCATTGATTCATTCATTTATAGCAGACAGAGACAGAGTGAGAGAGAAGGGAAAATGAGAAAGCAAGCCACCAGGTCTAGGACTCGAACTGCTATCTGCCATTTGGGCCAGCTCCTTTAATTACTACCTGCTGGCCCAGGATTGCTTTTAAAAATACATCTAGAGTTTTTGCCAGGTTCATGTGCGTGTGTACCCAAGATCCCGAGATGAGAATAGAGGAAAAAAGCAGCATGGCCATCCCCACAGGAGGGTGATTTCTCGCTTTCTGTATCTCTGTCCCTGTCTGTCTTTCTGATGAGCTCATGCACCCTATAGCAAAAACCTCCCAGAAGGAAAAAAAGTACATCTAGAGTTTTTAAAGGTACATTAAGAATTCCATTATTAATACAATTTGAACTTTTTTAAAGCATGATTTCTTTTTTAAAAAAAATAATTTGATTTTATTTATTATTTTTAATTTGACCAGAAAAGGAGGCAGTCGGGGGTGGGGGGGAGACAGAGAGGGAAAGTGAGAAAGCAGGCTGCCAGGTCTACAACTTGAACCATGGTCAACCATGTGGGAATCCAATGCCCTTAACCACTACACCACCTGCCAGCCCCTAAAGCATGATTTCTAAGGAAAATTTCAAATTCAGTTAATACTAGATTATACTGGTATGTATTAATAAAAGTCTGAAATAATCGGGCATATAACTGTACATTATTTGTGAAGTTTTAAAAATTTCAAATGGCATATTTTTTTTACTAGAAAAAGTAAGTTATGTGTTTTTTGGTTCAATTTTTTCATTTTAGACCTGATGTAGTATGTCCTGAAAGTATATGGCCTGAATGAAATGCAATTCAAAAATAAATGGTTCATTTTTTCATCTTGAAAGAATTATGCTCTGGATAAAAAATCATTAGTTGAAAGGAATTTATATTTGTTGAAGGTTTATATTTATTTTTCCTATTAGAATAAAAATAGGTCTTCTTCCACAGAGTAATTTTGTCCACTGAATAAATTTGATACTCTTTCAGGTTTGCATTAGTAGCTTTAGCTTGTGTCCCATGATCAGCTGCTGAGTGCAACCAAATGCCTTTCATTCTTTTGCATAAGAAATAGAATGGAGGGGCCAGCAAGTGTGTGGTGATTACGGCGCTCTACACCACAGGTTATGTACTGGATGCGGTGGCTTGCTTTCTCACTTTATTTCTCTTTCTCTTGCTCTGTCTGTCTCTCTCTCTCTCTGGTGAGCACACATGCCCTATAGCAAACTTAAAAATAATCACCTTAATAAATGAATAGTTAAAAATGAGTCAGCAGGTAGTATGGTGGTTGAAGCACTGGGCTCCCACTTGGCAGACTACAGTTTGAGCCCCAGACCCAGTGGCTTTCTTTCTCACTTTCCCTTTCTCTCTCTGTCCCTCTCTAGTACATTGAAAAATAACAATAATAAATAAAATTAAGTAATGATTTTTTAAATAATTAAAAACAAAAGAAGTAGAGTAGGAACCCTCATCCTAAACACCGAAAATTTTTATCTGTTTATCGTTTGTTAGGTTAAGATATAAAAAATGGGGACCAGCAGCTGGCGTAATGACTATGTCACTGGACTCCCATGTAGACGACTACAGTTCGAGTCCTGGACCCAGTGGCATAAACTCACACTGGGCTCGTGTGCGTGCATGCCCAAGGTCCCGAGAATGGAGGAGAAAGAATTGTGGCATGGCCATCCCCTCCTGGGGGATGATTTCTCTCTTTCTGTCTCTCTGTCCCTCTCTGTCTTTCTGGTGAGCAAACATGCCCTGTAGTGGAAACCTCTCCAAAAAAAAAAAAAAAAGATATAAAAATGAAATAAGCAGGACCAGCAGGTTCTGTGGTGATTAAGGCTATGGTTTGAGTCTCAGACCTGGTGGCTTGCTTTCTCACTTCCCCTCTCTCTCTCTTTTTTTCTGTCTGGTGAGGACATGTGTGCTCTGTAGCAAATTAAAAATATACATAAAATTAAATAAATTCTTTCTTTTTTTTTTTTTTTTTTTTTTGAGAGGTTTCTGCTATAGGGCATGTGCACTCGTCAGAAAAACAGAAAGCGAGAAATCACCCCCTAGGGGGGACGGCCACACCGCAATCCCTTCTCCTCCATTCTACTCTCAGGACCTTGGGTATGCATGCACACGCACCCAGTATTAGTTTAAGCCACCAAGTCTGGGACTCGAACCACAGTCAACTACATGGGAGTCCAGCGACATAGCCATTATGCCAACTGCTGGTCCCAAAATTAAATAAACTTCTAAAAAAGATTTTTAAAGCAAAATAAGCTATCCATTAATAAACTACAAAAGAAATTCACATTCAGTTTCTCAAATTAAATATCCACTGTAGGAAAAGGGTATATCAGTTTCTCTAAGGGGCTATCAAAACAGAAGACAACATTGCCCTCATTGTAAAAAGGACAGATAGACAAATTATTCAGTAAAAGATTGATTGAAATGTTCTTCTGTAACCTAATTATAAAACATTATGTGAGGCCCAGCCATGGCGGTGTGATACTGTTCAATAATGAAAGTCATATAGATGATCAGAGTTTGGTTCCTAGGTCAACCTGTATACATTTGGTACATGTGTACATGCCCACGATCTTGTCTGGCAGGTAGAGTGTTGAGGGGAAGGATCACAGTATAAAACTCTTAATTGAGGGTACTGGTGTCTCTCTGCGCCTCCCCCCACCATCTTTCTCTCTCTTTCTATTTTTCTCTCACTTTCTTTCTTTCATAATTTTTTTATAAAGTATTACATGAGCACTGGGAACATTAATTCTAGTGAGGGTAAAGAAACAAAAGAAAAGTTCATGGAAAAAGTAGCTATTGAACTATCCTAAAGAAGACATGAGTAGATTTTTTTTTTTTTTTGGGAGAGGTTTTTGGCTATAGGGCGCGTGCACTCACCAGACAGACAGAGAGAGACATAGAGACAGAAAGTGAGAAATCACCCCCCAGGGGGGATGGTCACGCCACAATCCCTTCCCCTCCATTCTCCTCTCAGGATCTTGAGCATGCACGCACACGCGCCCTGCGTGAGTTTTAAGCCACCAGGTCCAGGACGCGAACCGCGGTCAATTACGTGGGAGTCCAGCGACATAGCCATTACGCTAACTGCTGGTTCCAAGAAGACATAAGTAGATTTTGATCAGTGAATTTTAAGAATGGTGCCTTCTAATCACAGACAACTGAATAATCCCCATGGTTGGGCAAGAACACAGTATATTCTTAGAATAAGAATAAATTGGGACCTGATGTGGTAAAATGTAATATTCTGCTAGGCTGACCCACGTGGGAAGGTTTGGAGTTTGCATCCAGGTGTCTCCCTTAGTACCCAGCCATGTGCATGCCCATGATCTGGACTGGCTGAGGCTGGAAGTATATTGCAATATTGGGACCCTTTTGTTTTGCGGGCAGGGGAATTCTTTCTCATTCACTCATAAAAGAAAGAAAATGAACTTAATAAAAGAATTGCTTTCAGTTGTAAAAGTTGAATCAGATTTTAAGCTCATTTGTTGTTGAATATACAGACATGTTGGAAGAGGATCAGGAAGATTCAGAGAACGAGCCAGAGGGCCAGGACATTGATGAGCTCTATCACTTTGTGAAGCAGGCACATCAGCAAGAAACACGGTCTGTCCAAGTGGATGTCCAGCATCCTGCACTGATGCCTGTGTTGAGACCCTACCAGAGGGAGGCTGTCAACTGGATGCTGCAACAAGAGCATTTCAGAAGCACTCCTGCTGGTGGCAAGTATAAGATGCTTAAAGAAAGGCAAATTGACTATGGAGAGTATACGAGAGCTAGTATAGGATAGAGGAAGTTGAACATTAAAGAAAGGTACATTGAAAACATCCAATAAAATGGGTGTTAACTATGAACAAAATTATTTTCTAAAAAAAATCCTTCAAAACTGAAATCTAGAAAAATTCACATGTTAATTTGCTCATGTATACAAGTTTGAACTGGGTTTTGTTTTGTTTTGTTTGAGGGAGGTATTTTCCCTCCTTGATTGGAAGTTTTAAAAACCTAGACATTCATTCATTTATGTTTTCAGCTAAGAATTGCTTTTAAAACTTTATCATATGGGGGGATAAGCAGTTGGCATAATAGCTATGTTCCTGGACTCCCATGTAGTCAACCACAGTTCGAGTCCCGGACCCAGTGGCTTAAACTCACACTGGGCACATGTGTGTGCATGCCCAAGATCTTAAGAGGAGAATGGAAGAGAAAGGATTGCGGTGTGGCCATCCTCCCTTGGGGGTGATTTCTTGCTTTCTGTCTTTCTGTCTCTGTCTTTCTGGCGAGCACATGCACCCTATAGCAAAAAAAAACTTCATCACATGGGAATCTTGCTAATTATCAGCAAGAAAGTACTTTTCACAATTTGATGATGAATCTTAGTGACAAAAAGCAAATTTCCAAAAGTGAGAGGCAGACATGTGACTAATCTAATTTTCTTAGACTTACATGTTTTTCTTTATCACACAATACAAATAATGTCATTTACTGAGTGTTTTTATGAAGGTAGTAGATTTGTGGGAGACATTTATGCTATTTCTTTATCACTGTCTTTAAAGGAACAGGCACAAGGTACTTTTTTTTATGTGATTCTAAGTAGTGAAGTATTGCCTAGTTCTAATTCCTTCTATAGATGTTTATTTAGTTGGTGAGGAATAGCTCTTACCTATTTTTCCCGTGTGATCTATTTTACACTTTCTTACCTAACAAACTTAAGTCATCTAAATTTTTCAATTTGGACAATTAGTATCAATTCATAGCCAATATTTTGTTCCTACCCTTCCTGTCCCCCTGCTCTGACTTATTTGGAAATAAATTCTATATACTTACTTTATATATAATATTTCAATTTTTTAAAAGATAAAGATTCTTTCTCACTTTCTTCTCTCTCCTTTCTCTCTCTCTCTCCCTCTCTCCCCCCCTGTCTCTCTGGCAAGTATATGCACTCTAAAGCAAAAACTAAAAAAGGAAAGGAACAGGGAGGATTCTTTTAAGTAGATATAAAAATATATATAATAATGGATTATTTTTGAGAGAAATTTTTCCTTTTTAGGGTACTTGTGCTTGCCAAAGAGACAGCAAGAAATCACCCCCCTGGGGGCTGGCTGAGCCATAATCCCTTCCCTGCCATTCTCCTCTTCAGATTTGGACACTCATATACGCCCAGTGAGTTTCAGGTTCCCGGTCCCTGAACTCAAACGTTAGTCTGCCACATGGGAGTCCAGTGCCTCACTACGCCACCTGCTGGCATATAAAAATGGATTTTTAAAGCCCAGTAAGTCTTGAATATCACCAAACCTGTTTCCATCCTTCCTTTGCTTCCTCTCTCTCTCCTTTCCCTCCCCTCCACTTCTCTTTTTTTTCTCTCTCTTTTCCTTTTACACACATATATAGTTCAGATCTGAAACCAAGTAACATTTGCACATTGGAACTGGTTGTTTTTACTTAAGTTGTTTTGTTTTTTGTTTTTTTTTTTTAGAGAGATATTTTTCTGTAGGGTGTGTTTGCTCACTGGAAAGACAGAGACAGAGAGGCAGAAAGCAAGATATCACCCCGGCCCAGGGAACATAGCTAAAATCCCTTTACCTCCACTCCCCTCTTGGGATTTTGGGCATGCACACACAAGTGCCTGGCATGAGTTTAAGCCTCCAGGTCCAGGACTTGAACTGTGGTTGACTTTGTGGAAGTTCAGTGATACCATCTGCTGGTCCCTGTTGCTTAAGTTTTTTATTTGTAGGTTTTATGTCCTATCTCTCACTCTATTTTTTTCCTTAAAATGATTTGTTAAGAGAAATTGTTAACTTTATAGTTTCCCACAGACTAGATTATGCTTTTCTCCAAAATGATGTATTTTTCTGTAGTTAAATAATATTATTAATAAATTAATGTTAAGATATAGAACTAGACTGTCTCAAGAATATCCACTAAACACATGCTTTTGAGAATTAAAATGTGGTTGCCCAAATTGAGTTGTACCTTAAGGTTAAAATACGTACTAATTTTCAAATCATGAATAAGTATCTCATTTGTAATTTTTTATAATGATTACATATTGAAATGATAATATTTTGGTTAGATCGAAATTTTTTTAAGTACTTAAAATTAAACTTTGTTTCTTTTTTTATATACTACTAGAAATTTAAAATTACATATGTGGCGCATATTATGTTTTTGTCAGACAGTGTCTGACGTAGTGTTTCCATCACCCGACAGTTCCCTCATAGCCCAGTTAGTTCTCCTACTTCAGCCCATTCTAAAGGTAGCCACTGTCATCATAAATTGGTTTTTGTCTGTTTTTGAAACTAAAAATTAAAACAACATATTTGTACACTTTGAAGGGAGTGGGAATTGCTTCTTTTAACATAATAGCTTTAAGTATATACATGCTGCAAAAATCAGTAATTCATTCTTTTTTGTCTTCAGACTAGACTTTGTTGATTAAATCTTTGTCATTTAGCAGATTTTTTGTCCCTATGGTTCCGAAAATTGAAAATTCTTATCATTTATTTTTTTCATTTTATAAATGCTTTGTATCTATTTACATATCTCTATTTCCTCAGTTAATCCCTAAAGAAAACAGTGAAAAATTACTCGCTGTTCCACTAGTGAATAGAGATATGTTATCTATTTGGCAATTGGCTTAAACAAGTTAAAATATTAAGTAGAAGGGTAAAGGAAGATTCTAATTGAAACAAACTCAGTACTTCAGTATTGAAGTTTTAGATATTATTTCCCCTCTAAGCCTTTCCATTCACTCTCGTACCCATAAAAGAGGTCAGATCTTACATGAGTAAATGTTTAGCTCACTAGCATTTGTCTAGCTATCTGAAGGGTTCATACAGACTATTGAAGGATTTACAAAAGATAAGCTTTTTCCCTTTATCAGGAAGGAGTTGGTTATATCTGTTAGGTTTTTTCTTGTTAATCCTCTGTAACATGCTGCATTTTGCTTTCCTGTCTTATTAATTCTTACGTGGATTTGTGCCTAAAGCAAAGGAAGCAAAAAAGATATCAGAAGAAAAGAATTAGAGGGATCTTAGCCAGTTACCAATGTGACTTTTCCTAACTTAGACTTACTAAGAATATGGGCTTCCTGAATCAGTATCCCAGGGCATACTGGTAGTTAACTTATTTTTATTTTAATATGAATATCTGACAGAAAATAAATAAACAAATACTTGTTCTTATAAATATATTTTTCTTTAGAAAGTGCCCTGCACTTCTTATGGCGAGAGATTGTTACATCTGAGGGTTTGAAACTCTACTATAATCCATACACGGGCTGGTAAGGCAAAATCTTATTTATATGCTTGGTTTAAAAATTAAATAAAAGGAAAAACTCTGTGAGATTTAAAATATATGTCTTTAGCCTTGGCAGTACCTCAAAAAGGTATAATAACTTATAGTCTTATTAAATATTTTTATAGATAGGATAGAGTTAGAATTAATAGCACTTGTCATTTTTCAGTAAATAAATGCAGAAGAGATACTTACTTAAGAAAGACTATTATTCTAAGTAAAAGTGTTATCTTATTTATTATGGACCAGTTTTTACTTTTTCATTAAATTTGTCAACTTCTAATAGAAAGTACTTTTTAGAATCATTAAACATAGTTAATAAATCAGTAGTTACCCTTTTTCATTCATAATTCATAGATGTTATAGAAAGTAGGCAGACATATTTCATTTAATTGTAGAACAGAAAAATGATGGGTCTTTACCAATCTCACTCTTATTTTTATAGATGTAGTTTTCAGCTCGAAGATTTTTTTTTGGTTATCATGTTTCTTTTATTCATAATACAGGGATTTAAATGATCTCACCCTGAAATACAGTTACTTCTATTTGTTTTGTTTTGTTTTGTTTTGAGATAGGATCTTGCTGTGCCTAGATCTCAGCCCTCCAGCTGGGAGTACAGGCAGGTACCACCACACTCAGCTCAATTTTTGTATGTTCAAAGGAATTTTTGTGTTTGGAAGAGACAGAGGAATGGACCAGGGAGAACTCCTAATATAGTCTGCCACATGGTGTCCCAGCCTCCTAGTTATCTAGGATTAGAGGCAGGTACCACCAGGCCAGCCTGTTCTAGATTGGTGTGGAATCCAAACCCAGATCTTTCATGTGGCTCCAGCCTTGCACAGAAGAACCCTACCTCTGGTCCCACTGCTAGTGGAACACAATTCACTTTTAGATAGAATTTGGGTGTGCTGCCCAGGCTAACTTCAAGCTTAAGAACTTCCACCTCAGTCTCCAAAATTTCTGGGATTATAAGAGCATGCCACCACCTGGGCATTGAACCTGGGCCTCCCGTATGGTCTCAGCCTCCAAAACAGTTTCTTAGCAGAGCATGCCACTGCACCTGGGCCTAAAATATAGTTTTAATAACCTTATACTTTTATTCATTTCTTGTTTTTAGGAAAAATAATCAGGAATACTGTCATTTTTATTTATATTTCTTCTATGTGTTTTCTTGTTTTCTTTAGCATCATTCGTGAGTACCCAAATCCTGGGCCACAGTTGCTTGGAGGAATCTTAGCAGATGAGATGGGCCTTGGAAAGACAGTGGAGGTTTTGGCTTTGATTCTGACACATACCCGAGAAGATGTCAAACAAGATGCTCTCACGCTTCCTGAGGTAAGAGGAGTGCTGGAGGGCTCAGGAAAGCAGCGACATATGTTCTCATAAGCATCATATGTTGAACGTTTGCTTGGCACTTAATTCAACACTTTTCTGTTCACTCTGTGACTAATGATTTTTATGTTAATGGTTAACGTTGAATGAGCACAGAGAATGAGATGTTTGTGACCCAGCAGGGTTTAAGAGATGTTGGCCAACTAGACAGTGATATGCAATCATTTATCACGCTTCCTCCTATTCAATAGTTGGCAGAGAAACTCCTTCATTAACGCTTCAAATTTTTTGTTCTTGCTACAGATTTCCATATTACCCCTAAATATATTTATGAGCTATTTTAAAAAATTGTACAACTTGAGGCCAGCAGGTGGCATGGTGGTTGAGGTACTGGACTTTCACCTGGCTGACCATGGTTCCAGTCTCAGACCTGACAGCTTGAAAATCACTCCAGGTGCATGTCCATTTGTTCCCAAAATCCTAGAGGAGAATAGAAAAGAACAGATTGTGGTGTGGCCATTCCCCTAAGGGAATGATTTCTCACTTTCTCACTACCTCCACGTGTCTCTCCAGTGAGCATATGCATCCTATAACAAAAACCTTAAATAAAACAGTCGTATAACTCTCAGATATATAAATTTTAGAATGTAATAATTAGAACTCTATTAAAAGATAAGTATTTTAATAAGAAACAAACTCTTAAGTCTTTGCCCCAAAGTATATAATTATGTTTAAAAATATAAATATTAGAGTTTAGAAAAACTTAGGCATATGCAGTTCATAGTTCATATTTTCCAGTGATGAAATCTGAGATCAGCATTA
>NW_006159437.1:153294-182255 GCF_000334495.1 Tupaia belangeri chinensis | reverse complement strand
AGGCTGTTAGCTATAAGAGTATTATAACTGTGATTAATAACCTCTAGTGTCTAGGAGGCTCACAGTCGAGCAATTATGTAATCTCGCAATAGGATCAAATTTGCAAAATTAACCTTTCAGGTTTGAGTAGAAAATTAAAAAAATAAAATCTATTTCTTTGAGTAGAAAATAGAAAAAAAATCTATTTCTTTGGTAAAAAAATGACTTGAATATATAGTTGTACTGATCAGCAACTTCTTTTTAGAATTTTTTGTTTATTACGTATTTTAATTCCAAGTTATTATTTTTAATATTACAGATTCTATGGATTATATCTTAAGGTAATTTTAAAAATTCCATGCATAACATTTAGGTAATTAAAGATAATAGACACAATTTTAAAAAGTGATGGCTAAATGGGGACCAGCAGGTGGCATGGTGGTAAAGGTGCTGGACACTCCCACATGGCTAACTACGGTTCAAGTCCTGAACCTGGTGGCTTGCTTTCTCACTTTCTTTGTCTCTCTCTCTCTGTGTCTGTCTGTCTCTAGTCAAAATAAATGAATGAATAAATAAAATAAATCTTTAAAAAAGAAAAAGAAAGTGATGGCTAGGTGAAGGCTCAGAAATATAAAAAATAGGTATGTGTTCATAGCACATTTAACTCTTTTATGTTTTTCCAATTGTTTTGTATATTCTTAATAGAAGAAGGATTAATTCTTTTAAGAATCATTTTACTTTTATTTATTGTCATTTTTTTTTTGTAGAGGTTTTTGCCATAGGACGCATGCGTTCACCAGAGAAACGAGAGAGAGAGACAGAGAGACAGCGAGAAATCACCCCCCAGAGGGATAGCCACGCCGCAATCCCTTCTCCTCCATTCTCCTCTCGGGATCTTGGGCCCGCACACACATGTGCACGGCGTGAGTTTTAAGCCACGGGTCCGGGACGCGAACCACAGTCGACTACGTGGGAGTCCAGCAACATAGCCATTACGCTAACTGCTGGTCCCTATTGTCTTTTTGTTTTTGAAGTTCACCAGAGAGAGACAGAGAGAAGGAAGGAAAGTAAGAAAGCAAGCTTCCAGGTCCAGAGCGGGAACCATGGTCACCTATGTGGGAGTCCAGCTGCCTTAACTACCACACTGCCCACTGACCTCAAGGAAGATTAATTTTAATAAGCCATTCAGAATATTAAAAGCAAAACACTATGTAACTACTAAATGTTATTTATGTCAGGGAAAAGTGGTGAATTATTTCACTCCATCCCAATATTTTGGAGGAAAAGTGAAAGACACTGAAACCCAGAATATGGAATTTGAACCAAAGGAAAAAGTTCATTGCCCCCGTAAGTATGCTATTTCTTGGAAAAATTCATTCTTATGTTAATCTTTGTTAATAATTCTTGAAATTCTTAGAGATAACCTTGCAATTATTATGCAGTTTTGTAATTGTCTTACAGTTGATTATGCTTTGGGTAAATGGATTCAGTTGCAGGTCGTAATATCTTAGTGTCAGTACAAAATGATTTTTTATTTAATTTAGTTTACAGTATTTTTGCTCATTATATTTAAATTTCCTTAGTTTACAATATAAACCAGGCTTAATTTCTTCCCAGGTACAGCTACTTCAAATTCCATTCACAAGAGAGTATTTCCAATACTAATATTAAGAAAAGTATATTTAAATTATTGTGAGTGCTATTTTGAATTGTTGCTTTGTAAGATTAACAAATTAAGATAATCCTTCTTTAAATTGTTTTTATTATAGTAATTTATTAATGTGTTGAGGTAATTTTTATTAGATATTCAAAATGGCACTATACTGTGATAAATCTTTTATTTTTTTTTTCTTAACACCGTCATCAGTAATACAGATTGGAATTAACTCAGTTTTACTTCTTTTTAATTATTTTGACTGAGTTAGCATATTTTTTTGTATTTAGCTACCCGTGTGATGATCCTGACAGCTGTAAAAGAAATGAATGGAAAAAAAGGAGTTTCCATCCTTTCTATCTACAAGTATGTCAGTTCTACATATAGGTATGATGTTCAGCGGAATAGGAGTCTTCTGAAACGGATGCTGAAATGTTTAATTTTCGAAGGTCTTGTGAAACAAATCAAAGGCCATGGTTTTTCTGGAACTTTTACATTGGGAAAGAATTACAAGGAAGAAGATATACATGATAAAACAAGAAAGCAGGTAACAGAGCTTAAGTTAAACTCTATTAATTACCTACATGTGATGCCTTGTAGGGTAAATTGACATAGCCCACCCTGACACCAGGACTGTTAAACTCTGAAGACAAAATACAAACTAGTTAGGAAAAATACTTACGGCTATGCCTTATGTTTTCTGTTTTCTGAATATAAGCTCCTGAAGAATAGAAACTTTATCTTGGTTGCTTTAAGCCCAGAAAAGAGTGGCCCATAAAAAATACTCAGTAAATATTTGGATTAATTATAAAATTAGATGGTAAGCACTGTTAAAGATGAAAACACCTTATGTGTGTATATATATATATATATATTTATTTTTTTTCAGGTTGTTTCCATAGGGCATATGCACTCACTAGAAACAGATAAGAAGACAGAGAGAGGGAAAGTGAGAAATCACCCCACACCAGGGGCATGGCCATGCCATAATCCCTTCTCTTCCATTCTCCTTTTGGGATTTTGGGTACATACACGTGTGCCCAGCATGATTTTCAAGCCACTGGGTCTGAGGCCCAAACTGTAGTCGATCGTATGGGAGTCCAGTGCCTTAGCCACACCATCTGCTGGCCCCCATTTTCTATATTCTTTTCATTCTATGAGTAAGTAAAAAGTTTACTCCAGAGCTGGCCTCATAGCCCAGTGGCTAAGGGAGCCAGATTCCACATAGACAACCACAGTTTGAATCCTTGCCCTAGCAGCTTGAAAATCACACCAGGTTCATGTGCATAGATGCCCCAGATCAGTACAGGTTAGGAAAATGGAGAGGCACGCCATTAAAGGGTGACTTCCCCTCCTTCCCATAAGTCTCTCTGCCTCTGGTCAGCACATGTACTCTCTGGAAATTAAAAAAGAAATAAAAGCTCCAGACTTTTGAAATATTAATAATATTTTGAGGCTGGCAAGTGGTATGGTGGTTAATGGGGCTAGATTCCCTCATGGTCAACCTCAGTTCGAGTCTCAAACCTGGCAGCTTGCTTTCTCACTTCCTCTCTCTCTCTCTCTCTCTCTCTCTCTCTGTCCCCCTCTGATCAAATTAAAACAGATAAATAAAGTTAAATAAAATAATTCTTTTTTAAAAAAAACCTTAAGTTTGCAAAGTACTTCATATATACTTTGAATCTTTTAAATAAATTCTCATTTCTCCCATGTCATAATCTTAGGAAATGTTTACATTTTGTTATAAAACTGTTTCTGACAAACCAATGATTTCAATTTGATATTAGAAAAATAGTTAAAATATTTGCAAGCACAAATCAAGAAAAGACTAGTGACAATAATTCAAAATGTGGACCTACCAGATTGGTTATGGGAAAGGAAAGAGCAGACAAAAAAGTTCATTTCCTGGAGGGAGTCTCCGGTATTCCCAGACAGCACAGTAGATCTCAGAGAGCTTTTGTGCTTGTAGTAATCCTGCCGCTACCAAAAAAAAATAAAGCCTCCAGTTAATGCCTTTGATTACCCATTAAGTATCCTCACTCCTCTGTTCAGCCTCAGCTCTGACCTCAGCTGGAGAACGCTGTCCCTGTCACCCACCTCCCATAGTACTTCCATATACTCCTAGGCATTCCAGTAGTGTTTTACTTTTTAACTGTTCTCACTTTTCAGTAGAACCCTTTGGGACCAAGGGCCATATTTGTGTCTCCAGCATCTGGGTGTTAACATTTCCTGGAACAGAAATGGCATCCAGTAAATAATTGTAAAGGGAGAACACACGTAGAAGCAGATAGGAAAGAAGGAATTTATATGCTAACTGCAGTAACTAATAGACTAATAAAGTTTTCTTTCTTGGATGCTATATTTCAGTACTTGGCATTTTTATTTTTGTTTTGTTTTCTTTTGTTTTGTTTGAGAGTTTTTTGCTATAGGGTGTGCGCACTCGCCGGAAAGAAAGAGAAAGACAGAGAGAAAGAAAGTGAGAAATTACCCCCCGGGGGGGATGACCATGCCACAATCCCTTCTCCTCCATTCTCCTCTCTGGATCTTAGGCACACACGCACACGTGCCCAGCATGAGTTTAAGCCACCTGGTCCGGGACTCAGACCACCGTCGACTACATGGGAGCCCAGCGACATAGCCATCACGCTAACTGCTGGTCCCATACTTGGCATTTTTATAATTGCCCTGATTTGTATATTTACATTCTCTCAACTGCTCATCTTTTATTGACTTAGGCAAACTGTAAATCACAAGAAGTTAACACCAGATTATCAGTAGCTCTTAATCTTTTTAATCTTTATTCTTTCCAAATCTTACTTGTGCAGTAAGAGTTTTCCTTTTTTTTGGAATGTACAGACTACAAAGAATGTTATTACAAGGGCGGGGTGGAAGCTGCTTACAGGAGTGATAATCCTCAGGGAAAGGGGAGTGGGAGCAAAGACTGGCTACTGGATTTTTATGTAATGCACATGTAGAATCTCAAGAGTTTACTTGCAGAAATATAACTATATTTAAATAAACGTATTAAATATTTTTATAGGCAGTAGGGAGTCCAAGAAAACTTCAGAAAGAGTCCAGAAAATCAGGGAACAAGGACACAGATTCTGAATACTTGCCGTCAAACACCTCTGATGATGATGATGACCCTTACCATTACTACTATAAGGCAAGGAGGACTCGTAGCAAATTGAGGAAAAAATCTGTCCCGCCCACAAAAAAAGGAAAAAGTCAACCTGATATCGATCCTGATTCACAAGGTCATTGTCTAGCTACCAGTGACTCTGGGATTACTGATGTTACTATGCCTGAAAATACATGTACCTCTGAGATCAAGCAAGAACATCAAGCCAAGGACCACATTGACTCTGTGAACCCTGCTGGTAGTGATACACCGCATTCTGATATTGTGAGTCCCTATAACACCTCTGACTATCGCTTTGAGTGTATATGTGGTGAACTTGACCAGATGGACCAGAAGCCTCGTGTCCAGTGCCTGAAATGCCACCTGTGGCAACATGCAAAATGTGTGAATTATGAAGAGAAGAATCTGAAAATTAAGCCTTTTTACTGTCCCCACTGCCTTGTTGCAATGGAGCCAGTATCAACTAGAGCAACTCTGATCATCTCGCCCAGTTCCATCTGTCACCAGTGGGTGGAGGAGATCAACAGGCATGTGAAGTCATCTTCTCTTCGAGTTTTGGTAAGGCAATTCTTTTCTGACACCAGAATTTCAGAAGTTTGCATTTGAGTGTAAAGATGCGAAATCTTTTTTTTTTTTTTTTTTTGGAGAGGTTTTTGCTATAGGGCATGTGCGCTCACCAGACAGAGAGAGAAAGCGAGAAATCACCCCCCAGGCGGGATGGCCACGCCACAATTCCTTCTCCTCCATTCTCCTCTCGGGATCTTGGGCACGCACGCACATGTGCCCAGCATGAGTTTTAAGCTACCGGGTCCGGGATGTGCACCTCAGTCGACTACATGGGAGTCCAGCGACATACCCATTATGCTAACTGCTGGTCCCAAGATATGAAGTCTTTTTAAACAATTCTTGGCTTTATAAATGAAGAAGTCATGGTATAAGCATTTATATTCTCAGAGAAAATTGAAGCCCAAAGGCACCTTTGTGTAATAGTAGCTACTTGTTAGATCTGTCACCCCTTAGCTCCAGAATCAAACTCTGAAGTCTCAGTTACCTCATCTGTAGATTAAGAATTCACTGGGACCAGCAGTTAGCACAGTGGCTTTGTCGCTGAACTCCCATGTAGTCAACCATGGTTCGAGTCTTGAATCTGGTGGCTTAAACTCATGCCGGGCGTGTGTGCGTGTGTACCTAAGATTTTGATAGGAGAACGGAGGAGAAGGGACTGCAGCGTGGCCATCCGCCCTGGGGGGTGATTTCTTGCTTTCTGTCTCTCTGGCAAGCACACATGCCCTATAGTGAAAACCTCTAAAAAAAAAAGAATTCACTCATTCAACATGTAATTGACTAAGTTCATATTATATGCTAGGAACTATGCTAAGTTCTGAATATATCCAGTCAGATTTGCTATGATCAAATGATTTGATAGAGGAGCTAGGACATAGTGGTTATTTCTTATTTACTGTGTTGGTACTTTTTGCTTTTTCTCCTTTCTTTTCATACAGATATTATTGAAGGTTTTTTATATTCCATCCATTCTCCTAGACGTGGAGAATATAGTAGTATATTGAGTACTAGCTCTGTTTTGTGTGACTAGGCAAACTTTGATTTGAGTCTTAGCTCTATTGGATTTGAGCAAGACACTATATTCTACATGTGTAGGATAAATATAACTACTAACAGGATTATTGTTGAAGTTTGGAGATAATGCTTAGCACAATGTCTGAAACATTAAAAGCATATGTAAGTAACAACTCATCGTATTTTTCATACTATTGCTCTTTCACACATGCTGTTAATTCCTTCTCTCTCTCTGTAGTCCTTTTAAACTCTTTTTCACCTGTGAGAAAGGTGGAGAGAACCATTATCCTGCATGGTCCAAAGCAAATAGAAAGGACGCAATGAGAGTATAAGCGAGTGACTGTTACATTGGTCTTTGATGAACCTTTCTGTAATAACTATAACTATGTGGATTATTTCCCAGGTCTATCAAGGAGTGAAGAAAGATGGTTTTTTACAGCCCCATTTTTTGGCAGAACAGGATATAGTTATCATTACCTATGATGTCCTGCGTTCTGAACTAAACTACGTTGATATCCCACATAGCAATAGTGAAGATGGGCGCCGCCTGAGGAATCAGAAACGCTATATGGCCATTCCCAGCCCCCTGGTAGCCGTGGAGTGGTGGAGGATCTGCCTTGATGAAGCTCAGATGGTTGAATGTCCTGCAGTAAAAGTAAGACTTGAGGGTTGGGACAGAAAAAGGGGTAGGGATTAGGGGAACTTAAATAGTTTAGTACTTTAAGCAAAGATAACCCATAGCATTAATATTGGTCAAAAGTTTGCTGATAAACACTGTACATGTGCTTTTCTTTTATGCTATGAATTAACCCTTTAGAATTATGTTGGTACTCTCAATCATTGTTCTGTATGCAGTGCTCACATATATTTGGATAAGATGCTGGTATATGTGTGATTGCAGAGCAAAGTAAACTGTGTTTAGGGCTTTTCTGATTATTTCTGTTAACTGGACAGTTTATCGTGTAGGCTCTAAGAGGTTTAAGCCAAAGTTCACTTCAGTTTTTTATATTGGTGAGACCATACAATAGAAAATGTTACTTTACAGGATAGCCTTTTGATTTAGACAGTGTCATCTGTCTTTATTCTGCCTGTGCCCAATCTATAACCTGAACTGAATTTATGAATCCCGTCTATTAGCACAGTAGTTTATATCAGGAGGATGGAATGGTGTAGGGATATATCAGTCATTCAGGGAGCTTTTTCATTCTATGTTTGTTTGAACTACCTCTCCATTTGGGAGTGGTCACATGGCTGCCTCTCACTAAAAAGAATCCGTATGGCCCATTGGATATGACATTTTACATTTGAATATGATAACTACTAGATTTAAAAGAGTTACTTCTCATCTGAAATGTAGCTTTTTGTGGGCTGTTTTCATGAATAGATATATATGTCTGATTTCTGTGTTTTTTCTATATCTTTTTTTTCATTTTGTTTTTATTTCATACCAGGCTGCAGAAATGGCCCAGCGTTTGAGTGGGATTAATCGGTGGTGTATCAGTGGCACTCCAGTACAGAGAGGATTAGAGGGTAATGTATGGTCTCCTCACACAGTCCATTTATTTAGATAGCTCCATGGCCTGGCAGTTAAAGCAGCCTGATCCCACATGGCTGACCCTGTGGTTTGAGTCCTGGGGTGGCTCTAGAGACAACACTGGGCGTGTGTGTATGTACCCGAAATTTTGAAAGGAGGGAGAGATGAAGGAAAAGGGATTGCGGCATGACCATTCCCCACAGAAGATGCTTTCTCCACTCCATCTCTCTCTAGCTAGTGTACACACCTTCTAGCAAAACACGAGAATATTGGGTTGTCAGGAAAGTCATGAAGCATTTTTGCATAGGAAAATGCGTCATGACTTTCCTGATGACCTAATAAATAAAAGCTTAGTTTCCTTTTTGAGGAAACTGTATTGTTATGCTTATGCTTTGTTGAAATCTTTATTTAGGTGATTATACATATATTTATAGTTGGCTCCTAATAATTCTAAGCATTCATGTTTTCAAATAGAACTTGGTAATTTTTCTGTTTGTATATATGAGATATATGTATAGTAAGTAGTCCCATTGTCTTAAGTTAAGCAATTCTTTTATCTGCCCAAACAATGTTGCTATAGATCTGATTGAACTCAGAATTCCAAAGTGGTAGGTGGGAAACAGAAAAAATTTGGGCCAAGAAACACAGGTAGAAAGGAATTAATTTCATTGGCCATGTTAAAAAAATATGGACTATTATTTAGTGGAACCATAATTTTCCTAATTGTGTAAGTTCTAAAGTATTAATAGCTCGTAGTGTCAAACCGTATGCATATATCATTGTTCTTTCAAACATTCCTCTTAGACATTTGGATTCTGTCTAGTCCTCTCCTCCTTTCCACACATGCATTATAATGATGCTTCTACATTAATCTTATTCAGTAACACTTTTTCCGTAGAACAGACACTGGTTTGTTTGTTTGTTTCTTTGTTTGTTTGGAGAGGTTTTTGCTATAGGGCGCGTACACTCGCCAGACAGACAGAGAGAGACATAGAGACAGAAAGCGAGAAATCACCCCCCCAGGGGGGATGGCCACGCCACAATCCCTTCTCCTCCATTCTCCTCTCAGGATCTTGGGCACTCACACACACACACACACACACCCAGCGTGAGTTTAAGCCACCGAGTCCGGGACTTGAACCGCGGTCAACTATGTGGGAGTCCAGCGACATAGCCATTACACTAACTGCTGGTCCCCAGACACTGTTTTTTAAAACCTTTATGCAAATTTTAAATATTTAAAGTTTAAGTAAATTTTTTTAATAATTATTTATTTTATTTTATTTATTCATTCATTTATTTTAATTTGACCAGAGAGAGACAGAGACAGAGAAAGAGTGAGAAAGCAAGCTGCCAGGTCTGGGACTCGAACCATGGTCAGCCATGTGGGAGTGTCCAGCACCTTAACCACCACGCCACCTGCTGGTTCCGTAAATTTTGTTTTATATCATAAATTTCCTGAAACGCTTTTTTTAAAATATAGTTAAATGGGACCAGCATTAAATGGTTAAGCTGCTGGACTCTTATTTAGCCAACTTAAAACTCACGCCAGAAGCATGTACATGCATACCCAAAATCCTAAGAGGAGGATAGAGGAGAAGGGATTGCGGCGTGGCCATCCCCCTACAAGATGATTTCTCTCTTTCTGTCTCTCTGTCTCTCTGGCAAGTGCACACACCTTATAGTAAAAATATCTCTCTAAAAATAAAAGTGTAATTGAATTATAAAATGTAAATTTCCTTGGAGTCCTAGGGTAAATATTCATCTCTAAAACTTATCTTCCTGAAAAATCCCAGTTTTTATATATTTGTTTTTAGCAAGTTAGTTTATCAGTCTGCTAAAACAAAAATACCAACATCTAATGCTATGACCTAAAGGAGGGGGTTTTAGGTATATTATAAGTATATATTTGAATATTCACTTAATTTTTGTTATGTTAAATATTTATAGAGTAATATTGGACTCATTAAAAGACCAAAATTTGTGATCAGCTGTCACATTCAAAAACTGCCAAAATTATAGATATATAGGTATTAATACGATCTCATTCTCCTCAAAAATTAGCTGAACACATACAGGAAAAAGTAAATGACTATCAGAGTTACTTTTTCTAATTTTAGTTTTGGAAGAATATGAGCAATAATTCCTCAGTTTTCCCTCGATAGTTTTTGTTGGATATGTTGGCAATTATTTTAAACACTTGTCACTATTCAACAAATTCTTAAGTAATTTTTTTAAGTGGCATTATTGTTGAGTTGTTTGAGCTTCATTGAGGTAAAAATGCTTTATAATAGAACTAAATATTTAAAATGTGCGATTTGGTGAATTTTGACATATATGTATACTCATCAATCTATTTCCACAGTAAGATAATCACCCTAAAGCTTCCTTTCCCCAAGTCACCTAAAACGCTTTTCCAAACTTTCTGGCATTTTCCTTATCTTTCTCTTTGCTTCCATTACTCTGCTACTTTTAGAACTATGATTCTTCCACCTACCATTGTTTTGTTCTAGTTGTTACAGTGGTAATGGCCTGTCTGTTACTTACTATGTTGTATTTACAAGTGGAAGTTTCTTTTGTTTTCTTTAATGTTAAACCAGGCTTCCTCAACATTACTCTATTGAGCATATCATTCTTTTCATTGGGAGCTGTCCTGGCATTTTAGAAGTTTAGCTTCCACCCACATGGTAGTACTCCTGGAATTCTGGCACCCACTAATGTCTGCAGACATTGCCAAACTTCCAGTGAGGAGCAAAATCATGAGACTGATAGATATAAATAAGATTTGATGATTAGCCATCTTGTAATCTCATATTGGCTGTGTGTTGAGCAAGGAAATGAGGCTCGAGTTCTTTCATTCCATAACTTGCCAGGCCATTAGAATATATCTGCAGGCAGGCTGAAAGAATGTTGCCTACTTAGAAAATCAAATAAGCAAGAATGCTGCCCACTTTTTCCATTCCCCATACCCCATGTCTGTATATAATATCCTTGTTTTTGTACTGTATAAAGCCTTGGCGTTGGGGAATATATAAACCTGAGTTCTCATCCTGACTAAATTAGTGATATGTCCATGAACAAATTACTCAAACATTTAAATCCTTATGATAACTGCTTCCACTTCTGCTCTTGTTGTTTCTGTTTTCCACTTATGTAGTCAATTTTACTTTTTTTTTTAAATGTTGACTTTGAGTAACTTACATTCTTTGTGGTGCATTCATTATTTCATTTATTCTGGGTGAGATATAATGATGATGACCAAAAATCAACAAGATTTCTTACTTTATTGAACTTGTAGCTTGGAGTGTAAGATATATTTATTAAGTACGTGGGTATTAGATTTGTAATCAAGATAACGTTCCTAAATGAGAAAAATTTGAAATTCTAACTATATCAGATTTTATAAAAACGATAACCTGGTGGGTCAGCAGGTGGCGTGGTGGTTAAGGCACTTTACTCCCACATGGCTTATCACAGTTTGAGTCCCAAACCTGGCAACTTGCTTTCTCTTTCCTTCTCTCCCTCTCTGGTGAATGTATGTGTCCTATAGCAAGTTAAAAATAATAATAATAAAATTAAAGAATAATTATTTTAAAAAAAGATACCTGGTTCTATGACATCTCGTAATAGGGATACAAAAGAGAATGACAACTCAGCCAGAGTTTGAAACATCAACTTGAACTTCACAGAGAGGGTAGGGTCCAATTGTCCATTGTTAAGGAAACAGAAAATATGAACTTTGATGGTAGGACAAGACCGAAAGAGTACAGAGAGATAGAGAAAATGTGTTGCGTTGAAGGACTAAATTGGTGGTAGATGGGCCATAGAAGACATTGTAGGTTAGGATAATTTTACATATTATCTTAGAAGACAAGGAGCGATTAGGAATTACACATAGTGGTTGGGAATCATCTTGCAGTTAGTTTTTTTTTTTTTTCTTTAAGTTTTTTTTAATTCTATGTGTAGAGACAGACAGCACCCCCAACAGTTCTGATTCCAAGATCAACCTCCATCTAGCTCTGTCCACCTCTGCCTAGCTCTGGATCATGGGCACACATATGCCCAGAGGACTCAGGGATATCTCCAGACTTGAATTGGGTACCTTCGCACGTGGGGTCCCTCGCAGAATGTCACACTTGATTACCACTGTGTCACCTCTGGCCCCTGGTTCACTTTACTACGTCTGTGCCACCACCTGACCCCTGGTTAAACTTGTATTTTAAAAGATCGTTCTAGTTGTAGTGTGGACAGTGGTTTAGAAGGAGGGAAGAATGGGACCAGCAGTTAGCAAAATGGCTATGTTGCCGAACTCCCGTGTAGTCGACCGTGGTTCAAGTCCCAGACCTGGTGGCTTAAACTCATGCTGAGGGCATGTGCGTGCATGCCCAAGATCCCGAGAGGAGAATGGAGGAGAAGGGATTTCATTGTGTCCATTCCCCCCCCACCCCTAGGAAGTGATTTCTCATTTTCTGTCTCTCTGTCTCTTTCTGGCAAGCTCATGCACCCTATAGCAAAAATCTCTCCAAAAAAAAAGGAGGGAAGAATAAATATTAGGGCACTAATTGATTGGCTATAATAGTAATCTAGGCAACTGATGCTTTGGATTTGATCTAGGGCTATTCTGTAGAATTAGGAAAAATTGGATAAGGAAAAATTAACAAGGCTTAGTGAGAGATAAATTGATGCCAAGATTTCTGATTTGGGTAAATCTATGCATGATGACAATATTTGCCAGTGAGTAACATTAGGGAGAAGCATGTTTGAGTGAAAACATTATGAATTTGATTTTGGCAGTTTGTGTTTGAGGTCCCCTTAGGACCTCAAAGAAGAGGTAGCATATAGGCAGTTTGATAAATTCAACCTGGAAATATAAATCTGTAACAAGTTGAGGTAGGTATGCATTGGTTCTTTCAGACGTTACTACTTCCCGTGAGCTACCAAAGAAACTTAATTTAACCTTAATATTTCCTGGCCATTTTCAGAATAGATGTGCAGATAGGGTCGTGGTATTTTTTTTTATGGCTATAAAGAACATTTTTTATGACTTCCATAATTAGATATTAGTATATGCTGTGTAATTTCTGTGTAAGTGCTTATCCAAAATAGTAATGAAGAAATTAAAGTACTCTAATTCTTAACGTGCTTTTGTCTCTTTTTCTTTTCAGATCTTTTTGGGCTAGTGGTCTTTCTTGGTATTGAACCTTACTGTGTCAAACATTGGTGGGTTCGACTTCTCTATCGTCCTTACTGCAAAAGAAACCCTCAATTTCTCTACAGCTTTATTGCCAAGATACTGTGGAGATCTGCAAAGAAAGATGTGATTGACCAAGTCAGTACAATAAGTTTTATTGATCAATTTTAAGATTTTATGATTAACAGTATAAGAGAAAAGAAACAACTGGGATGGAAAGTTGAATTTTCAGGAAAGTCTTTTTTTTCTTCTTACAGATCCAGATACCACCTCAGACTGAAGAAATCCACTGGCTCCACTTTTCTCCAGTGGAAAGGCATTTCTATCACCGTCAGCATGAGGTGTGCTGCCAGGATGCGGTGGTAAAACTCAGGAAGATTTCTGACTGGGCTCTGAAGCTCAGCAGTCTGGACAGAAGGACTGTCACCTCCATCCTGTATCCGCTGCTGAGGCTCAGGCAGGCCTGCTGCCACCCACAGGCTGTGCGTGGGGAATTCTTGCCACTCCAGAAAAGGTTTTTTTATCACTTTCCTTGTGCCACAATTGATGATGTTGTAATAAGAAACAGTATTTAAGCAATTAGTTTCTGGACACACAATTTCTTACAAGGACTTGTAACTGAGTTGTCAGTTATTTCTAATGATTCTTTTTTCTTTGATAAGGAATTTCATTTGTGAGAAAGTATCACATCATCAAAATAATTTACACAGTTTTGCACATTTCTTTTAAAATTAAAGGTATTGGTAGTGTTTTTTTTGTTATTATATATTTAGGGGTTTTTTTTTTTGGTCAATATTTCAAACATGAAAGGCTTTTGGGTTCTGCATTAGGAAATTAGATTCTCTTTAAATATTTTCTTTATAATTGCACTCATTTTATCTTTTGATCATTCCTTTTGAAAACATTAAGGGGGAACCAGCAGTTAGCCTAATGGCTATGTCACTGGACTCCCACGTAGTCAACCACAGTTTGCATCCCTTACCCGGTGGCTTAGAACTCAGGCCAGGTGCGTGTGCGTGCGTGCCCAAGATCCCGGGAGGAGAATGGAGGAGAAGGGATTGCGGCGTGACCATCTCCCCTGGGGGATGATTTCTCGCTTTCTGTCTCTATGTCTCTCTCTGTCTGTCTGGCAAGCACACATGCCCTATAGTGAAAACCTCTCAAAAAAAAAAAAAAAGAAAACAGTAAGGAATTTTTTGCTGTAGTACTTTTTGGGCCTATAAAATACTTTGTGAATCAGATTACAACTCCGGAACTGCTCTTTTTTATATACCTGGTATTAAAAGAAACCTTTCAGGGTGCTATAAGTGGTAGAAAGGGGATAGATTATTTTCCCTTAGACCAGATTGTAGACCACTAAGGGAAGTAACAAAAATTATAAAATTCTAAAACACAAGATGAACATGATAAATTTCATCAGAAGAACATACAAATTGCTATTAATAATTAAAGTATGGAAATAATTTTTTATGACTGATTAAGATTATATAGTCTTCTGGTGGAAATGTCATTTGACTTGTTCCTTAGAGGATCTTCATCTTTTTTACAGATTAAAAAAAAAAATTAAAAAAAGTCATGTTCCAGGAGACTAAGTGGTTAAATTGTAGTGCTGGGATTCAGTCTCAGTCACATAGCAACACCCATAGTGTTTGAAATATAATAGGTTGTACTTTGTAGTTGAGGAAGATTTTCCTAGTTCTAGTCTCCCTTGACAAAATGTGGGGGAAATCTTTAAAAATGATGGGTTCAGATAGAAAAATGCTTACTGGAACAGTAAGAGGTATTAAGTTGAAAGCAATAATGGTAAAAATGAAGGAGAGGAGAAAAATGCCAAAGATACTGCCAAGACTCAGTAAGAGGCTCATGATCTTGTATGATCTAACACTCCCAATGAAACAGTACCCAGTTTTCTGTCTAGTAAAATGGTCCTCCTTTTCTTTTTAGTACCATGACCATGGAAGAGCTGCTGACATCGTTGCAGAAGAAATGTGGCACAGAATGTGAAGAAGCCCATCGACAGCTAGTCTGTGCCCTCAATGGCTTAGCAGGCATTCATATCATTAAAGGTAGAATGTGATTTCTTTGCTGTCTCTGATTCTCCCAAACACTTTCTGAGGAAGGTTAATTATAGTAGAAATCAAAATTCACAAAAAAGTCAGTCTCACACATTACTGATCATAACAAATAGGTTCGACTTATGTGAAAGCAGTTATATAGAACATTTCAAAAACCTTCAAAGTTTGCAAGTTCAACCAAGCATTTCCATTTTTAGAAGTTCTTTTTTAAGAAAATGAGAGGATAGGAACAAGATTTAGCTGTAAATTACTAATCTTAGTGCTTTATAGTGAACAAATGTAAATAACCAAAATGTCTAGAATTAAAAGGATGCCTAGATTTTAACATAATCAAGAGAGTATTATTCATTGATTTAAAAATAATATTGTTATTAAGTTCATTTTTTTAAACAAATATTTCTGTGCCAGGTATGATCTAAGTAAAGATAATACAGTAACAAAGTAAACTCTGTTTTGTGGACCTCAAATTCTTACAGGAAGTGACAAACAAATATACACACCTACACTCAAACACGGTACATATGTGTAAAGTATTAGCATTATATATTATAAATCTGGTTAGAAAGATCATCTTACATTTACATAGAAGGGTATTTTAATTGGTTATTTTCCATCTCTCAAGTATCACTATTATTGTTACCCAATGTCCAGTATCTTACAAACTGTCATTTCATTTATTTTGTCTGTTATTTGTGTTGTTATCTAAACTGAGGAGCGGGGTTTGGGACACAAATCTATCCTCTTGTTACTCTGTCATGTCTGGAAACAGAAGTTATACAACTAGCACTTTTAAGCACCATTTACTTTTTCATGTAAATATGGGAATCTTTAGAACTGCATTCTATAGGTTCAAGAATAAAGATTAAACATGTTAAGTAGAGCTACTGAAAACATAAAATAAAGCTTTTAGAGGTGAAAATTTTGGTGTCTCATAGGACAGTAGGGCTGGCCCCAAACCTACTGATTGGGGGAGTCATCCCACCTGACTGATCCCACAGTCTAAATCTTGGCTCCAGCCACTTGAGAAACACCCTGGGCATGTGTATGTACATGCCCAAAATCCCAACAGGATGGAGAAATGGAGGAGAAGGAATCATGTTGTGACCATGCTCCATTGGAGGTGCTTTCTCTCCCGCTGTTTCTCTCTGTGTCTTAGTAGGGACGCTGGTGCTTGATTTTGGAGGCCACAGTAAAGGGTCTGGGTTTGCGTTCCAGGTCTTGCTGAATATACCAGCTATGCTAATGATCCTTGCTTGTTTCTCTAAGATTTAGTATCACCTTTCCCTGCAGTGAAGTTGTGTATGATTAGAAGGCCATTTCAAACATTGCCACACTCTAGCCGGATCACTGTATAGTAAGCTCCTCCATGACAGAACACCATGCTGTTATGTAATGGAAGCTGCGTCACTAGTCTTTTCAGATGGTTTCCACATTGTATTCACACTATGGTTCTTACCTTTCTGAGGATGCAATTGCAGCAAATCATTGTGTGTTTATTAAGAAAAATTTCTGCCAGAAAGCCCATTAATTGAGCATATATATGCAATTTATAAACTTAATTATAATGGATTTGCCTGTTTTTAGTTTTCTTTGCTTAATTTCATAGTCGTTCATTAAACAATTCCCGTTTTTAAAAGTAACATTACAGGGACTAGCAGATAGCGTAATGGTTACATCAGTGGACTCCCATATAGAGGACCGTGGTTCAGGTCCTGGGCCCGGCAGTTTTAAATTCACGCCAGGCATGTGTGCATGCATGCCCAAAATCCTGAGAGGAGAATGGAGGAGAAGGGAATGGTGGTGTGGATCCCCCTGGGTTTTTTTTTTTCTCACTTCCTCTCTCTCTCTCTCTCTCTTTCTCCAGCAAGCACACGCACCCTATAACAAAAATCTCTCTCTAAAAAAAAGTAACATTACTTATCTAACTTACATAATCTAGACTCTTCTAATGTGTCATAATTAGACAGTGAAAAATCCGACTTTTAAACAAAATCTAAAATTAATTTTAAACCATTAAACAATTCAAATACATGGGGACTTCACAAAGTCTATGAAAAATTGAATTAGAATATGAATTTGTTGTGATGCAAAAGAATATTGTAATCCATACCTAGTTTTTTTCATGACACCTTTTCCACAAGTTTTTTGAAGAACTCCCTTACATATGTCTGATACACAGTCTTAATTAACTGCTGTTAAACACGTAATATTATTCCAGTTTTGGATAGTTTGTTTTCTGCAGGTACTTTTTCTAGAAAATTAGTTTGGCAATATTAAATCAAGTATAGTTTATTTACTCAGAAATGTTAGTGCCATCAAGTGGCTAAGAGTGGATATTCACAAATTTGTTTAAACTTTTAGAACTTAGTGAATGTACAGATTTTTGTATCTTGCTCAGAAATCATGTCTTTTTTTTTTTTTTCTATAGGGTGCATGTGCTCGCCAGACAGACAAGAAAGAGACAGAAAGAGAGAAATCACCTCCCAGGGGGGATGGCCACACCGCAATCCCTTCTCCTCCATTCTCTTCTCAGGATCTTGGACACACACGCACATGTGTCTGGAGTGAGTTTTAAGCTACCAGGTTCGGGACTCGAACCGCGGTAGACTACATGGAAGTCCAGCGACATAGCCATTACACTTACTGCTGGTCCAAATCATGTCTTTTTTAATAGCATAAGCAGGCATTACAGTGCATAGTTAAAATTCAGCTGCTTATATTATAGCTTAATAATTATTCCTCCTCTAAAAGGTATAGTAATTATGAAGGGAGAATCATTAAATTACTTATTTTCTGTAATACTAATAGCTAGTATAATGCTAATAGAATCCATGTGTTTTGGAAAGCTTTAGTCAGAGCCAGCCCCATAACACAGTGGTTAAGAGACCCAGATTCCACATGGCCAACTGCAGTTTCAGTCTCAGTCCCAATGGCTCAGAAAACATGCCAGACATGTGTGCATGCATGCCCAAAATCCCAACAGGATGGCAAAATGGAGGAGAAAGAACTGTGCTGTGTTGACATCCCACGGGGGGCGGGGCATACTTTCTCCCTGTTTCTTTCTGGGGACCACACATGCCCTGTATCAATTTAAAAAGAAAACTTTAGGGCGAGTACGTAGGATGGTGGTTAAGGCACTGGACTACCACATGGATGACCACAGTTCAAGTCCTAGTCCCAGACCTGGCAGCTTGCTTTCTCTCTCTCTCTCTCTCTCTCTCTCTCTCCCCCCCCTCTCCCTCCCTCCCTCTCTCCCTCCCTCTCCTTCCCCCTGTCTCTCTAGTGAATTAAAAATAATAATAATAAATAAAGTTAAATAAATGATTCTTTTTTTTAAAAAAAAAAGAATTTTAGTCAAGAACCTTTACAAAATTAAGAAAACTTATTACATGAAGATAATCTAGTGTTATTGCCACATTATGATATGATTTTATTACTGTGAAAATAACTTTCTCCCTCATCAAAGTGAATAGAAATAGACTAACTGAAGTGCTGTGAAAATCGCTGTTTTGGAAAGCTTTGTGTTAAGTAACTAATGTAACTAAATATAAAGCAACAGTGTGAAAGTAAATAATTAACAGTGTGGATGTACATCATACCACAACACACTTAAAAATGGTTAAAATGCTAAGTTTTACAAATATTTTACCACAATTTTTAAAAATATATGTATAGAAATGTTTATGCATGTGTGTGTTTTTGTGTGTATACTGATCATCTGATATACTTACATGTGTGTACACACACACACACACACACACCAGCTCTTTAACAGAGAAAAGAGAGAAACAACTACAAATTTATAAAGTGGGGTGTGTGCACGTGTTTTCATTATGTTACCTATGTTTGTAATTTACCAGTTTTGAGTTTTACCCCAAACAGTAAATAATGTGGATTTGTTATTTAAGCCACTTAATTTTTCTTCTCTTTCATTTCGATGTCATCAACTTTTTCTGTACAGACCTAAATAGTAAATGTTTGAGTCTTGTGAGCCACAGGATACCTGTACTACATTCAGTTCTATTTAGTGCATAAACAGCCACAAACAATACATAAACAAGTGAGCACAGTGGCTTCTAAAAATACTTTCTTTATGGACCTTGAAATTTAATTTCATCTAAATTTTATATGTCAAAAAGTATTATTCTTGGAGCCAGCAGGTGGTATAATGGTTAAGGTGCTAGACTCCCACGTGGCCAATGGCAGTTTGAATCCCAGACCTGGCAGCTCACTTTCTCACTTTTCTTCTCTTTCTCTCTCTCAGTCTCTCTCTCTTGTGAAATAATAATAAATAAAATTAATTATTGAAAAATATTATTCTTCTGAAAATTTTTCTAAGAACTATTTGCTTAATTTTTCTTTATTAATTATGTGTTTTAATTTCACCAGAGACAGAAAGGGAAAGTGAGACAGCAAGCTGCCAAGTCCAGGACTTGAACTACAGGTGGCCATGTGGGGGAGTTCAGCACCTTAAACCCACACCATCTGCCAGCCACTTGAATTTTCTAAACTATTTAAAAACTATAAAAACCGGTTTTAGATGATGGGCCTTACAAAAATGTAGAGGGTCAGGTATGGTCTGTTGGTTCTAGTTTGCCTGCCTGTATTTTAATCGATACTGTTTGAATCACTTTATGTGAATGAACAATAAAGATTATGAACAGAAACAACACATATTTCAGACTAATTGTGATTCGTATGACCAGAAATGGAGAAAATTTCTAAGTCTTGGAACTGTAGTTTTTAATGGCAGATTATTTTGGCCTCATACCAAGAACAACACTAGCTGCCTAGTGTCATCAGAAGTCATGATGCATTTTTGCACAGAAGAATATGTCATGACTTTCTCAACAACCTAATATTTTTCTGAGAATTATGTGTA
This sequence comes from Tupaia belangeri chinensis, assembly GCF_000334495.1. Taxonomy (NCBI): domain Eukaryota; kingdom Metazoa; phylum Chordata; class Mammalia; order Scandentia; family Tupaiidae; genus Tupaia; species Tupaia belangeri. The sequence continues at coordinate 162,223 of NW_006159437.1, read as the reverse complement.
GGATAGTTATCATGTCTCGAATGTTTATTTATAAATGCCTATCATTACCCAAATTTGTCATTAATTTGTGATGTCTTAATGACTACTAATTGGCATGCTTTAACTTCAAGAAAAGGAAAATTATTTGCCTAAATGTAAAGTTAATCTAGAGTTTGTTCTTCAGTATGATTTCAAAACATTGTAAATATAGTTGCTAATCCAAAGTTTGTTTTTTAGTATAATTTTTTAAATTCATTAATTTCTTCAATGAGAGAGAAAAGCAAAGAGGCACCTCTCACAGGAACTTCATGCCACAACCCACCCCCAGCTTTACCTAGCCAGGATCGCATGTGCCTGCATACTCAGAATGTAAATAGACCTTAGGATGCCAATCCAGGACCTTCCCAGGTGACTTCAGTATCACAGAGCATTGTGTTACCTCTGTGTCACTACCTAACTTTAAAACATTGTGAATATAGTAGAAAAAAACAACATATTCCATGGAGTTAACAAAAGGGAACTGGTGGCCAAACACAGGTAATACATGATATTCCATGAAGTTATCTCACATGGGTAAGTTCCTGGTTCAAATCCACAGGCCTCCCCTAGTATGCTGGGCACACATTTGCCTATGATCCAGGGCTAGCTGAAGCTTGGTGGTGGATAGTGGCATCAGGATCTTGTTTTTGTTGTTTGTTCATTTGTTTTGCCAGCAGAGAGACAAGAGGGAGAACGTATCTCCCAATAGAATATGGTCACACCAGTTTCTTCTCCATTTTTTTCATCCCATCTGGATTTGGGGCATACATGTACTTGCACCTGTTTTGTTTTTCAAGCCACAGGGCCAGGATCAAACCAGTCAGCCATGTGTGCTCCAGGTCCCTTAATCACTAGGCCACAGGGCCAGCCAGCCTTGAGACCTGGTTGAGGGTGTTGTCCTTCTCTCTCTCTCGGAGTAAATAAATAAACTTTTAAAAAAGAAAAAGAAAATCCATCTGCTATTATTAGCTTTTTTAAAAAACTGGGTAATCATATTAATATCAAATCAAATCCCTTTACTTAAAATTAGTCGTACTCATTAGATTATATTATAGTACACATTTGCAGCAATCATAGATAACTAGATGACATTAAGAGCTAAATATGTGACTTTCTTATACCTTAAATACATTTTAACTCTTTAGGTGAGTATGCCTTGGCAGCTGAACTGTACAGAGAAGTTTTGCGCTCATCTGAGGAGCACAAAGAAAAACTCAAAACTGATTCACTGCAAGTAAGTAAAAGAAACAGTTTCAGGTGTGTATTCTATTTGTATTTTACTGAGTAATTGTTCTAAATATTTAAGATCAGGGTAACAAATAGAATGAGTCCTAGTCACTGAAGATGAAGTTTAGGATTCAACCTTTCAATAAACAGTCAAGGTGATTTACATAAACACTAAGGTTTGAGAATCACTGTTGTTCTGTCTCCTTGACAGGATCAGTTTCTAGCCTACATTAAGCAAATAGCTCAAATTATTTCTACTTCAAAGAGTAGATCAGTTTTTATCACTTGCATATGGACATTAACATATTTACATAGTTTTCACCTCCCAAAATTACTTATGATTAATAATGGAACATAATGAAGCTAGTATATTTTTTAATTATTTACTTAAATATACATATTTATTTATTTATTTTAATTTGCTACAAGGTACACATGCCCACCAGAGAGAACAAGAGAGTATAAAAGCAAACTGCCAGGTTCAGGACTCAAGCTATGGTCAGCCATGTGCCAGTCTTGCACTTCAACCACCATGTTGCCTGCCAGTCCTAATGATTTTATTTAATTTTTAGAGGTCTTTTATAGAAATTTGAATATTAAAATTATAATACTTATTTCTTGGTTCTGAACAGTGAATCATTTAGACAAGACCTTCTAGTTAAATGGGAAATAAAGATAATTTTTTATGAGTCTTGTTATGTTTAGACTTGATTCCCAGGTGAGATGACTTCTTTACTATTCAGAATATAGACTTTGAAACTTAAATATTCGCATGTGCTGAAGTGGTTATTTGAAGGAATGTTTATGGGAGAGTGATAGAGTGATTAGGGAGAGAAATGATTAGGGGGATACAAAAATAAATATAAGGGTATGTATATTCTTCATGGAAAAGGATTACAGAAGACAGGCCCCGGACTTTAAGCAAGTATGTTTACTTCATGAGAGAAGAGTAAATACAGGGAACAAAGGTAGAGGAGTGGGCAAGGAAACAGGGAAGTTCAATACACCTGAGTTCAAGAAGGAAGAGTAAGCAGTCCTCCTGGTTCTTGCTTCTGAGTCACAGTGAGGTGAGAGACAGTTAAGCAAGACTTACTGAATATGGCTTACTCCAGCTAGTCAGTCAGTTACTGTGTCCCATTGCGCTGTAAGGAATGAGAAAGAAACCACAATTATTCACCCCATTTTGCCGTCTTGTACAGGTACTAACAAAAGCACACATACAAAACAGATTCTACTACTTCAGTTTTATTTGTACTTTTTCTTTTGCTATTAAATTTGATAGTGTTACTATCTATGAAGCCATGTTGGAAAGACCCAAGATATTTGAGATAAATTATTAGATTGACTCTACAAAGATTTGTACCATGGCAAGGAAATTGTAGCCAACTAGAAGGAGTCTTGAAAGTTTCAAATACTGGAACTGAATCAATCTTGACCAGAAGAACTCTTTCCTGGTCATCCTTAGCCCTTAGCTGTCTTCCCAGGTCAACTGTCAAGTTAACATATACAAACTCCTTGTACTTTACTTCTTCTCATCGTCCATGATTCCAGAGGGAACTTGTAACCAGCTACATACTCAGTATCTCAGTAAGAAGATTTTTATTATATATAATACACAATATAGCTCCTCCCCTTTTTGGCCCCTAAGTTCAACATCTCCAGATTATGACCCTATTTTCTCATGTATTTCACAATCCTTATTTTCATCATCATACAATTGCTAGGCTCACCCAGACTCATTTTCTGGGAGTAAAGGAATCAAGTCCGTGCGGTCAGCCTTTCTACCATTTGAGGCTTTCTTGACTTAGTCTCACTTCCCTGTAAAGACAAATACATGTATAATAGAAGAAATATACCTACCTTACATATTCTGCTTATTGCATAGCTGTACTGTGTAAGGCTATTTTTAATTGAAGAAAATTTATTTCATCATGATTTAAGACCTTTGCTATAGGCATAGTAGTTAAGGCACTGGACTCCTACATGGCCAACTGGTTCAAGTCTCAGATTGGCAGCTTGCTTTTTCACTTTCCTTCTTTCTCTCTCTTTCTCTCTCTCTGCCTGGTGAGCCCATGTGCCCTATAGCAAATTTTTAAAATGATAATAATAAAATTAAATTTTTTTGAAAAAAGACATTCATTATTAACGCTACATCTTTTAAAAAAAATTGGTACTAAAATTATTGTAGAGGAAAAGTATTCAATGATATGATACTGAAGTGATGTGAGTACCCTGTGCTACATTAATAATAGGTTCTTAATTAATTGCCATTTGTTTGTAGAGACTTCATGCTACTCATAACTTAATGGAATTGCTGATAGCCAAGCACCCAGGGATCCCTCCTACGTTAAGAGATGGCAGACTTGAGGAAGAGGTAATTTTTATTTTCTTTTTCATTCTCTTTATAAAAGTATATTTTTTCAAAATTTATGCTTCATCTAGTTGATATTTCCAGGAACATACAATATTTAAATAAATATAACCATGTTTTCCTACTGCTTTGACATGGCATTCCTTTTGTGTCCTCACATGGCTTTTTCCTTGTATGTGTACATGCCAGGTGTGTCTCTTAAAAGAACTCTAGTCATACACTGGATTGGGGATCTGTTCTTAGCACCTATTTAACCCTATTTAACCTCCTTAAAGACCCTGTCTCCAAATAGTCACATTAAGAGGGCTTTGACATAATGAATTTGGAACATAATTCAGTCCATAATACCTGTGTTACTATCTGTTATATGACCTTTTCACAAGTATTATGTTAAAACTGCATTAGCTAGGGAACCAGCAGTTAGCGTAATGGCTATGTCGCTGGACTCCCACGTAGTCGACCGCGGTTTGCGTCCCAGACCCAGTGGCTTAAAACTCACGCCGGGTGCGTGTGCGTGCGTGCCCAAGATCCCAAGAGGAGAATGGAAGAGAAGGGACTGCGGCGTGACCATCCCCTCTGGGGGGTGATTTCTCCCTTTCTGTCTCTATGTCTCTGTCTGTCTGGCAAGCGCACGCACCCTATAGCGAAAATCTCTCAAAAAAAAAAATGCATTAGCTACAAGAAACTATAAGTTAGATGATTTCTGAAAGGTGTCCTTGCTTTGCCTCATTACTTAAAATATTACTGTTTTTTCTTCCTGTGTTTTTGCTAACTAAAAATCTAGTTAGAAATCTGGGGGATAAATTTAGGGATTTCTTAAATTTTGTGACTTGGGCAGGTATATTTCATTGTCTTCAATATATATAGATTAGGAATTTCTAGCATGGGTTTTATGTTCTGTACAGTATACTTACAGAGTTGGATGTTTAAATTAAGTAGCTTTAGATACACAAAATGACCGTATTGTCTTGAAACATTATACTTATTTTCTAGAAATGATACAGAAATTTGTATTTGGGACCAGCAGTTAGTGTAATGACTATGTCACTGAACTCCCATGTAGCTGACCGCAATTCACATCCCGGACCCGGTGGCTTAAACCAACACCGGGCGCATGTGCATGCATGCTCAGGATCCCGAGAGGAGAATGGAGGAGAAGGGATTGCGGCATGGCCATTCCCCCTGGGGGATGATTTCTCGCTTTCTATCTCTCTGTGTCTCTCTCTGTCTTTCAGGCGAGCGCACCTGCCCTATAGCAAAAAGAAAAAAGAAAAACCTCTCCAAAAAAAAAAAATTTTGTATTTGTTTTCTTTTTAAACACAGGCCAAACAGCTGCGAGAGCACTACATGAGCAAGTGTAATACGGAAGTCACCGAAGCCCAGCAAGCTCTGCAGCCTGTGCAGCAGACCATTCGCGAGCTCCAAAGAAAGGTACTTTCCCACGGGCAACGTTTCCACTTGTGTTTGTCCTCAGATACCATTTTGGCTTTTGTTTTGTTGAGGGTGAATCTTGAACTTCCTTATTCATCTTGGATTTCTAGGCACCTAGTACAGTGCCTGACCACGTTATGAGTGTACTGGCTATTAACAATGTTTATGAGTTGAAGAAACAGATACACAAATATATCAACTATAGTGAGGTTCTCTATTATTTATTTTATACTATAATAGGCTTTCTGTATCTTAGGTATATGACAATTATCTGTTGAAAGAAGTAAAGACTTTTATCTTTTTTTTAATCTCAGGCATAGATGCTTCCAAAATCTTTTTAGATGTTAGAGCATTAGAACCACAGTTTTTATTCTTATACAATGCATGTCATTTGTCGTTTTTGTTTTGTTTCATATTTTGTTTTGTTGTTTTTTGTTTGTTTGGCCATAGTGTGCGTGCACTCACTGGAGAGAGAGAGAGGGAAAATGGGAAATCACCCCCATGGGGGATAGCCATGCGGCAGTCCCTTCTCGTCCATTCTCCTCTTCGGATTATGAGCACTCACACACATGCCTGATGTGATTTTCTAGCTGCTGGGTCTGGTGCTCAAACCATTTGCCATGTTGGAGACCAGCACCTTCACCACTACACCACCTGCTGGCCCACTTTGTTTACTTTTTTTAAGTTAGTTTATTTTTATTTACTTCCTCCATTAGAGAAAGAGACAAAGAGACTGGTACCCCCAATAAGATCTTCATGTTGCAATCTACCCCCAGCTTCAGCCAGCCCACATGATAGCCATGTATGTACACAGCCAGCATGTACAGGGAGGCCCTGCTATGTGAACCTGGAATCATCCCATGTGGATTAAGTTGTCTTACCACTCCGTACCACCATTTTGTTCCTTGTTCCTAAAATTTCTCTTTTATGAAATCAAGTTGCAAAACCTAAAGAGGAAAAGATAACAAGTAAATACATTGTCTTTTACTTTTCAGTTTTTTAATCAGCTGCCATCCTTTTTGTTCTTCTTAATTCATTGTTTAGTTTTCAGGCTTATAATTCCATTAGTCATAGGTTATTCCTTGAGTACAGTCTAGTTCAGTTAGTCAAAGTAAGAATGAAGCCTTTTTATTACGCTAAGAAATATGACTAGTAGTATTGGATTTTTCTTTAGATAAAGTATTTTTTAGTACAGCTGTGTTATTCTCATTCATCCAGAGTAGTTAGAAAACAGATGGTCTATTTAATTATGTTTGCAAAAGAGATACTCACCAGTTGTCTATAGAGTGAGTGTGTGTATTTGTCTTCTCTGTTATAATCCTTTTAACAATAGCATTTATTGCTTCCTTTGAATTTTTCATATCACCCTTTCTACTCAAAAATGCATAGTGAGTATTAATAAAGTATTAATTGGTCAACCGTTGTCATTTTTACAGATTCATTCTAATTCTCCTTGGTGGCTGAATGTGATTCACAGAGCAATAGAATTTGCTATTGACGAAGAGCTTGTTCAACGAGTGCGAAATGAAATAACCAGTAACTACAAGCAACAAACTAACAAGCTTTCAATGTCAGAAAAGTAAGAAAATATAGTACAGAATTGAATAACTACATGAGTAATCAATCCTAATAATTCAGATCATTTGATATTAAGAAGTGCATTTAAGGGGCCAGCTTATGGCACAGTGGTTACGTTGCTGGAGTCTCAGATAGCCGACCGCAGTTCAGGCCCCAGACCTGATTGCTTAAAACTCACGCCAGACGTTTGTGGCCAATATCTTGGGAGGAGGATGAAGGAGAAGGGATTGTGGTGTGGCCATCCTCCCAGACGGTGATTTCTCACTTTTCTTCCACCATCTCTGTCTCTGTCTCTCTCTGTCTTTCTCTATTTCTCTGTGGTAGTGCATGCACCCTAAGGCAAAAACCTCTTTTTAAAAATAGTGCATTTTAAATATCAGAGCATGCTGTCATTGTGAGCATTTGTGTTTTACATTATGTTAAGAGTGCATTTCAAGCAAAAATATTAGATGTAAATCTAAAGGAGAATTTCCCCCTATATTTTAGCCATTTTAAAATAATTTCTTTTCAGTGCTATTTTTAAATTTGCTTAAATTATTTTCTTTGCTGGATATACCTAAAGCCAATTTTTTGGAAAACTTTGAAATAGGCTTTGTTTTGAGGAATTTCATACTTGATATAGGACATTCCTTCTTCTGTATATGATTTAGGCCCAACAAACCAGCCTCAGAGTACCACAGGGACTCAGATTTTACATTGTTGAGTTCCCTGCTCTCTCTTCTCTTCCTGTCTTTATTTTCATCAACATTCACCATTCTTTGGAGTCTTCAAAAATAAGTTGGCCCATTGCTCTTAATATGTAAATGGTAATTTATTCTTTACAAAGAACAGATTTACTATTTATCAAACCTTTCCTCAGTACTCTAACCCAAAGGATGTCTGTCTAATGTGAGGAACTTAAATGTTGTAGAGCTGTCGATGCTAGGTAGGAGGACAGAGATCACTTCCCCACATAAGATGTCAGTTTTCAGTGAATTCAGCATAAGAATATCTTTAAAAAGTTTGAAAGTGTTTTTATATACTCTTCTGAAAGCTTTTCCAAATGTCTGCCAAAAGAGGGATGCCACATTTTCCATTTATTTTCCTATAGTCATCACCTTTTTGACCATACAAAACCTGACATCCTCTTATTTCTGAGGTATATGCTGTGTGTGTGTGTGTGTGTGTGTGTGTGTGTACATAAGTGTACTTCTTTTTTCCTTATTAAGCCCAAGAACCACTGTTCTAAAATAAGCTGCCATTTTAATCATGATTCATTATATCCAGCTTTAGTGCTGTATCCTAATACATTCTCCAACATTTTAGAATCAGCTAAAAAAAATATAGAAATTATTTTGAAGGTTTTTTGTTTTTTTTTTTAATTATTACATTTGTTCTTTCATCATAGAGCATGTTTGCATCCAGGTGACAGAGAGAAGCACTCCAAAAAAGCTTGGCATGCTGTAATCCTCTTCCTTCAGTCTTCTATCCCCCAGGATCCTGGGCTCGCCTATGCATGCCCAGCATGTTTTCATGATAACTGGGCCAAAGACTTGAACCACAGTTAGCATGTGACTTCCAGCTTCACAGTTCAATATGCTGTCAGTCAGTTGCACTGCAGAAGCTGGGCCTTGAAGTTTTTATTAAATTACGTAAATACTTCTTTAATACCTGTAAACTTAACACATGTAAATTCTTCTCTTAGAACACATCTTTACTGATGTTTTGAGATACCAGGGTTGTAAAAATTATAAAAGGAAATAAAAGATAACCATTTATTACACAAACATTTCTTTTCGTAAATATTAGACATAAATAGAAAATAACAAAATGCATTTTAAAATGTGTAAGGGTGAACATATAGGTAAATTAATTGTATTAAAAATTACTATATATCCTGAGATTTCAACATTGTTGTCTGTCTGTCAGTTAGTCATGACTTATTTTTTTCTGTGGTTTCCTATACAAAAATGCATCATGACTTTTCCGACAATCACGTAATTCCTCAAAGGCCAAAGTTTTCATGTCTGCTTGTTGATGATTATAGAGAAAGGCTGTGCACCTCAGTGATTAAGAGCATACTTCCCTACTCAGATCACTGTTTTCTTGTCCCAACTCCAACACAGGAGCTCTGTGCCCTTGGTAAAGTTATTTAAACTCTCTGTACCTTAATATCTTCCTCTATAAAACCACACAGCACTGTCATAAGAATTAAATGAATTCTTATTTGTAGAGTACTTACTTAGATTAGTGCCCATCATATACTATGATGTGTAAGAGTTATCGGCTGCTATTATTTTTGTCTTCTCTTTGATTTAAAGGACC
>NW_006159437.1:139984-153282 GCF_000334495.1 Tupaia belangeri chinensis | reverse complement strand
TGTTAAGACTAGTTAAACGCTTTTTATTTTCAGCCTGTATTCACAGTGCTCAGAAATGAGTTAGTGGAGAGAAATTTTCCAAAGCTACTCCTTCCCTTTGCTATAAAAGTTCATTTTGGGGGCCCAGCAAATGACATAATGGTTACGTCCCTGGACCCCCAGGTAGTCAGCTGTGATTCAAGTCCTAGACCCAGCAGCTTAAATTCATGCCAGGTGCATGTGTGTGTGCTTGCCTAAGATCCTGAAAGGAAAATGGAGAAGGGATGGTGACGTGGCCATCCCCCCAGGGGGTGATTTCTTGCTTTTTGTCCCTCTGCTTCTGTCTTTCCAGCAAGCACACATGCCTTATAGCAAAAACCTCTCTTAAAAAAAAAAAAGTTAATTTTTGAATAACAGTTCATATTTCTGATAAGAAATAAAAACCGTAGAATTTGTTGTGAATAATACTGATACTTAAACAAGTTTTGTTTGCCTGTCTATGTAAATTCTTTAGGAATTATTTAGCAGCTACTCTGCCTGTTCCATATTTTTTTTAAGAAGATCTAATCTTTGCCTTCTAAAAGTTAGCTCAATGAAAAATAAAGACCCATGAACAATTTCAGAAATAGGAATATGTATGAAAACTGCATATAACAAAATGCTAATAAACTTTATGGATTGAAAGAAGCATAGATTAGTATTAGAAAGTACTGGTAAAGGCTTCAGGGAGGAACACAGGCTGTTATGAATGATTTGGAAAGGAAGCCATATGGTGTTTCAACAAGTATGTAATACAGTAGTCCCCTCTTTTCCTCAAGGCATATGTGCCAAGACGCCCAGTGGATGCCTGAAACTGCAGATCGTACCAAGCCCTATATGTATTATGTTTTTCCCTGTACATACGTACCTATGAGAAAGCTTAATTTAAAAATTTGGTGTACCTAAAGATTAAAATAACGAAAATAAAATAGAACAATTATAACAATATACTATGATCAAAAGTGATGTGAATGTAGTCTTCATCTTACTCTGTCTCTCAGAATATCACATTGTACTGTATTCACTTATTATCAGACTGTGGTTGACCGCAGGCAAAACTGAAACTGTAGAAAACAAAACTGAATATGGAAGGATACTCTTAAGTTAAAAAGGCAATCCAATCCTCTTTGTATTTTCCAATTTCTAAGTTCTTACTATTCTAAGTTTTCTTTTTCCTTTCATAAACCCATATACACATAAGGCTAAGAGCACTGTATTTGGATTTAACTCCTAGCACTGTGATATAACTTCAAGGTAGGGATTACTCCTCCTCCCTTCTTCATAAACTTTAGTCACCTTAATTTGTTCTTCTTTGTCCATAACATAAGCATAATGACGACTGTTGAAATGTTACAAAAGTGGTCAGCAAAGTGCCTGGCATATAATAAATGCCTAACTAAAAATGTATTTTTTTTTGTTTTATGATGAGGAATACAGCTCTTAGCCACTTCTTTCTTTTCAATTTTTTGTCTTTATGTCTCATTCCGCAGTCACTTCACATAGAGCAAGGATGTCAAGAGAGACATTTGTCAGCCAGCCTTAAAAAGGAAGAATGTGACCCTCCTGATCTTACAAGTATACCTGAGACAGAGCGATTTTCTATATTCTTTTGCAGTTCTTGAATATTATGGACTTTTATTTATTTTTTAGCATACAACCCAATGTAATTATACCTTGACTACTAGCAAATACCAGTTGAAAACATTCCTAAAGAAAACTTACTCCAGTGAGGCTGTATAAATACAGTTCCTGTAACACTTTGTTTGGAAACCATTTTCTGAATTTGAGGAAATTGATCTGTTATTCCTTTCTTTGTGTTACTGTGCTGCTGGTGATGGGAATCAGGTTTCATGACTGCAGAGGTCTTCAGTTCTTACTTACAACACAAATGGAAGAGCTGAATAAATTCCAGAAGCTGGTAAGAGAAGCCGTAAAAAAGCTGGAGGGGCCTCCATCTCGTAATGTTATTGAATCTGCAACAATCTGCCACCTCAGACCCGCTAGACTTCCTCTCAACTGGTAGGTAATAGAAGAAATCATACAAGGGAACTTCAAAAAGTTCGTGGGAAAAATGGGATTATATATGAGTTTTGGTCCAAAAAAATTTTGAAATCCAGGGGTAGTGTTTTCATAATATGTATTTTCCACAAACTTTGTGAAGACCATGTGCAGTGAAGTGGCATTATTTCTTAAAGCAGGATATCTTCTGAGAGAAGTAATGGCTCGTATAATAGACCAGACATAGGTAATTCAGACAGAAGTAGAAAGAGATGAATTGTTACTCTAATCTTAAAAAATAATAATAATAATAATAATACCCTCAAGGATCATGTCCTGAAAACCATGTAACTTTTTTCCTGAAGTGATATTTATTATAAAGCAAAAATGAAATATAACATACTAAGCCTCTCTTTAAAGTGACCCAATTGCTGGTTTGCTTATAAATATGTCTCTTATAATCTCTTTTCTTTTTCAGCTGTGTCTTTTGTAAAGCTGATGAATTGTTTACAGAATATGAATCAAAGCTGTTTTCTAACACGTAAGTTCTCTGTTTGATTATTACGTATCAGGAAATTGAAACATTTTATAAGACTTGATGCTTGATTGTGTATTTCCTTACAGTGACCTTTTATATTTCTCTTTTATTAAGTTAGTTTAGTAAACCTTTGACAGTTGATCATTTAATATGATTAGTTTTACAGAACCATACAGAAATTATTTCCTAAATGTTTACGTCATATACTAATGGGTAATTGAGGACAGTTTAGGGACATGGTAAGAGATCAGACTCTTGAGTTCAACAGATTCGAACTAACATCTCTGCCTCCTGTTGGGAGCGCATTACTTCCTGATGCCAGTCTTCTCATTCTTTAGATGAAGATAACTCTTACTTCATTGAGTTTTCATAGTATTTTAAAAAGCAGATACACATAATTATTTATCATAATGCTTGGTACATAGTAAGTATTCTATAAAATGTTTGCTCTTGTTCTTTTTCTTTTCTTTTTTTTTTTAGAGGTTTTTGCTATAGGACGCGTGTGCTCGCCAGACAGACAGAGAGAGACAGAGAGACAGAAAGCAAGAAATCACCCCCCAGGGGGGATGGCCACACCACAGTCCCTTCTCCTCCATTCTCCTCTCGGGATCTTGGGCACGCACGCACGCACATGCACCCGGAGTGAGTTTTGAGCCACAGGGTCCGGGACACGAACCATGGTCGACTACATGTGAGTCCAGTGACATAGCCCTCACGCTAACTGCTGGTCCCTGCTCTCGTTCTTAATATCCATTTTCCAACACAGAGCCTTTGTTCTAGTGCCAGAGATCCAGTTACTTAGTACATGTAGTCATGGTGTTAACAAACATGGAAATTGAGAAGAGAATAAGTTTGAATTGATTGCCTCAAAAAGACAGTGTACATTTAGATGAGACTGTGTTTTTTTTGAATAGCTGTCAGTGGTGGTTTTTGTTTAAAACTCAGACTTAGAGCCTAGAATTTAGGTTTTTTTTAAATTATGCACCATTGTTCTCAAAAAACAGTGGAAAAATTTATGATGCTTCTAGCATTTTCAGAATTGCTGTGGTTTTTCCAAAGATTCTCAAGCATCATCATATCAATATGGCATTGAAAATTATTGAAAGTTATTAACCGTGAGCCCTTATTTGTTCTGCTAATATCACTCATTTACAATGCTTACTACTACTGAGAGTAATTGCTGCAGTTTTGTTCCGGTATATTTTCAGGGTCAAAGGTCAGACTGCAATATTTGAGGAGATGATAGAAGATGAAGAAGGACTTGTAGATGATCGAGCACCTACAACCACCCGGGGTCTGTGGGCAATAAGTGAGACAGAGCGGTCTATGAAAGCACTCCTGTCATTTGCAAAATCACATAGATTTGATGTTGAGTTCATTGATGAAGGAAGTACGTCAATGGATCTCTTTGAAGCATGGAAGAAGGAATATAAGGTATGGTATTATAAATTTCTTTCCAATATTAAAAATTATCCTTTATATTGCTCTTTCTCTTTTTCTCTCTCATATTTCTAAATCTACTGAGGTATAATTTCTTTTTCCCCAAAGTATAATCATTACATAAAGAACAATGAATATAATAATGCTCAAATAATGAGGACCTTCTAGTTATTAAAGAAAACCATGAATAAAACTTAATGAAATCATGAGAAACTTAATGAAACTTTTCATCTAGTTGTGCAAGTGTTTGTTCTTTTAATTTTTTTCTTTGTAATAGAGGGACAGAAAAAGGGAAAAAGAAAGACAGAAACCCCAACAGAGTCTTTACACTGTAAAGACCCCCAGTCTCAATCGGCCCAGATCATGGGCAGGCATGTGCACCCAAGGTGTAAAACCAGGACCTTCCCCATATGGGTCTGCTGCATCACAATCCGGCCTCGTGTTGCTTTATGTTCTTAACTTGAACATACACTGCTATTCTGTAAAACTAGAGTTTTATTTTTATTTTGTTTTTATTTGCTTTTGCTCTAATGATCAAACATAACAAACGTGAAGATTGAGGAACAGAGTAAATATCTCTCTATTTGCAATGCTGGAACGTATTGTAAGGAATAAGGCACAAAGCAGCCTTTCATATTTACACTTTAATGATTCTATTTTATTGTAATTGTGTACATGAGATGAGAGTCCAGAATTTATTAACTTGGAATTAGTTGTTACATCTGGATTTGTTATTAATTATCCTACTTTGAAGATGAGTAAGTCATAATTCCATATGCTATCTTCTTTATAATCTAAATTTTTTATACTTTAAAGCAGGATAAAAAATTTTATGTAAAAGGTATGTTATCTGTAATTTTATGTTAATATTGGTACTATAGTATAATATTGGTAAATTGATAATGCTGATAAAAGTCAAAATCATAGATGTGTAATGAATGTTCTTCCTCATACTTTATTATTGTAAATACAAAGCATATTTACACAGCTAATTCTACCCAGCCAAAGAAGATGACAATATTGTATCTAATATCCAGTTTCACCTATATTCTTCCTTTGGGTTCATTTTGACCCCCTACTGTGTGTCCAGAGGCGTGTTTATTATGCAGTTCTCCCAGATCTTCATCCATTAGTTATATCCATAACTTTTCAAACTAAACTTTTTCACAAAAACAGCGAATGAATCAGCTACTGCTATGCATATCACCTAGGATCTCCCTTAAAAAATAAAGTTGGTGAAGAAAGCATATCCAAAAATCTATACTGATCTATCAGTTCTATAAATTTCAGAAACACAAACAATTATTAAGAATATTACACAGGGACCAGCAGTTAGCGTAATGGCTCTGTCACTGGACTCCCACGTAATGGCTATGTCGCTGGACTCCCATGTAGTTGACCACAGTTCTAGTCCCGGACCCAATGGCTTAAAACTCACGCCGGGCACATGTGCGTGCGTGCCCAAGATCCCAAGAGGAGAATGGAGGAGAAGGGATTGCAGCGTGACCATCCCCCCTGGGGGGTGATTTCTTGCTGTCTCTCTGTCTGTCTGGTGAGCGCACGTACCCTATGGCAAAAACCTCTCCAAAAAAAAGAATATTACACATAGTTATTATGCCAGTGAAAAATATGGAATGATAAGTACAATTCAGGATAGTGGTTACCCCATTGTTAGGTGCCAAAGGAGGAATGTGTGAGAAAAAAGAATGACATAGTTGAGAAGGAACACACAAGGGCTCTCCGAAAAATTCGTATTACTCTATCCTAAAGTAGATGGGGGATACTTGGTTGTGTATTTTAGTATTCTTTTGTTTACATATACATAAAATGCTCTTTTAAATATATGAACTATGTTATAATAATTTTTTTTTTTTTACAGTAAAGCAAAAAAGAAATTCATTAGCCTAATATTGACTTACATAGATCTTTGGTCCTACTAGGAAATCTTTGGGTATTCTTTTTCTAAGACTCTAAAGAGGCCGTATCCTATAGTGATTTTTCAATCTCACTTATTTATTCTAAAAACGGCTCAAGTAATTGCTTGTACCTTAGATGCTTAATGAGAAAAGTATGTCTTAAAAATCACATGGCAGAGGGTGAGGGATAAGGAATCATGGATGGCAAAAAAAAAATGTATACAAGACATAAGAAATGGAAAATTATTTGCTGATAACATGTATGTTGATGTGCTTAATTGAGCCAATATACAGTGTATTTTGGATGGAAAATTCTTTTGTATGCTGTAATGATGTATAGTGAATTAATGTAAAAAATAAATAACTTTAAAGAAAAAAAAAACCACTTTTATTCAAACCATATCTTGAAGGTTTTAACTGACTGTAATTATGTGGTTTACCTTTGCCTCTGTCATTTCTGTTCCTTCAGTTGCTTCACGAATATTGGATGGCTCTGAGGAATCGTATATCTGCTATTGATGAACTTGCAATGGCAACAGAACGACTAAGAGTGCGTCACCCTAGGGAACCAAAGCCCAGCCCACCCGTTCTTCATATCATTGAACCACATGAGGTACTTTGCAAGCAAATCACACAGAGGGGCACAGAAAGTAGATGTAAGAAAAATCCAAGACCCTTGGAGGAGGTAGAATCAGGGCAGTGATCTCATCTATTAGTGTTTATTATATAAGTATACAAATTCTGTTTTTATTTTGAGCCATATGAAGAAGATTTTTTTGTAGGTCAAAAAAGCTTCCAAGATAAGCGATCTTACTCTAATACATTTTTTGCATTCACTATCTGGTTGCACTTTTTATTTGTTTCTCTCCAGATTGTATATTTATCTATTGAATATTCATCTATTTATTAATATATTCTATGTGCTAAAAGCTATAGCTATTCTCTGCTTTTTAGACATATTTTCTATTTCTTCAGCTTTATCAGAACTAGGAAAATCTTTTGTAAGAACCACTAAAATTTTTCTTTTATAGTATTTTCCTTTGATAATGATGAACACATATTAACTTGTCCTCTAATAAATTCCTTTTTGTATCTTAGGATTGTACCATAACTCCACCAATCTTTTCTACTCCACATAAAAAGTATTTTTTTCATAATTTATTTTTACCTCTTATGCATGTTTAATGCTTTAAGTTGTTTACGTCTATAAAGCCCAGGGGCCTAAATAGTTAGAAATTATATAATATATACAATTATATGTACATGTTAATATATAATTATGTGTATACATAAAATCATATACTGTGTGATTTAAATATGAATTATCAGTAAGTTTTTTCTGAAAACAAATTATTATTTCAATTCTACATTTTTGTCTATTATCTTCAACCAGGGGAGAGCAGGAAAGACAGTAATATTGTTCCCTGGATTTTATAAAATCACTCAGGTGAAAGCAGCAAATCCTTTTAATTTTTTTTCTTAGCCCATGGACTCATACTGAAAAATAGTACATAAATATAGTTTGGTTTGAGTTTTATCTCACTTCAAGTATTATAGGGATGTTTCTCATTTTAAAAAACTCTACATTGAATTTTGTCTTACATAAAGCAAAAAAGAAAAGTCCTGAAGTATACTATCTAGTATCTGTTTTGCAAATTTGAGTTTTAAAATATAAATAGGTTTTCTTAAAATAAGACATTTATATGATGGAAGAAGAATTGTGCATGTCTGCTTTAACCATGTTTCTGAGAAAGAAACCTTTTTTTTATTATTTTTTTCTAGGTAGAACAAAATCGTATAAAACTACTAAATGATAAAGCCGTTGCTACATCACAGCTTCAGAAAAAACTTGGGCAGCTTCTTTACCTAACTAATTTGGAGAAGGTATTTTTTTAAGTTGTACTTTTTCTAATGGTCTATTACTATAAACAATTTTCATGATTCCTTCTATTTAATCTGTTAGACCCACAATCAATGTACAGGCACATTATCAGAACAAGATGCAGTAGTAGATTTTTGGATAAAGAAAATAAAGGCAAGCTGTAGATTAGAGTTGGCTCTAAAAGCTAGTACTTATGTCCTAAAGTGAATCACTAAATCCCAGTGATGACAAAGTGAAAAATTAGATGTTCCTTATAGGTAAAATAGTGCAGTGGTCTAGAAAGTCCAATTTTTAATCATAACTCTGGTTTGTTTTTTTGGGGTTTTTTTGAGAGGTTTTTGCTATAGGGTGCGTGTGCTCGCTAGACAGACAGAGACAGAGAGACAGAGACAGAAAGAAAGAAATCACCACCCCCCTGGGAGGATCACCACACTACAATCCCTTCTCGTCCATTCTCCTCTCAGGATCTTGGGTGTGCATGCGGTCGACTACATGGTCGGCTACATGGGAGTCCAGTGACATAACCATTATGCCAACTTGGCTGGCCCCGACTACTACTGATACTCTAAAGGAGAAAAAGAACGAAAAAATCATTCAGTAGTCAATTTCATGCAAATAACATTTAGAGAAAAGTCTCAACATCCCTAGAAATGAATTTTTAAAATGTAATATTCCTATACTTTAAATGATAGTCAAAATAAAGTTAATCATCAGTTAGTTGTAAGACATAAGTTTTTATCCTCTGTATATTGAATTACTTTTTAAAAAGTTAAAATTCCAGGACTACGAGATAGTGTAATGGTTACATCACTGGACTCCCACGTGGTCAACTGCAGTTTGAGTCCCAGACCCGAGGCCTGAAACTCAAGTTTTGAGGTTGTGTGCATGTGCGTCTGTGCCCAAAATCTTAAGAGAATGGAAGAAAGGAGGAGAGGAGATTGTGGCATGGCTGTCCCCCCGTGTGGGGTGTGATTTCCAACTTTCTGTGTCTCTCTCTCTCTTTCTCTGGCAAGTGTACATGCCCTGTAGGAAAAATCTCTCCTAAAAGAGTTAAAATTCCAAAGATATTATAATAATACACCTAGGAAAATCCTATTTGGTCAACACTGTACCAAAAAAATAAATGAATAAAATTATCTACATAGGTACCATTATCTGCCAACAAGTAGGCAAAGATTTTTTTTTAAATGATAGCACTCTAGTGTTCACAAAAAGGTAGTGACCAGATACATCTTATGCTTTGCCAATGGGAATTTAAATTGACATAGTATTTCACATAAAGCACTTTAACAGTAATGTTTGACAATTTTTTATAGTTTATATTCTTTGACTCAATAATTCTTGGACATTAAATATTCTAAGTAAATAGGGAATTTGATAAATCCATTAGCTATGACAGTATTGCAGTGGTGTATTATGAGTTGAATATCTCTTATTTGAAATAGTTCAGATGGGAAGTATTAGATTTTATTTAGATTTATTTACTTTTTTTTTCAAATTAGAATAATTGCATATGTATAAGATTGTGGATATGAAACCTAAGTCTAAATATAAAATTTATTTATGCTTGGGAACCAGCAGTTAGCGTAATGGCTATGTCGCTGAACTCCCACGTAGTCGACTGCGGTTCGAGTCCCGGACCCAGTGGCTTAAAACTCACGCCGGGCGCGTGTGCATACGTGCCCAAGATCCCGAGAGGAGAATGGAGGAGACGGGATTGCGGCATGGCCGTCCCCCCTGGGGGGGGGGGGAATTTCTCGCTTTCTGTCTCTATGTCTCTCTCTGTCTGTCTGGCGAGCACACGTGCCCTATAGAGAAAAACCTCTCAAAAAAAAATTATTTATGCTTTATGTACATTGTATACACAGAGGCCAAAGATAATCTTATGCAATATTTTTATTAACTTAAAACAAAGTTTGCATATACTGAAGTTGTGATGCAGGAAGTTGGGGTACACTTTGCCCAATACCCAGTGCAGTAACAGCAATGAACCCAATTCTTTGTCTCACACTCACGAAAAATTAGAGACACAAACACAGAGAGGGGATAGAACAGCAGAGTTTATTAAAAGAGGGAAGGAAGAACAGAGCTCCCAAGCTGGGAGGAAGTCTCAAATGGGTTGCCAAAGCAGATCTGAGACAGGAGGTTTTTATCGTGGTTAGGAGGGACTTTGCCCAGGCTTATTCTCAGGAGGGACTTAGGCATACATTCCCCTTGGTGGTGAGGGGTACATGTGAGATGAGTCTAGTTATTTTTCCTAATTTTGGGGTATGTAAGTTATGAGACTCTTTGTCTAAAAGCTTTAGACCATAAAGGCCATTTGATCTTATGTTCTTCTCAGCATGTGGTAGAGCCTGGGGAAAAAGACTTAGTTCTTAGATTTGCTTTAGGTCATGCTGCCTAGGTTAATCACTGTCACTAGTGCAAGCCATTTCTTGTGAGCAAGTAGTTGAGTAAGAACTAAGCTGCTGCTGCTGAACTGTTGTGTCTCCACCTTAACATTTATCCCTCTGTGATTCTATTTTGGGCCTATCCCCTAATATATTCTTAGGGTCCCTGTCTCCTACCTCAGTTGGGAATGGAATTTTCCGCTTATGATATCATGTCAGCACTCAAGAAGCTATAGATTTTGAAGCATTTCAGATATTGGATGTTTGGATTAGGAATGCTGAATCTATAATTGTCAAATGAGAAATGCTAAAAAGTACAGTGGTTATATAAATCTTGAGTTAGTCTTATAATGAGAATATGATGTAAGTATTTTAAATGGTGTTTTCAGTACATAATGATGCACAAAATTTCATGTTAGAAATTGAGAGAAAAGATAACATTACTAATGGAATATAATCCCAATTTGTATAATTGTGTATATTTAAAGTAAGTACAAACTTTTTTTTCACTCTGGCAGTCTGTGAACATATATTGTGTACTTGTTCTTATATACTATTACACTAGGAGTTTGAGTTAGATGGTCCTGGTCCCTGGCCTCAAAAAACTTACAGTGTTTTTATGTGAACAGATGGTAGTCACTAGAGTTGATAGTGATTATTAAGTGAGATATTAATGATGCCACCAAATTTAGCAGATTAATATAGATTAATAATTTAGAGCAGAATGGCATATATTCAAGAGTACTGCAGAAATTTAAAGATGAACATGTTATATTGTTGATCAACATTTTTCTGTATAAGATCTCAAGAAGCTGAGAACCAGCAGTTAGCGTAATGGCTATGTCACTGGACTCCCACGTAGTCGACCGCGGTTTGCGTCCTGGACCCGGTAACTTAAAACTCACACCAGGCGCGTGTGCGTGCGTGCCCAAGATCCCGAGAGGAGAATGGAGGAGAAGGGATTGCGGCATGACCATCCACCCTAGGGGGTGATTTCTCACTTTCTGTCTCTATGTTTCTCTCTATGTCTGGCAAGCTCACGCGCCCTATAGCGAAAACCTCTACAAAAAAAAGATAAAAGATATCAAGAAGCTAATAAAATGTTCTAAGTAATGCTAGACAATCACATAGAGTCTTTACATGTGCTGTTAAAACCAGCACCACATGGGATCTTCAATAGTCTTACTACTTGTTGGGGTCTTCTGTTTTGGGTAGGAGTAGCAGACAGTGGCAAGCTGTCACTTGTCATGGGTAACAAGTAGGGGAAACAGTTATTACGATCGAAAAAAATCTTGTTTTTAAAGATAGTGGAAACTTGTGTAGGCAAAACGGTTGAGATGAAATGACATTCCAAAGAAGGGAAAGCCCTTTGTGGGTGAGCTCAGATTGGGGCCATTGTCTTGCCTGAAAGCATTTACTGAGACTGAATACCAGCGGAAGATACAGTATACCATTGTGTAGGGACCCTCATAGAAGAAAGAGAAATCAGAGATTTTGAGGGCTATAGGAGAAGGTGTTATAATTGGGAACCTAGAGGACCTTCAGATGCACAACTAATTTTGTTCATCTGCCAGGTGACATGGTAACTGGCCTGAATTACTAATATAGAGTGAAATCTTTTTCATTCACACAGTGCCTTGGAAACAGTTCCCTCCTTTAGAGTGAGGGGCCTACATCAAACACAACAAGCCTTGTCCTTTAGACATTTAAAATCATAGGTGAACTGATTTTTCAAAAAGCATGAAATTATTCTCTAAAACCAGCTGAATTTCTTACTAATCTAAGACAATTACTCACCCTCTTAGCCTAACTGCCTAACAAGGGTGAGTATATTCCCCTCTCAGGAAAATTAACATCCTATTCTGTCTCTGCTATTTGTTGCAAAAACAAACTAGGAAATCTGACATACTGTGAAAATCTTCAAGCAATATGAAAGACAGAAAAATGACCAAAAAAAGGGGGGGGAGGAGTGGACATTAGCACCAAAGCCCCAAATAATCCAGGTGTGGGTCTAGAGGGAAAAGACTCCAAAGTAATTATGGTTAACATGCTGAAGAGGGGAGAGCTGGATGACAGAGATACAGTGAACTGGAGTCCAGACAGTAGAATCAAATGGGAACTTGTAACAGTGTAATACAGTCATGTGCCACATAATGTCATGGCATATAATGGAAGTCCCGTAAGGACCATACTCTTTTCCATATATCCTAGGTATATAGTAGATTGTACTGTCTAGGTTTTGTAGGTACCCTGTATGACGTACATGCAACAGTGAAATTGCCTAACAATACGTTTCTCAGAAAATATTCCCACTGTTAAGAAACAAATGACAGAATCAAGATAAAAATTCACTAGGTAGAGGCTAGATCCCCAAAAAGGGTTAGTCAACTCAAGTACAGTATCACAGAAAAGATCCAGTAGAAATACAGAAAGAAAAATAAAGAACAAAATACACTGTAAAGGATTCTGGACACAGTCTAGAGTGTAGCTTATAATTAAAGTTCAGGAGGAATAGAGAAGTATAATGGGGCAGGACTAAATTGAAGAGACAATGACTCAAAATTTCCTAAAACTGGTTACAGACAATATGAGTGTACTTTTCATTGAACACTTAGCATTTTCCATTTGATTAAAAGAAGAGAGAAATTGGGAACAGCAGATGGCATAGTGGTTATGTCACTGGACTCCCACGTAGTCACCCATGGTTCGAGTCCCAGACCTGGTGGCTTAAAACTCAGACTGGGTGCATGTGCATGTGTGCCCAAAATCGAAAGAGGAGAATAGAGGAGAAGGGATTGAAGCATTTCTGTCCCCCCTGGGAAGTGATTTCTCTCTTTCTCTCTTTCTCTCTCTCTCTCTCTCTCTCTCTCTCTCTCTGTTTCTTTGATGAGCACACGCACCCTATAGCAAAAAAATCTCTCCTGAAAAGAAAAGAAAAAGAAAGGAGAAATCAAGATATTTTCAGATTAACTAAAACTGAAAATTCATTGCCGGAAGACTCACATTACAACAAATATTACAGGAAGATTTTTGGACAGTAGGAAATTTATTCCAGACTGAAGGATGGAACTACAGGAAGAAATAATGAACAGAGGAAAATTTAAATATGTAGGGAA
>NW_006159437.1:132531-139953 GCF_000334495.1 Tupaia belangeri chinensis | reverse complement strand
TAAAAGAATATTGACTGTTCAAAGCAGCAGTACTGTTGTATAGGTTATAACATATAGAAATAAAATACATGACAACAGCAAAAAAGAGGTCAGTTAGCACAGGTAAATGATTATATGATTCTTCCATACTTTGGAGAACTGTACAAAAAAATCCATAAAGAAATGAAACATCTGAACATTCTGAACAAACATGATCTGAATGAGGCAGACTATATCCAACAAATGTAAAACATTCATTTTTTAGGTGTGCATAGAATATTTACCAAAATAAATCTGGTGCTGATTAAAGTGACAAATTTTTTTCTTTTTTTCTTTTTTTAGGTTTAGGCCACAGGGTGCTTATGCTCACTGGAGAGAGACAAAGAGAGACAGTGAGAGGGAAAGTGAGAAATCATCTCCTGGGTGGAATGGCCACGCCTTAATCCCTTTTCTTCCTTTCTCCTCCTGCCATTCTGGTCATGTTCACACATATGCCTTGTGTGATTTTTCAGCCACCAGGTCTGGGTCTCAAACCACCTCTGGCCATGTGGGAGTCTAGCACCTTAACCACTATGCCAGCTGCTGGACCCCTCTTAAAATTTTTGAAAGATTAAAATTATACAAGGACAACTTTTCTGAGGAAGTAAACTATGAATCATTACTGAAAGCATGACTAGATAAATACTCACACGTTTGGAGTATTACCTATGAATCAAAGAAGTCACAATGGAAATTAGAAAATATTCTGAACTGAATGGAATTAAAAATATGTGACAATGTAGGTAAGGCGTATTTGGAGGAAAATTTAAAGCTTTTAATCAGGGATCTGCAAACTACTATATATGGCACAAATCTGGCCCACCACCTGTTTTTATAAGCAAACTTTTATTGGAATATAGTCACACTCACTTACTTATTGTCTATGGCAACATTTGCACTCCAGTAGCAGAGTTGATTAATTGAAACAGTCTGTATGGCCCACAAAGTCTAAAATATTTATATTCTGGCTCATTATGGAAAAAGTACCAACTCTTTCTTTAAACATGTTAGAAAAGTAGAGTTGTAAATCACTATTTACAGAGTGCTACAATATTGCCCCTCCCTGTAAACATGCCTAAAAACAGTCTCCTCCCATACTGACTCAGGTCGGTTGCCTTGGTCAGATAACTTGTTTTTCACCTTCTGGCACAGAGACCTGAAACGTCCATGCGTATTCGAGTTATTACTTTTTGGAACTTAGACTATGTGAAGATGCGTAAAGTAACTTTCTTGAGGAGCAGAACCCTCTGCTCAGCCTTTCCCATAGATCATATACACAATGAAAATAGCTTTTAATTTTTAAACTATTTGGTTAATGTAACCACAGACAAAAACTTCAGTAGTCTTCCAGGCTTATTTACTTTCCTTATTTTCCCCAGTTGTAAACTTGTTCATTTTATGACTTGAAGTTTTTCCAATTGTTGTAACAATTTTAAGGAGATTTTGAAAAGCTGCTATATTTGAAATGCTTTCCAGGCATAGAGAGTTCTTATATCAGTAACATTTCTGCTTTCCAGTTATTTGTCTCAGTGAAATTTGTAAAGAAGCCAGTATTACATAAATAAATGCTGCTTCTTCCCGTGTCTATGATCCTATGTCAAGTAGACTTAGAGAATAAGTGCAGGTTTTTCTCAATTTTTAAGGAGCCTTTAGTCAAAAGTCTAAATATTTTAGAAAAATAATCAATATTTCTTTATAACAAAATCTAGCCTGAAAATAAAATTTTGAAAATTTAGCTGGAATTTTGCTTTTTATTTTACCTTCTACTACAATCACAAATACAGTATATGTATTTAAAATATAATAAAAATTATTTCTATGATTGTTTCTCCTTGGATAAATGTTAATTATAAGCTCCAAAAATCATAGTATTAGCTAATACATTAGTTATTAGGTTATTCTTTTTTTTAGAGAGAGGTTTTTGCTATAGGGCACATGTACTCGCCAGATAGACAGAGAGAGACAGAGAGACAGAAAGCAAGAAATCACCCCCCAGGGGGGATGGCCATGCCGCAATCCCTACTCTTCCATTTTCCTCTTGGGATCATGGGCATGCACGCACACGTGCCCAGCATGAGTTTAAGTCACCAGGTCCAGGTGCTGGTCCCGTTATTAGGTTATTTAAATTGTGATTGCCAGCATTTGCTTCCGTAAATGAGTTGCAAAATATGTATGCAGTTTTAAATGTAACATGTTTTTTTAATTTTTTTTTTAATAGTCTCAAGACAAAACATCAGGAGGTATTAATCCAGAACCTTGTCCAATCTGTGCACGACAGTTGGGAAAACAGGTAAAATTACAATAAACATCACATGAATTTATGAAACCCCTTACCATCTTTAAGACATACAGTCTCTCTCTCTCTCTCTCTCTCTCATGACAACTTTGAATTAAAGCAAAATATTACCTCCAGGGACAGAGGTTAGGTGATATTCTTAGGGTTGCAGGTATGTGTGTTTTTCATGTTATGATATATGCCATGTTTACAGCTACATGTGTATATACACATACATGTTTTTCTTAAGTGACAAGTGAAACAATATTTCTAGAATGACTTCATCCTTTGCATTAAAGATACATAGTATCCAAGAAATTTGACAGTTATTTGTTAATTGTGCAGAAATGTAATACAGCACACATAGATTGACTTAAGGAACTTTTACAAAGATATAACAACATAGCTCTTACTTAGCATTGTTAATGTCTCCTAATATTAGGCTTTAAAATACAAATAATGTCTTTCCTAGGGGAATGTAGATGTTAATTTGAGAAGACCATCATATTGAGTGTATTTATTTTTTATATTAATATTCAAATGTCTATAAAATGTCTATAAAAAGATGGTATTAGTTCTCCTCTAAGAGATGTACATTTTTATCTTTTCAACTATGATTTATGAAATTATAAATTCCTGTATATGATCCGTATATACATTATCAGAATATCAATTGCTTTACAGAATTTGAAAGGTAAGCTTATTACAACTAAATGGAGTAAGTTGTCTTCGTCGTTTTTTTTTTTTTTTTTTTTTTTTTTTTTTTTTTTTTAATGGAACTAAGTGTAGAAAGGTAAATGTACGTGTTCCATATTCTGACCAGCTGCAATTAGGGAAAAAAAGCCTTTTAGTTTTCAAGATTTATGTAGGTGAAATATCAAAAAGTATGTACCTTACATTACATTGAAAACTGAGCAAAAGAATATTGTAAAAATATTGGTGACTCTGACAAAAGTCTCTGGTGAAAATGGTGCAATGAAAATATGAGAGGATCATGGCATGAACTATTGTCTTTTTGCTGTTAGTTTTAATGAGATTCGTACAACTGGATTTTTTCAGACATTTTGTTATAAACATTTTGAATTTTTTAAATTCTTTTATATATGTTACTTTAGTTTTAGCATAACCTAGGTCTCCTACACTTAGAACATGTTCAGTTCAGTAATAGTAACAAAACTGTACTTTCCAAACTCTATTTATTGTTCTCTATTTCCTTTCCATTTTGCTTTACAATTATGCTCTTCTAGTTTAGGTCTATTAAATTGGATTCTATAGGAGATAACTCGCATGTGCTGGCCATTGCCCTTTGTAGGCATAGCCATTTGTTCTTCTCTTTGGACTACTTTAATCAGCATCCTTTCACACCTAATGCTCAAGTGTCAATGTTTCCCTCTCCATTGCAGATGTAGGTGGACCTGATTGCTGTTCATTTTGTCTATACTGAGGTCCCATGAGTCTCAAAAATGCCCTCTTTTAGAGGGGAGTTAACCTTTATCCCCAACGTCACTAGAAGACCATACGGTACAGAATAGCACTGCTCTCTGTCATGTGAAAATGCTAGTGAAATAGCTCTTCAGTGCTGTTACAGCCTCAGCTCCTGAGGATTCTGTCATAAGTCCTTGGAATCAGAAGTCTAGTAGAGAACAGTATGAATGGTATTAGCCAATTAAATCCAAAGCCCCTTCTTTCTCAAAATTGTTTTAAAACAAACCTATACCTCAGCTTTCTCTTCCCTTGAGTTTTTTTCCAAGGAACTTTTTGTTTCATTCTGCAAAGCACCTTGGGTGGGCCCAATCACATTTTCTTTCTCTACAACTTTATATATATCCAAATCCTAGAAAAAAACATAGCTTAAGACTTAGAAGTTTTGTCTCTTCATGACACCACTGTATCTTTGTTGTTTTTGCCAGATGAGAAAGATTAATTAGTTTGCATAATACGTCAACTTTTAGAACTGAACCCTAGACTAAATCTATTCTTCTTTTACATTCCATTGCCAAACAAAGTGAATGTCTGTGATATGTTCCAGAGATGCAAGAAGGATTATTTTACTTTTTCTTAAATTGGGCAAGGGTTTTCTCAAAAGTACCATTTTGTTTTGAACTTTTTAAATAAATACAGAACCACTTCTAAAATAGATCTGATATACTAGCTCATCTCATTTTATAAGTAATGTTTTAGCATGTAAAAGTATATCTGTTGAAATAACTAACTAAGTAGAAGATATTGATTATATTGTCCTCAAATTATTATTGTTCTCAACCCCTCTGTCTGCTGATTTGCGTTTTCCCTAAATGCTGAAATGAAAATACCACCTTCCTACAAAGTAATAAGGACTGACTGACTGTCGTGCCCACTATTGGGATGACCAGAATGAAACACTATGAAAGATTGCTCTGAATTAAAAATAATTAAAAGCATAATTTGATTTTTATGACTTAAGGAATATTAGCATCATGAAATATTAGGAAAGTAAAATAGCAAGTTTCCTTCTCTTCTTTTTAATATGTTTATAGGTTAGAAGGCATCACTGATAGCAACTCACCGAGACTTGTGCTGTGTTTTCTTTTTAGTGGGCAGTACTGACCTGTGGGCACTGTTTCTGCAATGAATGTATTGCTATTATTATCGAACAATACAGCGTGGGGTCTCACAGAAGCTCCATTAAGTGTGCCATCTGCCGCCAAACCACATCTCACAAAGAAATCTCATATGTCTTCACCTCAGAGAAATCAAGCCAGGAAGAGGACATCCCTGTGAAGGTAACGCAGGTCAAGAACATTGTAGCATAATTAGAGTCGCATGATGGGAATCAGTATCTGGCAAATGAGAGCATTAAAATCAGAACACATTTAGCACAGTGAATATGTGGAAACCACACTTGTCCATTCATGTGTCACCTGCCAACCTCAGCTTTACCACCTGCTTTTTCATTGTAGGAAGAACACAAGATGCTTGTTCTAACATGATTAGCAGCAGTCATGCCCACTGTGGCAAAAAAGTGACATTTCAGTCCCCTACCATCCTCTGTAGTGTGTCTGTCCACTACAAGTAGAGCTATGAAATAAATTAGATACTTTATTTAGAGAAAGCTTTTCCTCATTCTTTATACAACCAAAGGATGTGGGGGCTGGCAAGTGCATGGTGGTTAAGGGCGCTGGACTCCCACATGGCCAACCATGGTTCAAGTCTCAGACCTGGTGGCTTGCTTTCTCACTTCCTCTCTCTCTCTCTGATCAAACTGGAAAATAACAATGATAATAATAATAAAGTTAAATAAAATAATTCTTTAAAAAAAAATAAAGGATGTGTACAGCCAAGTTGAAGGATCTAACAAATTGATTATGGCAGTTAGTCAAGACTGTCATAGGAAGAGGTACTGAGCTCTTAAATAGCATGCTCTGGTATTTCAGAGTACAGCCAAAATTTGCCTTTATTTTCCTCATTTCTAATTTTAGTATTTCATTCAAAATTTTAAGAAAATTACTAAAATTTAAAATCCAAATAAGATTCATAGTTGGGCTTTCTGCCTAAAGAGGTACGTACTTCATGAAAGTCGTTTACAACACTTTGTGTTCTTTAATTCATTTTTTCCAAACAAACTTGGACACAGGACAAATCAGCATATAAATGTAGACGGGAATGTGGGCGGTTGTTAAGGTGCCCTCTTCTAAAGAAACTTTAGTCATTTTTTTTTTTTTTTTTTTGCCAGAGAGTGTGTGTGCTCACTAGAGAGAGAGAGAAATGAGAAGGTGCCTCCCATGGAGGATAGTCACGCCACAACTGCTGCTCCATTTCTCCCTCTATTTCAGTTTTTAAGCATACATGCACATGTACCTAGCAGGTGTTTCAAAACACCAGGTCTGGGACTCAAGCCACACACAGTCAGCTCTGTGGGATCCAGCTATCTTAACTACCATGCCATTAGGGTGGCCCAAGAATTTTTAATTGCTGTTTTATCAGTTATTTGAGTAAAAGCTCATTTCAGTCGCATTGCTCTCTGGACTATTGGGATAAACAGAAGGCTAAATTTGGAATGAACTCCCATTTAGTCTTTCAGTCTATCACTCCACACATGCATGTTGGACATATACCATGTACGGGCTGCAAATCCTTCTAGGCCATTGTCTGCCTGACCCTCCCTACCGAGAGTTATCCCCCAGTAAGCTCCCATTAATTGCTCCATGGATTTGCTTGCTTGCTTGCTTTTTTCAGGCTCAAAGTTCCTGCTCAGTTTGGGACCACTATACGTTCACTTCATCCTCTAACAGTCGTGTGCTGGGGCTTGTAGATGCTGCATAGACTCAAAATAAAACAGATAAGACTGCTGCCCTCGTGGATTTTACAGTTTGGCAGTTGTAGGGGACAGGTTTGAGTTGAGACAGAAAGCACCAACATTAATAAATAAATAATGTATTATAATTGTGATAAGGACTACAAAAGAAAACCAAGCCTCACTTCTCTGAGAATATGACAGTAAAACAGGTATTAAAGATGAATGGATTAGCCAATCTGGAGGGAAAATAGGATGGATCTTATGGAAAGGATCCTCCCAGATGAAAAAAAAAGAAGACGGAAAGGAGAAAAGTTCATGGAAAGCCCTGGGATAAGAAAGATTCAAATGAAACTGAGCATAACTGCAGGATAGGAAGAAAGAAGGCAACTAGAATCAAAGGAGTCCACAGACTTGAGAGGGGCCAGTTGTCGAAGGGCCGTCCAAAGATGGTCATTTCATTTCATATAAGTAGAAAGCCATTAAATATAAGCATGGAGGTCTCACGGTCAGATTTGAGGTGTTTTTTTGTTTGTTTTTGTTTTTTTAATATTGACATACAATAATTGTACATATTTGTGACTATACAATGTGGTTTCTCAGTACATGAATACAATGGATTTTAAAAGATATGTCTTGGGCCAGCAGGTGGTATAGTGGTTGAGACACTGGATTGCTACATGACTGACCACAGTTCAGCACCTGAACCTGGTAGCTTGATTGATTTCCCACTTTTCTTCTCTCTCTCTCTCTCTCTCTCTCTCTCTCTGGTGAACACATACGTCCTAGGATAAATTTTTAAATAAAAATAAGTAAAGTTAAATAATTATTAAAATAAATAAGATTTATCTTGTTT
>NW_006159437.1:119322-132290 GCF_000334495.1 Tupaia belangeri chinensis | reverse complement strand
GGTTCGAGTCCTGGACCCAACAGCTTAAAACTCACACTAGGCACATATGCATGCGTGTCCAAAATACCTAGAGGAGAATGGAGTAGAAGAGATTGCAGTATGGCCATCCCCTCTGGGAGGTGATTTCTCGCTGTCTATCTGTTGTCTCTGTCTCTCTAGCGAGTGCATACCCTCTATAGCAAAAAATCTCTCTCAAAAAAATTAAATAAATTAAAAAAATATGGTTAAAATATTGGACTCCCACATAGCTAACCATGATTTGAGTCTCAGACCTGGTGACTGACTTTCTCATTTTCCCGCTTTCTCTCTTTCTGTCTTTCTCTCTCTCTATATATATATATATATATATTTGCCCTATAGCAAATTTTAAAATATTAATTATAATAAATAAAATTAAATAATTCTTTAGATAAATAGTTGGAGATAACAGTTTAGGAGGCTACAGCGGTAGTAATGGTGGCTTTGATCAGGTTGTTGGCAATGGAGGACAGAAATGGGTATATTTAAGAGATGCTTAGAATATAATTGATTGATAAGATAGAATCTTTGAGGCACTGGTGAAGGAAATTTTATAGATGACCCACTTAGTTTCTGATGTGAAAAATAAAGTGGATGATGGTATAGTACAGGTAAAAGTTACTTGGAAAAGGGGTACATATTTGAGAGATCTAAGACATCTGAGTAAAACTATCTAAACAAGTGTTAACATGTGAAGCTAGAGATTAAAAAACTCACAGTCACTGGTGTAAATCTTGAACCCATGAGAATGAATGGGATTGCCTAAGGGGAAAGAGAGAGAGAGAGAGACAGAGGATAGCTTCAGATCAAGTCCTATGGTACATAACTTACGCCGCATAAGCAGGGAGAGGCTCAGAAAGGAACCTGAATAGGAGCAGCTAGAGCAAATCCCGTAGAAACATGCCACAGGATAACTGCCTCTGTAAGGAACTGTACCGCTCCACTTAGATACAGACTTTCGTCAGTATTTGAAATAGTTTTTTTTTTTTTCAAAGAGTATTTTTCTTAAGATTTCCATAATAACGTTTCCTTTTCTCTCGCTTACTTTAGTGTACATGATAATCAACTGTTATATCAGTAAGGTGTCTGGTCAGTAGTAGTCTATTAGTAATTAGGCTTCTGGGGAGTCAAAAGTTATTCACTGATGGGCCAGCAGATGGCATTCCACATGGCCTATTATGCCATTCAAGTCCCAGATCTGGTGGCTTGAAAAACATGTCAGGCAAGTGTGTATACGCCCAAAATCCTGAAAGGAGAATGGAGAAGGGATTCCAGTGTGGCCGCCATCACTCCACCCACCCACCCCAGGGGGTAATTTCTCTCCTCTCTCTCTTTCCAGTGAGCACATATGCCTATGGCAGTCTTTTTAAAAAAGAGAAGGAAAGTTGTTCATTGGCTTCCAACGCATAGGGTTCAGTTCCCCCAATCCTGGCTAATGGAGATTTTTGATGACTTCAAAATGAATTCTTTTATAGAAACATAAAGGCAAAAGGAATATTGGGAGAGATTGAGGAATAAACAGAAAGTAAATAAGCAGAAAGAGAAAATGCCCAATTATTTCATGAATTTAGCTGTGAAGAAAAATCAGATTTATGGCCAGAAAATATGAACAACAGAATGACTTTGGGGTTTTATTTGTTTTGTTTTGTTTGTTGTTTATTTAAGCTGAAAAGATTCTTGAGCAAGTTTAACCTCCATTAATAAAAGGATAGATCAAAGATAGAAGAGAGAGAAGTGATAATCTGTGATACAAGCTTTTTGAAAAGGCAGGGAGAGTGTTGATTTATAGAAAGTAGCAATCTCATTGCAGTGTAATAATATCTTAGGTTGGACTCCTTAGCAGACCAAGTATAAGGTTAAGCATCCTCATCTGAGAAAGGGAGATCTTAGTCCCTTTAGAGAAGACAAGTGTGACTGTAGAAGTAGATGCCCAAGTGAGGTAGAGGAGAAAAGAAAGATGCCCGAAGATGAAGACATGAGACCTGAAGGGTGGATGCTTGTCCAAGCAGATAGTATGTATTATCTAGAGTTGAGGTTCAGAGTTAATCATTCTAAGGCACCAAAGTTCTTTGGTGAATGAAGAGTCGTAGTCAGTAAATCACGGCAAAGAGTAAAGAGAGGTGCTTACTGGGTTTTCTGAGTCTCAAAGAAATGGAAATTTTTTTAAAGAATTATTTATTTTATTTAATTTCTTTTTTAATTGGCTATAGGGAACGTGCTCTCACTTTACAGAGACAGTCAGAGAGAGAAAGGGAACATGAAAAAGCAAGCTGCCTGGTCTAGGATTAAACAACTGGTGGCCATGTGGAAGTCCAGCACCTTAACCACCCCACCATCTGCTGGCCCAGGAATGGAAACTTTTAAAGAAGTGAAAAAGAATGCTCTGACATCTAAATTTGAGGACCAAAGACAATACCAGTGCTCAAGTGCAAGGATATAGAGAAGAAACATGCTCCGCTCAAAAGGGCTACTGAGAAAGCAATATGCTTAAAGGACAGCTAGGTTCTAACTAAGCAAAGAACTGAAGAGTAGTATTCCTACATGAGGTAAACAATGTGAGTGTTTTGACTGTAAAACACAAGTCCTATGGAGCATCAATGAAGGGTTCAGGAGTGGCAGAGGAAAATGAGAGGGTTAATAAGCAGTAGGGAACTGCAGAGCAGTCTGGGAGTAACAGAGGGCAAGGGTAAGTGGAGATGAGATCATGACCTGAGGATCATTAAGTCCTGTACCCTATCTGTGAATCCCCGGGATAAATGTGTATTTTTAAAGCAAACGAGAAGGAGTTGATGAGTGAAGAGGTGGGTGACCTATGGTGTAATCCTCTGACCAGCCCCGAGGCATTTGATGGTTACTCTTTCTCCTACTCACCACACTAAGAACTGCTTACCTTTCCAGTCCTTCTCTCCCCCTTTTTTTCCCCCACTCTTATAGTGTCTCTCTCCTTTCCTTCCCATAAAGATAGTCTTTCTTAGCCCTTTCTTCTTTCTCTTCCTCTGGCAGCAGGCATCCTAAGGGCCGCAGATGGCATTCATGGCCAAGAACATTCGGCTCACCCTTACATGAAAGCATGCATCCCAGTGTAAGAAACCAGCATACGAGAGAACTGCTGCGTCAGGCTTCGTGCAGAGGTTGAGGAAGTGATTGCTCTAGCTACCAGTAAACAGGGCAGCCTCTGTGAAACTGAGTCATTGAGTACATCAAACCCAAACACCTGTTCGTTTTATGGCAGCTTTCCTAGACACCCAGATAGAGATCAGGGCCGTTCCATTTGCTGTCCCGTTGGGGCAGGGCTGTCAGTGTAAAAATACTGCTTGTTGTGCTCTCACATGTTCCTGTCTTTCATGGGTCTTGGCAAACACGTGAATTCATTGAAGCATCTCATAAGAATATTATTACGAAACTAGAATTTACTAAAAATTAATTATTTTTACTGTCATAGATGTATTTATACTTTAATTTCCTTTTAATTAATGAGCTAACATTGTATCTATTTTGCAAACAAGTTTTATCGCTCCTGCGCGTTCTCAGATTGTTTGTTAACGCTTGTACTTTGCTTGTCACTGCCTTTTCTGTCACTTGGTCTGCCACTGTGTCTTCTGCTTCCTGTCATCTCTTCTGACTTCTGTCACATACCTTCCCTACTATTCAGCACTTTCTTCTTGAAGCGTACACTCATTATTATTATTCTTGTGACTCACTGAAATTTCCCCATTAAATGATCCTATCTTGAATTTGAGAAAGTGATCATAGAAAAATAGATCATATGTAATTACTGCATCATTTTTCAAATGTTAAAATGATTATTTCAAAATGTTTTTAAATCTTTGTATATTTTTCTTTTATACTATTGCTGATGATAAAATCCGTGATCTTTAATAGACAATACCAAGGGTCTTTTATTTCACTGAAGTTTTTGTATTATCCAAAAGGTTTGTTTCACCGTAAGCATGTTAAAACTCTCAGACACAGAAAATAATATATCAGACATAGTGTTTATATAAATGATTCACAGACTAAAAACTACTTGGAGAACATGAAAATAGTGTTAAATGATGTTCAACATTTTTTCCTAGAGATTTTTTAGAAGAGATTGCACAGTGTAAGAAATTCTCTGATTGACCATATAAGTAAAATGAATGTTGGGACCACAGATGTTCCCATTGGTGGATGTACTGAAGTTAAAGACCGTATCTTCCCTAACAACAGTGTGACAAGATTCCTAAATAACCTCTGGAACCTACTGGGCATTTCATGAAGTAAACAAAATTCCCCTTGCAAGTTCTGACAACTGCCAGGCATTTTGGATGGTGAAGTAGGCCTCTGGCAGAACATGTGTCCCACGTGGCATGTTCCCTGTGTCCTGCGTTTGGCTAGGTCTCACACAGAGCATGTTTGCCAATGGAAACCCCGACCTATAATCAACAAGATTCTTATGTCATAAGAAATTTCTTTCTGTCCTATAGAAAATACACTACATGGATATAGCCCTAGTGAAAGCAGCACAGTACCACCGCACCCACAGCCACATGCATGCACAGTTTCTTCATCTTCTTAAACTTTCAAATGTCTGATAATCAACTGCCCCACTTCTTAAAGATTTTTTTTTAGACTGGACATCTAAATTTTAAATCATTAGATCTGGGATATGGCCCAGGAATCTTTTTTTTTTTTTTCTTTTCAGAGAAACTTTTTGCTGTAGGGCACATGTGCTCTCCAGAGAGACAGAAAGCAAGAAATCACCCCCCTGTAGTCCCTACTCCCTTCTCTTCATGGGACTTGGGGCATGCACACACACACACCTGGCGTGAGTTTTAAGCCGCCAGATCTAGGACTCAAACCATGTGGACTATGTGGGAGTCCAGTGACATAACCCTTATCCCATCTGCTGGTCCCAAACATGCTTTTTTTTTTTTTTTTTTAAGTGAATCTACTGATACAGAGATGTAGATACAGAATTTGAGGAGGAAAAAACACTGTATCTCCATATCCAAACTTTAAGAGAAGTCTATGAGTACTATTTAGAATTCAGCTATTTGCAGAATCCTGTTATTTTCTTTTGAGATTTTTGTTCAGTTGATTCAAAGTTAACTTAGAATGACTCCTACATTCTAACGTAATTAAAATAAACATGGAGATTCTAAGTTTAAAGTAGGCATAAAGTAGCTTGGCGAATAGTTATTATATTTAAATATATTGCTCTCAATATTCTTATGCAATGTATTACACACAATTGCATCCTAAATTTACATGTTCATAAATGTTAATCTTATAGAAAACTTAAAACAATAATTTTGCTGTACCACTATGAACACTGTAAAGTTACATCTGAGATAGAAATATTTAAAAGCAGTAGAATGTAGATAAATGCTCATTAAAATAGTATAATAAAGCATTCATCTAAATTATTTTTAGGCAAAACCAGCAATATAAACTATAATTTTTGTTTCTTTCATACTCTGTAGCATATATTATACTGTATGTATTTGGAAATAAGGGACCATTTTTTATGTCCAGTGTCCCATGTCATTCTTTTAAAACTGACAAATGAAAAATTATATGCATTTATTCTGTGCATCATGATGTTTTGATGTATGTATACATAATTAAATGGTTGGCTCAAACTAAAGCATTTTTCTCAGTGAAGAATACAGAAACATTTGTGTTTCCCTCATTATCTTATTTCTCCATTTTCATTTTTTAATCATTTTAACTCTTCTGGTGACAATGACTATGGAAGATGCAAGGAGCACAGTTTTAAGTTCAGCCTTGTATGACTATCCCTCAGTCCAAATGGACGTCACTGGTACTGTCTCAGTCCTAGGTAATGCGCTTGCAAAAAAGCATGCTTCCTTTGTTGGATTCTTGACTATTGATATATTGGAGTTTTTGATTTGTTGTATTCTTAACATTTCTAATCCTATTGTGTCTGAAGTGAGATAAGAGAGTAGTGTTTCTTTAATATAAATTCTGTTAACGCAATGTAATGAAAATTTAAAACTATGAAACCTGTCTACTTAAGTAAATCTGGAGTCATGGCACTATATGAACTTTCTGGGATGCTCTTATATTCCGTTCTTTTCTAATATAAATTCCATGACTTCTGCAATTTGAGGCTAAAGGAAATTTACAACAAGCACTAAATAAAAAGGAAAGAACATATGTGATCATTTCTGATGTTCATAGGGTTTTGATATAAAAACTCTTCTATTGGGTCATTGGAAAAGTTATGACACGTTTTTGCATAGAAAAATAGGCCATGGGACCAGTAGTTAGCGTAATGGCTATGTCGCTGGACTCCCATGTCATCAACTGCGGTTCGAGTCCTGGACCCGGTGGCTTAAAACTCAAATGCCGGGCACGTGTGCGTGCGTGCCCAAGATCCCGAGAGAAGAATGGAGGAGAAGGGATTGCCATGTGGCCATCCCCCCTGGGGGGTGATTTCTCACTTTCTGTCTCTCTGTCTGTCTCTGGCTGGCTGGCGAGTGCACGCACCCTATAGCAAAAAACCTCCCCCCCAAAAAATGAAAAATAGGCCATGACTTTTCCCGATGACCTACTATATTGCACTTTCTTTTCATTTTTAACTAGATGTGATGATGTGCTTTCTTTTTTGTATTCAAAGGGCAGCCATTCAACAAAAGTGGAAGCTGTGGTCAGAACTCTGATGAAAATACAGCTTAGAGATCCAGGAGCTAAAGCACTTGTTTTCTCAACGGTACAATCAACATTTTCATCTTCATCAGTAATTCAGAGTGGTATTCTGTCTCTAATCAGATTACACCTAAGAACTCATTTTTAATATTTACCCTAACAGTTAAGATTTAGAATTACTGATAGATTTATCCGTATCTATAAGATAGAATTATTTTAAGAAAAATTTGATGACACTTTATAATGCAATTCCTATAACTACAATACATTTTAGGATTTTATATCTATTTTATTTTGAGGTTTTCTTATTTTAGTATTTTTAAAAGTGTGGCCCAGGCTGATGGCACAGTCAGTGGCACACTGAACTGCAGTACTGAAAGCCACATGGCTGACCATAGTTCTGGATACCTGGGTCAGCCTAAAAGGCACCAGGCACATGCATACATGCCTTGTGTCCAGGATTCTGATTGGCTGGGGAGGGGAATAGTGTTGTGAACAAGACCCTATCAGGAGTGCTTTACCTTCTATTTCTTTCTCATACATGCACATCATGAAAATGAAATTAAAATTTATAACCTTGAAAGTCTCACTTCACAAATGAATTTGTTATTTAAGAAAAAGAAAATTAAAATAATCTGAATAAAGTTTCAGTAAAAAACTGCAGTTTTCATTTTTGAAAGATAAATAGCCATATCAGTAAGCACTCTTTGTTTATCTTAATTCAGCTTTCAAAGATATTCATTTTTTTAACCCTACTTTTTTCAGCCACCATCTGATACAAAAAAAAAAAAAAATACATATATACACACATATATGTGTGTGTGTGTGTTTGTGTACATCAATACTATTTTAAGGTAGATTTAAATGATATTGATGGTTCAATATTTGAGATTTTGTTGTGTTTTATTTAGGTAACTCTGAAGTATGAAAGTTATTTTAATTTAGTCCCTTTTCAAATGCTCTTTAGATGAGAGCTATATGTAATATTGGTTTTCTTATTGTCTTATGTGTTCTAGTGGCAAGATGTATTAGATATTATTTCAAAAGCTCTCACTGACAACAACATGGAATTTGCACAGATCAGTCGCGTTAAGACATTTCAGGTATGCCAAGAGTTTATTTAAATTGGAACCTCTGCTCACTAGCTTATTTACATTTATTGTCTTGTGTCATATAAGCCAAATAGCAGGTTTATTCGTGATATAAATTATAAAATTAACATTTAAAAACAAAGTAGAGAAACTATTTTTGATCTGTTCAGCTATACCTGTAACAAGACCTTCATTTTTTTTTTTTTTTTTCAAAAGATCTGACTTGAGGTCACGTTCTTTAACGTAGGATAAGATTGTCCATGATACACCTTTAGAAAGGACAGAGGCCTCCTCCTGCTGGGATTAGGTTCTAAAGACTGTATCTGGCAAAAGAGCATGTGGTCACACTTGTTCTTACATGATTCCCAACGCAAGGACAAGTGCACATCCTACGGCATGAGTGCTCACACACACCACATACAAAGACCAAGTGAGAATTTAGCACATTTACATCTCTTGATTTCACATTCACTCTGTTACATTATTTTTCTCTTTTTCTTCTAAACTCATGTAGGTCAATGTGCATAGGCACATGCATCTCTCTATATGTTATTCCAGTATATCTTACAAAGAACAAGAGAGCTCACATTATACTTTTCTTTGTAACTCAAGTCAAGCAACAAATTTACATTTCCTAAAATTGGCAATTGTACATTTAATTTTACTTAGTTATTACATTTCACGACTTAATAAATACTGTTGGACATCTTTAGTGTGAGCTATAACTTACTGCTCTTATTTTAGCTGATCCAGCTAAAATTAAAATGTACCTTTCTTTTTTAGGAGAATCTTTCAGCATTTAAACGTGATCCCCAAATCAATATTTTGCTGCTGCCCCTGCACACAGGTTCTAATGGATTAACTATCATTGAAGCAACTCATGTTCTCCTGGTGGAGCCCATATTGAACCCCGCCCATGAGCTTCAGGCCATAGGGAGGGTGCACCGAATTGGACAGACAAAGTAAGCACTAATTAGCATCAGTCTCATTGCTTCAGGTTTTTTTAAGATTCTAGATCTGCATTTAGGCTCCTTGTGTTTGTCATAGTTGTTTTAATTACTTTCTTATTTATTAAGTTTTTAAACATTATCATTTGAGCAAAAGCATGAAAATTCCACCTCCCTCTATTCCAAGCAACAAACCTTCAAGTTCTACCAGATTTTTGTCTTCAATCCTACAAAAACATAATAACTTCATCAGAAAGCTTATTAGAATTACTTAAAACAGGGATGGCAGGTGGTGTGGTGGTTAAGGTGCTGGATTCTCAGATGCCCAAATGCAATTAGATCACCAGACCTGACGGTTTACTTTCTCTCTTCTCTCTCTCTCTCTCTCTCTCTCTCTCTCCCCTATTCTCTCTCTCTAGTCAATTTGAATAATAATAATAATAATTGAAGAATAAATAATAGTAATTTGAATAATTATAATCTATAATAATTAAAATTTATTATAATATAAGTAATTAAATCATTATTTTTCAAAAATACTTAAGATAGCTGCAGAGTTCAAGGCAGCTATCATGACTTCAAGAAAAATCCATTTCTGATTGTCTAAAGTAGCTTGTGTTTAAACAAAGATAAACCTCATGTACAACTGAAAACCATTGGCCCTTTTTAAATTTTTACCCTTGAAAAAGGACATCCTCCTAGTTCAACTCTAAGAGATAGTTAGGTTTAGTTTAAGGCACAAAGCAAACCTAATAGTGAAAATTATGACTGTGTACTACCATATTCAAATACCAGAATGAAGAATTGATAAGACCTCTGAGATACATTACCTGGATGTTATATGCCTTAAACATTAAAAAAAAAAAAAAAATCCACATCTATACAAAGTACCCATTAAATATTTACTGATCATCTAGTGTATGTCAGATACTATGCTACATACTAAAGATTTAAACTGAATAAGACATAATCTATTCCCCCAAGGAGGTCACTACATAGTACAGGAAACAAATGATTTAAAATACCGTGATAGAATATGTAAAAATATAATAGAAATACTGTGTTAACCAAAGAAGACAATGATCAGTATTCTAGAGAGTCAGGAAAGACTTTATTTACTATGTTGAATCTAGCAAGATTATTTTATTTTTTTGTAGATCTTTTTGCCTTAGGGCACATGTGCTCACTGGAGAGAGAAAATGAGAAATCACTCGCCAGGGGAGATTGCCACACCATAATCCCATCTCCATTCTCCTCTCAAGATTTTGGGCACACATACACACACACAGACGTACCCCGCATGTTTTCAGGCTGGTGAGTCTGAGACTGGAACAATGGAGCTGGCCATGTGGGATCCAGCATCTTAATCACCATGCCACCTCCTGGCCCCAGGATTATTTTAAAGTTGGGCTAGAAAAAAGTATTCACACAGCCAGATTGAGTTGCATATTCAAAAATAGCTACGATTAACGACATGCCATTTCTAGGGACTGTAAGGAGTTTAGAATTGCTGGAGTATGAAGTCTGAGAAAAAGAGTGACAGGATATGAGGTCTGCTTCCCTGCTGTACTCAGAAATACAGACTGCTCTATAAACTATAGCCAGAAGAGCTAATAAAGGGTTTCAACTGTAAGCAGGAAAGAGAAATGTTCATTAAACAAACCCTTAACAAAATAAGGCAAAGTAACATAACATAATAAATGCAGACTTGTTAGAAAGTACCACCAGTGTCATTTAAAATGTAGTTATGTCTTTCTTCTTTTTGTCTTGTTCTGTATTTTCAGCCATCGATGACTTGTCCTACCAGTATTTTTCTTTTTTTTTAAGAAATTAATTATTTAACTTTATTTATTCATTTATTCATTCATTTTAATTTGACCAGAGAGGGACAGAGTGAGAGAGAGGGGAGAAGAAAGCAAGCCACCAGGTCTGGGACTTGAACTGTGGTTGGCAACATAGGAGTTCAGCACCCTCATCCACCACACCACCTGCTGGCCCCTTACCGATGTTTTTCTAAAGTATAGGCTGAACTCATCTCGGATTTAGAACCCAAGTCTAAAAAGTCCCACCTAACTGTCTTACTATGTATGCTTTCTAGTAAGTAGTTTTTTGCTCTCTAAGGAGTCTATCAAAAGTCTTCCGTATCTTCTTCCTCCTCCCCTGAGGATGATTTTGTGTTATAGAGGGGGGATACCTCTTCTTTTTTCATCAGTTTAAATAGCCTGTTTAGGCAATACCCACTTGCTTTATTCAATAGATTTTTTACTGAGCACATTCTGTGTTTCAGGCACTATTCCAAATAACTGAGATGCCCTCATGGACCTTATATTCTATTTGTCAGGAAGTTAGTATAGAGACAGATGATAAACTATTGTTTATATAATAAGTGTGTGAAGTATGAAGGCCCTAAGTCAGAAGTATGCCCAATATGTTCAAGAAATATCAGGGAGCCAGAGTTGCTGAAGTAGAACGAGCCAGGCAGAGTGCAGAGGATTTGAAGGTGGAGGGATTGACAGGGAGCAAAGTTGTAGTAAGCCCAGTAGGCCACTGTGAGGGCACTGTTTTTAAGCTTTGTGAAATAGGGAGCCATGGGAAGGCTGTGAGCAAAGGAGTGGCATGATCTACCTTAAATTTTGAAAGAATCATCCCTGAGTGCTACGTGAGGGCCAGTGTGGGGAAGAGAGTGAGGGGAGTAGATGCAGGCAGAGGCTTAGAGGCCATCACAGTCATCTTGGTGAAAGCTGAAGGCGACTCGAGCGTGGTAACAGCAAAAGGCACTCGGTAAGAAGTGGTTGGGTTCTGTATAGATGTTGAAGAGCAAACCAGTAGTGTTTGCGGATAGACTGGGCATGGATGTGAGAGCAGCCAGAGTGACAGCATGGGCTTTGACCTGGACACCTAGGAGGATAAAGTAGTCTACAGGGTAAAGAAAGCACGGCAAGGGAAGAATAGCTCACTTTAGATTAGTTTATTAGATATCCACATGGAGAATCTAGTCTGTAATTGAACAGGTCCAGAGTTTAGAAGAGAAGTCTGGACTAGAGAGAGACATTGGAAAGTCAGCAGCATATCATGGTGTATTTTTAAGTCATGTGACTAAGCAAAATTGATTACCCAGGGAACAAGGTAGATAGAGAGGAGGAAAGCCACATGGTGTATGGAAGTTAAAGGGCTCTGGGGGAAAAAAAGGTACCCACAAATATGACAAAGTCAGGAAGAAAATGAGAAGGTGAGTGTCCTGGGAGCCAAGGAAAAAATGTGCCTCAAGGAAACAGATAAGATCAACTGTATCATGTGCTGTCACAATGTCAAGTAAGATGAGAATTGAGACTTGATTATTAGGTTTAGCAGCGTGGAGATCATAACCAGTTTTGATGGCATGGTGAAGACAACCTAATTTGAGTGTAAGAAAAGATGGGATTTGATGTATTTAACAAACACAAAGTAAGGTTGGCTGCCTCGTCCACAATCAGACATCTGGTGAAAGCAGTGGCAGGTTTCAGGCATAACTGTTCTGCCTCCCCTGCCATACCCACATGCACGGCTGCTTCTGTGTAGGTGGGAGGACTGGTATTTTGATTTCTGCTGCAGAGAAGAGCAGACAAGGAGAATAAGATAAAGAGTTCAGTTTTTTGGTAGTTTTGTTCCCTTTCAAATTGGAGAAAGAATGACTTATTAGATACAGAAAAACTAATGAAGCAAGGGATAGAGAAGAATGGTGGAACAATGTCCATGAGTAAGCAAAAGGATTTGGGACCTAATGAGGAAGCAGAGGGGCTGGCTCTCGGTGGGGCACGGGTATGTGGTCTGCGGTAATAGGATTGTAGGCACAGCGGGCATGGCATGTGCCTTCCCTCTTGTCACAGTGCAGGAAGTGGCCCTTCTCCTTGCAAAGCCAAGCATTCCATGTGTCCTAAGTCCTATCCCTTCCCATATTCTGAAGGACTCTTCTAATGATACATAAATGTATCTTCTCATTTATTATTCATCTTTAAAAATAAATATATAGGGACCAGCAGCTAGCGTAAAGGCTACGTCGCAGAACTCCCATGTAGTCAACCACAGTTCGAGTCCCGAACCCGGTGGCTTAAACTCATGCCAGGCACGTGTGCATGCGTGCCCAAGATCCCAAGAGGAGAAGGGATTGCGGCGTGGCCATCCTTTCTGGGGGGTGATTTCTCGCTTTCTGTCTCTCTGTCTTTCTGGTGAGTGCATGCGCCCTATAGCAAAAACTTCTCAAAAAAAAAAAAAAAAAATA
>NW_006159437.1:85666-118824 GCF_000334495.1 Tupaia belangeri chinensis | reverse complement strand
AAAAAAAAAAAAAAAATATATATATATATATATACATACACATAGACACTCCTTTGCAGTTTACCTCCACCTCCACTTTCTCCTCTTCCATTCTCTCAACTTTTCTAGTTGAATTTTGGTCCCTACTATACCACTGAAATGAGGCTCTTCATGTTATTAATTACTATTTTTGCCAGTGGTCAGAGGTTCTTTTTCTCTATCAACTCTTTTTTAATTGCCAGAGCATGCATATGCTGACCAGAGAGACAAAAAGATGGAAAGAGAAAGCACACCGATGGAGGCGTGGTCATACCACAATCCCTTCTCAATTTCTCCACCCTGTCAGGAGTTTGGATACACATGCACACTTGCCCAGAGTTTTTTCAAGCTTCTAGGGCTGGAATGCAAACTATGGGCAGCCACGTTGATTTCAACTCCCTTCATTACTAGGCCATGGGGCTTGGCCCAGTTCTTTTTCTCTATCTACATTTTCCTTTGTGAGTGCATCCAGTCCTGGGGTTTTAAGTCGCCTTATACATGAATGACTTTAAAATAAATAGCTCCCAGCCCAGACGAGCCCCTTTAGCGTCTGTCCCAGCTTCATATTTCCAGTTCTAATCTATACGGACAG
Organism: Tupaia belangeri chinensis; assembly: GCF_000334495.1. NCBI lineage: Eukaryota > Metazoa > Chordata > Mammalia > Scandentia > Tupaiidae > Tupaia > Tupaia belangeri. Next base: position 118,214 of record NW_006159437.1, on the reverse strand, counting down.
AACAAAACTATGTTCCTGCTGCACTGCCCACTCACCCCAAGCCTTCCCCCATCTTACAATGTTTTATCATCTATAGTTGTTCAGACCAGAAATCTGGGACTCCTCTATTTCTCTTTTCACATCTCACATCCAAATCCTCATTCGAGTCTTCTCACTTTTACTTCCAGAAGATAGGCCAGATCTACAGTCCATCCTCTTTTACCTGCATGACTGCAGACCTTCTTAACTGGCTCTCTGCTCCACTCTTGCTGCTGGACAGTCCATCTTCCACACAGCAGACCCTAGGACTCAATGTACCAAATCATGCAGAAAACCCCCTGAGGGTTTCCCATTTTAACCCAGAAATTGAGATTTCTGGCCTGTCCTGTAAGACCCTGTATCATCTGACCCCTGCCCACCTCGCAGCCTCACTTTTGCCTCTCCCCCTCAGTGACAACATGCCTCTGCCTTCATTCAGCCCCTTGAACATTTTAAGCATTTTCCAGGTGTGTTCTCTGCTCAGGGACAGTGTATGTGTGTTTTGTTTCTTTTCAAATGCTCTTCCTACACCTCCTTTGCTTTCTGGCCTCATTCCGATCTCTCATGTGCCAACTCGTGTCAGCCTCCTCTTGCCACTGTCTGTGCCTGAAACTCATTTCTTCATGGGTTTATTGTCTCTCTCCTCTAATTAGAATTAGTTTGTGCAGATTAAAGAGTTTGTTCTAATTCCCCCAGCAGCACCTTCATCAGTACCTGCCACAATTGGGCACTAGCTGACAAATAAGACATACCATCTGTGCACCCCGTTGATATTAATTTGTCTTACTATGTTTTTAAACTCTTAATTGTTATGTACTTTCTAGACCCACTATTGTACACAGATTCTTAATTAAAGCAACAATAGAAGAACGAATGCAGGCCATGCTCAAAACTGCTGAGAGGAGGTAGGTAACAGTTTACTACAAGTAGATCCTATTTGTTTAAATTTGGTAATGTATTTGGAACTTTCGCACATAGATGATAACAAAAGCCTTAAATACAGATACATCTTAAAAGCAAGCCATGACATTGTACTTATCCAATTTTTCTTAATTAATGCTCTGGACATTCTTTATTTGCTTTAAGTTATTTTATTAATAGGTTATCACATGGAAAAATATTTAAACAATCTTGTATTTCTTTGCCACATTGGATTATTACTTCTTAAGTGAAGTAATGCTTGACTTTAAAGCCTTAGCCTGGTATGTATGAAACAGAACTTACATTGCTGCTTTGTACATTATTGTTTTTCATCACATGCACATAGAAATATCTGGACTTAAAACTTGGCTGGTAATTGTGATGTCACTTCCAAAGGCAGAACAGAAGCAGAGACCAATACAGTCTTAATTAAAAAATTTTCACTTCGGGATCATAAAACCCTCTAATATTTATAGTATAATTTTCATTCAAAGTCATTTTGAAAATATAAGCTAGTGCCTTTCTTCATCCTTGTCAGATAGGTAGGATTGGAGGATAGCCAAGGAAGAGTTCTTTGCCTTAAAAGGGATTGTTTCCACAGAGCTACTTTGCATAGCAAAGAAGTGATTTGAAACCAGAAATGTCCTTCCACTGGTGACTTATAGGAAAGAAAGAATTTACCACAGGAGCCTTTTACCTAAAACATGAAGCTTGTTGTTTTCATTCCCAAGTCTTACAGACCAGTGATTTTTATTTAAGCTGCTTAAATAAAACAACAATTAGCAGAGCTATTGAAATTCTCTTGAAACAAATTAACTTTCAGTGATGACTTTAGGTGTTGGGAAGTTGTAAAGTGAGAGCCTTAGCATTTATTAGGGTTTAATTTCTTTGTTTCATTAAACATGCAGAGAAAAAAATGTATGACAAAGCTGAAAATAATATAATATATAGAACTCTCACAAATCTTGAAGAAATACAATAATGATCTCATTACCTACTTTCTTCTGAGAATTTCTTATGACCCAGTTACAAAACCTTAGGAACAAGTAAGTGTCTAGGCTTTGATTGCTACAAGTATAATCATTGATATGTTGGGGTTTGTTTCTGTCTGTGCTCACTTGGGAAACCCTGCAGTCATACAAGCTCATCAGGGAAACATTCCGAGGCCTCCGTCTTGACTGTAGCTGATCTGGCAGACCTCTTTACCACAGAAACTGAAGAGCTTGACTGAACTTGATCCAATCCACAGACTGTAATGTATTGATAAACTTTCACAGCTCTAGAGCAATGTTACAAGTTTTTTAAAAATCCAGTAGATGTCAGTAAACATTGTTCCTAGTTGAAACCATTTGTTTCTTTTTGTTTGGTTATATAGTGACATAGTGGTTATTGAGTCTTTTTCAATATACTGTTTTCAGAAGTTCTGTAAAGATTTTTTTATTTTACACTCCTAATAAAACATTTATTTTTATTCCAAAGAAATCTATATCTGATGAGGCAAGGGAATTAAGAGAAGAAATACGTAATTTTGTTTTCATCAGATCTGTCTTTAAAAAGAGTTGGAATAAGAGAGAAAATAAACTAGTTTTATATGACCTAGTGTCTTTAACCAACATAGATCTGATTTTGGAAGGGCCTTCAATGTCTTTATCACATGATTCACTAATACCTTGCTAGTAATATTTTGAGTAGATGAATTATATTAACTCCTAGTTATTTGATTAAGTTTAGACTGTAAGTCCACACATAGTGACTAAAGTAATAAAACTTCCAACAGTAAGTTAAGATTAAGTAGTTATTTTCTCTCTGCATCTTGATACTGAAAATCAAAACACTGAAAACATTTCATATCTCCATTGTTAAAATCGTGTCATTGTAAGCAGTTTATCTAGCATTTTTAAGTGTATTCATTTTTGCCTTAAAATTACCTGCTTTCTCTACTCATAGTTTTTCTAATTGTTAAGTTTTTATTTGTGTTAAGATGGATGTATCTGTAAATATATAATTTTTTACAATTTAGGTCTTATCATTGTAGCATGGAAATATGGCAGGGTTTTTTTAATCATTATTGTATTGATGTCTTAGATTCTTTTCCTTTCTCATGTTCTTAGTAAACTTTTTAGCCACTAATATCAAAATTTATAGAGTTAGTTGTTTTATTCCAGTTATTCCTTCCTTAAGGTCTAGTATTTGATCTTTTGAACAAGAGGATGCCATGTTCACTTAAGCAAATAATTGCAAGTGTTAATAACAGAGTGTTTCTTCTTCTGTGAAGAATTAATGGACTTTGAAGTCACTAAATAAGGAGTAGCTTGTATCCTAGCTGTTTAATGTAATACAAATGTTCTTGTTTTGATTTGTTTTCTTTGAGCCTTCAGAGTTTTAAATGACTCTTGGGGCTCATTAGCTCCTACCGTGCTGCCCAGAAAACTGTAATAGAAATATATCCCCTGGATCACATTCATCCAAGAGGCTTTGGTGCTTAGTTAAGGTGCATTTTCTTACTCTGGGTTTATAGGGTGACGTAATTCAACTGAAGAAAACACACACATATTTTTGGTGCTTGCTCTTCAGTTGAAGTGAGATCTATATTGATTCTTTTTTATGAAATTAAGCAGAACTATTATTTTTGTAGCTCTTTACATATTACAAAGAGCTTTCCTCTACATTTGTGTGTTTAATTTGCTTAACAGTCCTGTGAAGTTGATGTAATTAATATCATTCCTGTTTATGAGCTAGAGAACTGAAGTTCAGAAATACTGAGAACTTTGCCTGTGACACGTAGCCAGTAACCAGTGGAACCTAGGTCCCCGACTCCAACTCTAAACATTCTTGTATGAAATCATGTGTCATGCTGAGATTCAGAAGGCCTACAGTTACCATTGAATAATGTGATTATTTCAGTATTTATTTTTGTCTGTTTCCTAGTTTTCTTTTTTTAAGCTATGTTTAGGGAAAGCAATTTGATATGCTTAAATTTTGTAAAAAAAAAAAAAAAATTACATATATATATGCACTTAACCTGTATTAGAAAAAAACTGCTATTATTTATTTCTGTAAAATATCAGTTAAATAAATATTTTAGTGGAAATTCAAATTGTGCAATTAATTAATTTCTAAGCCATAGAATACTTGTGGGGTTTTTTTGTTTGTTTTAGTCTCTCAACTAAAGATGTCAAAATTGCTAATGTAAAATTCCCTTATTTTATCAACAGTGGTTATTTTTCAAAATAGGTTTGAGAATTTTTTTTAATTGTTCTAAACCCCTCATCTTTTTGGCTGAAAGCAAAGGATTTTTTAGTTTCCTTCCTCCATCATTTTACATTCTCTGGAATGTCACTGTGCTAATAAGTAGTTATTCTTGAGTGAGTGCTCTACTAATGAACCAGTGAAGGGGGAAAATGAGATAGCCCAATCCTTAGAGCTTAAATGCATTTGGGTCTAAAGAATGGTTTCCTCTTAAATACTCCAGATAATTTTACTAGGACTGAAAAGATTTATTAATATATACAGTGTAAACTACATACACCTAATCCCATAGTCTTTTGCTTCTAACCCAGTTGGCTTTACTATGTTTATTACAGGTTCTGCTTTCCCCTTTGTATGTGACTTCATCAAAATGAGCCATGCATTTTGTGTTAAGAAGTGATTTTAGGGGCCGGCAAGTAGCATGGTAGTTAAGGGTTCTAGACTCCCACATGGCCGACCACAGTTCAAGACTCAGACATAGCGACTTGCTTTCTTACTCCCCTCCCCCCCTAATTTGTCCTTCTCTGAACAAATTAAAATAAATAAATAGATAGATAAAGTTAAATAAAATAATTCTTTTAAAAAATTGATTTTAGACATTGGTTTCTTTCCTATCGCATTAATAACAAACTAAAAACCTTAAAATGATAATAGGTAACTGCTAATATTTTAAAATAATTATCAAACCAACTAAAACATTTAGGAGTTGAATTCACCAATACAAAAGTAATCATCAACTGACACTAACCTTTTAAGAGAACAAAGAAAGGAAAGCTGTCTTTTAGATGTTTCTACTTCTCATTTAATAGCTCTCCCAAGACTGTGCTTGAGTTCTTTCTGCATGTATGTTAAACTACTGGCTAACCTTTGAAAAAACAGGCATCACCTGTTCAGAATGACTTCAGGCATACTTAAATAAAAGACATCCTTCAGTTTTTTTTAGAATTTAATCAAACAAAATCTCCCAACCATATACCATTTCATAATTTTCAATTGGCATATCAATATAAAATTGAAATGTCATCAAAATAGTACAGTGCAAGTGATCTTTACCCTTAGAAAGGAAATCTAATCTTCAGTAATATTTTTTCAAGGTAATATTGGTTAGCTCTCTATGAAATGTCCCCTTTACAAGAATGTCCATGCACCTCTTGTATTATGAAGCTTACATGAGTGTTCCCACTTGTAAAGGTTGAATATGAATCCCCACAAGCCTTACATTAAGAACAGCTGTGTAAGTAATTGATAATCCCAAAGAGAATTCAAGTCTCACAGTAGATATGTGGTAATACCTCTGAGTTATTGAGCCTATAGTATCAAATACAGAAAATAGTATCAAACCTTGGCAGGGATCTAAGTTGCCATCTCTATCCTTCTTCTACCTTCACATAGCCTTTCAGAGGCATAAATAACTTGTCTTTAAAGAGCAGAGTCCTACTCAGCTAGCCTGGAGTTACAAATAGCAGTGGGGTCTTCCTGCCCTGGTGTTAGTGAGCAACTTGTCTTTAAAGAGCAGAGTCCTACTCAGCTAGCCTGGAGTTACAAATAGCAGTGGGGTCTTTCTGCCCTGGTGTTAGTGAGCTCCTGGGCATGACTATTGGGGGCTTCATGTGGGGACACAGAGGCTGGAACTCCAGGTCAGGACAAGGTGGTCTCACTCCTTCTCTGGATGCTGGAACTTCTCAGAAGCAGTATAGGTGAGTTTGGTAGACTTTGTTTAACAAGGAGTTTCATTTAATTTTGCATCATATGATTAGAGTGAAAAAAATTTAAATGAAAATTAAATGCTTACAGTTACATCTAGTAACTATTTAAACAAAACTTTGTCTCCCTATATGAATGAACAGTAATATTCTGTGACTACAGATAATTGCCACCTGTGATGTTCAGTCTTATACATCAACTTGGTTAGACTGTGGTCCTACTTATGCAATCAAACACCAATCTATGTTGCTGAGAAAGTATTTTGTAGTTAATGATTAAAATCCATAATCCACCTAATTTAATACAAGAGATAAGCTTAGATAACCTGGGTACATTTGAGTCAGTCAGTTGAAGGGCTTTAAGAACAGAAGTGGAACTTACTTGAAGAAGAAATTCTGCCATGGACAGAAGCTTTAACTCATGCCTAAATTCCAACCTCTCTTCCTATGGCTTGCCCTCAGAATTTGACATGTCTAGCCAGTCCCCACAGTTGCTTGTGCTAGAGTCTTAGAATAAATCTCCTCATATACAAAAGGCCTCCAAAAAGTTTGTGGAAAAATGGGTATTATTAAAAATTTGTGCATGGATGTCAACTTTTTTTGTACCAAAATAAATGTGTACTTTAAACTTTTTCACAGACTCTCATATATGTTACTTATTTTGTTTCTCTAGTTAAACCATGACTAATACACTACTCTTGGGGAAGATATCCAAATGGATAAGATAATTAACCCAAACTGCAGTGTTTTTACTTAGCAAATGTGTAATTTATGCTATCACTTTTTAAATAGCATTGTAACATTTCTAAGAAAAAAGCCCAAAAAATGCTTAGATATAACCTAAATATAGAAAGGATAAAGGTTAAATAGGCTAGCTTTTGAAATAAGCATAACTAGTACCCATTAGTGGCCTGTGTGACATATACACATTTTAGGAATAGGCAAGGAGACACATTAAAGCATGAAAAGAAAATACTGGAACTTATATTGGGTAGAAGATATATTAAGCTTCTTATTAATATACAAATCAAAGTGAACATACTAGTCTCATGTATTTCTTTCTATTCTCCTACCATAGATTTTTGCCAATTGTAAGTGAAGATGGTAGCTACTTGGTAGAGAAAGATGGGTAATTATGCCTTATTTATTTAATCCTAACAAATAACTCTTTTTTCCATACGTGTTATTGCATGAGTTTACATCGCAGATTATCCTGTCTAGTTTTAATTATATTCACCAATTCAAAATGAACAAAGGGCACTACAAGATTCCTACAAAAAAATCTGTGTATCAGAGGTAATAAGATTAATGCAACTACCAGGAAACAAGGGAAAAAAATAGTTCAGTTGACCCTTTACTACTGCTGTTAAGTTCTGTTCACTGTGTATATGGAGACTATATATATATATGGAAAAGTTTTTTGCTATAGGGCATGTGCTCTCACCAGAAAGACAGAGAGAGAGACAGAAAGCAAATCACTCCCCAGGGTGATGACCATGCCACAATCCCTTCCACTTAGAAACAAGGCAGAAATGTTCCCTTACCACTTCTTTTCAACATCATATTAAAAATCTTAGCTAACACAATAAGAAAAGGAAAATGAAAAGTATATCTATTGGGAAGGAAGAAATAAAACTGTCTTTTGCAGATTTCTTGATTATGTGTGTAGAAAATTCAAAAGAATGGATATGAAGATTTCTGGCACTAATAAGTCATTATATAGCAAGTTTGCAGAATATAGGGCTAATACGTAAAAGTGAATCACTTCCATATATTTCAGCAATGAACAAGTAAAATTTAAAATTTTAAATGCAGTATCATTTACCTTAGCACCCCCCAAAATGGAAAACTTAGGTAGAAATCTAACAAAATATGTATATGGTCTGCATGAGGAAAACTAGAAAACGAGGATGAAAGAAATCAAAGAAAAACTACATAAATGTAGAGATTCAATGTTCACATGTAGAAAGCCTCAATTTCATGAAGATGTCATTCTTCCCAACTTGAACTATAGACTCAGTACCATCCCAATCAAAATCCCAGCAAATTGTTTTGTGGCTATCAACAAACTGATACTAAAATTTATTCAGACATTTAAAAGACCTAGAAAACACAATACTGAATGAAAAGAATAAAGCTGGAAAACTATTACTATCTAACTTCAAGACTTACTATAAAGCCACAATTTTCAAGACAATGTAGTATGGTAAAAGAAAGGACAATAGATTAATGGTATGGAATAGAGAGTCCAGATATAGACCCACATAAATGTAATCAACTGATCTTTGACAATGGAGCAAAGACAATACAATGGAGCAAAGATAGTCTTTTCAATTAATGGTGCTGGAACAACTGGATATCTACCTGCAAAAGCAAGCAAGCAATATCCTTCACAAAAATTTACTCAAAATTAACTCAAAATGGATCACAGACTTTAATATGTAGAATTATAAAACTCCTAGAAGATAACATAGGAGAAAATGTAGATCACCTTGGGTTTCCAATGACTTTCTAAGCACAATAAATATCAAAAGCATGATCCATGAAAGAATAGATTGATAAGCTTCATTAAAAGGGAAAATTTCACATCTGAAAAAAGCAATGTGAAGAGAATGAGAAGTCGATGTATTTTGCAAATGTTTTTCAAAACACATAACACTGAAAACTCTACAATAAGAAATTATCCAATTTTAAAAGGGTCACAGACCTTAATAGTCATGCTACCAAAGGAAATACACAGGTGGCAAATAAGCATATGAAAAGATAGTTCCCAACACACATCATAGGGGAAATGCAATTTAAAACAAGATAGTACAGGTCAACAAGTGGTGGTGTGGTTAAGGTGCTGGACTCCCACATGGCCCACCTAAGTTCTACTCCCTGACCTGGCAGCCAGCTTTCTCACTTTCCTTCCCTCCGTCTTGCTCTGGTGAGTGCACATGCCCTATACCAAATTTAAAGATAATGGTAATAATAAATAAGTAAATGATTCCTTTAAAACAAACAAACAAAAACAAACAAACAAACAAAAAAAAAAAAAAAACAAGATACTACACACCTACTATATAATGGCCAAAATATAAAACACTGAATACCAAATCCTAATGAGGATGTTAAGCAGCATTCATTGCTTTTGAGAATGCACAATGGTCTGACTTATTAATAAAGTGGTTAATGTCTGAAACTGTGTACCTTGAAATGTAATTCACTTATACCCATTTACTATAAGAATTTAAAATATATGCTCTGCACTCTCTGGTAAAAACTGAAAGATTGGACGGTATGACAACAAGGAGGGCAACTGCCGAGGCTAGAGACAGTACAGGACCCAGCCAGTAGTGGGGAGTAGGGGGAGGAGGAAGGAGTGAAAAAAAAAGAAGCATTACAGACTCAAAAATGAAAAGATGTCTGTTAATGATAATGTATATATGATAGTGTCTTTGCCTTGACTGATATGCACTGTATTCATGCTGGGAAAAACAATTGCATACACTGTAAATATGTACAGTGATTAAATGTAGTTTTTTAAAAATAATAAAAATATGAAAAAAAGAATACTTAATGGTACAGATACTTTGGAAGACTGATAGTTTCTTTAAAAATTAAACACACACTTAACATATACTCCAGCTATTCTCTCCCTTGTTATTTACCCAAAGAAGTTGAAAATTTATGTCCTCTCAAAGACCTGCACATGGATATTGATAGTAGCATTATTAATAATTGCCAGAACTTAGAATCAACCAAGATGTTCCAGTAGATGAATGAATAAACTTTGGTACATCCAGACAATGAAATATTGTTAAGTTCTAAAAAGAAGCTATTAAGCCATGGAAAAAAACATGCAGAAAACTTAAATTTATATCAGTAAGTGAAAAAAGCTGTCTACTGTATGATCCAAATATATGACATTCTAGAAACAGCAAAATTATGGAGATAGTACAAAGCTTGGTGGGGATGGAGGGCTGGATAGGCAAAGCACAGAGGATTTATAAGGACAATTAAACCACTTCACGTAATACTCTATTGATGAATAAATGCCATTACAAATTTGCCCAAACCCATAGAAGGTGCGCAACCAAGAAGAGCCATGTAAACTGAGAACTTCTGGTGATAACGAGGTGTCATGTAAGTTCATTGACTTTAACATATCACTCTGGTGGTAGATGTCGATAACTGGGGAGGCTCTGCCTGTGTGAAAGAGAAGAGAAATGGGGACTCTGTACTCTCCAATCAATTTTGCCATGGACCTAAAGCTATGCTACAAATGTTATTATAAATATGTGTGTTTATATGTAGTTATAGATAAATAATATTACATGCAGAATGGGAAGACATCGGGCTTGGCTCTGACATGTAAGGAAATATCTTACTACATACTTCAGGGCCAAACTTAAATGCCTTGTTCTTTATAGTCCTTCCCAAGCCACTCCTCCACCACCTCTAGGCAAAATTAATCGCTACCCCTTTTGTTTATCCATGTACTTTAATTTTTACCCTTACCGTTTTATATGGTATGTCTATTTAACTGTTGAACTACATAGCTTCTCTAGGTGATTATTATTTTTAAATCCTCTAAGCAATAACACTGAGTTTTTATGTGGCAAACAATTCTGTATTATTCAATATTTATTATGGGTCTTATTGCAGTAATTAAATATTTATTCATTTAATTCTGGGGTTTGTGAGTGTTTAGGAGGCTGGTTATGTAACTAATAGCATGTTGCTGAGCCAATATTTCCTCTGAAAAGCAGACACAGTGGTCTCTTTCAGTCCGAATTGTGAAATATCATGGCACAACCTTGATTCCTGTATTCCTGTTTAGGAACTTTTTCTTTTTTTTTTTTTTTCTTTTTTTGGAGAGGTTTTGCTATAGGGCACATGTGCTCGCCAGAAAGAGAGACAGAAAGCGAGAAATCACCCCCCAGGGGGGATGGCCACACCACAATCCCCTCTCCTCCATTCTCCTCTCGGGATCTTGGGCATGCACGCACACGCACCTGGCATGAGTTTAAGCCACCGGATCTGGGACTAGAACTGCAGTTGACTACATGGGAGTCCAGCGACATACGCTAACTGCTGGTCCCCCAGGAACTTTTTCTTAAAATACTCCCTCTATCAGGCAATATTTTCATTTCAAGTCCTTCATTAAAATTTGTTCAGGACCAGCCTGTGGCTGGCAGCTGTATCTCACATGGAGAAGAAAAGATTGCCATTCCCCATTGGGGAAGCTTTCTGACTCTCACCTGCTACATCCCGCCCCACACCTGTCTCTCTCTGCCAAGCATGTGTGCCCTCTAACAAATTAAAAGAAAAATTGTTCAACTCCAAAACAACTCAATTTTATCATCCATAGATTCTAACTCTAAAAAGAAAGCAAGAAAGTAATTAAGATCAAAGAAGGTACAAATTACCAATCACATCGTTATTTTGACCCACATTTCCATCAGGCCTACCAGGGTCTCAATCTGATCAGTCTTATCCCCTGGATAGGAATGTCTTGTATCACCAGCTCTCCAGCCGTAGCACCTACATCTGAATCACGTGAGGTCTTGTTAAAATAAAGATTGCTGAGGTCAGCCCCTAGATCTTCTGATGCAGTAGGTCTGGGCAGAGCCCAAGATTTTCTGTTAACTTCCTAGTTGATGCTGATCCTGTCGATTCATGGACCACACTCTGTGAACCCCATTCTCTAGGTACAGTCCTACAGAGAACACTACAACAGTATGTCTCCTTTTAAATCGTGAAGACCTTAGGTTGCTCAGTAACGTGATAAGCTGGATCACCACCATAATGGTGGCACCATGGTAATGCAACTAGGCATTATTATAGAAATATATAATATTTTATATATTTATATAAATATTCTATTCTCATATAGATATTCTAGACTGAAAGAGAAAAATGCTCCATTCTCTCCTCAGATGGTCAAGGCTATCACTTTAACAGGAGGTACCATAACAATTTCTAAAAGTTTTAAAACTCTTATGGTCAACCAGTTATATATAAACATTATGTTTTTTTTAACTTGTTTGAAATCACTTAAGAGCTTGAAAAGCACACACAATGTGTTAAGAAAGTAGAAACATTTACTGTTTACATATAAATTTATTGAAGTCTGACTGATGAGAAGTTAAATTAACCTAAGGAAAATCAAGAATGTGAGGAGGAAAACACTAGCCTCTTTTTTAGAATCTATTATGACAAGCATCTTTCAAGTATTATAATTACCTGGGAATCCTCTTTTCAAGTAATTAAGCAGTGTAGAAAACTCAGTTCTCTGGATAAGAGTTCACATTGTTTTGAAAGAGCCTGATCACTTAATGATCTCTATAGCTCTCCAGAAATATCAATACAAAAATCACACTATATAACAATTGTTCTTAAAGAAATGCTTGTGGAAAATATTTATTTTCTAGTTGTATCACCACAACACTTAACATCTAAACACGCACATGACAATTAAAACCACAAAGCTTTAACACAGTAGGTACTGAGAAGATGAATTGAATTATTGTTATAAACAACATACCTAATGTTAAATAACAAATCCCAAAACAATAATTCATTTTTATCTCATGAATTTGTGGGTCAGGAATTTTCTAATGACTCTCATGATTTTGCAGTTTTTTGCGATGTGGGCAAGCACTTTAAAGCTTGAATGGTAGGTCCTCTATTTAATTGTTGACATATAATTGGTTACCCTCTGTCTTACCTCACTAAAATGTAGGCTTCATACAGGCAGGAATTTTTCCTTGTAGTTTTGGGATCTACTCACCAGAAACATTATTCACAGGAAGATGGGAGAGGAAAGTTTGGTCCCTATTTCTTCATCTTGGCTGTGTACATTTTAAGCACCATGAATGAGCATCTTTGTTACTTCTACCTTACACAGGTGAGGAAAATGAGGCTTTGAAGGGTCTACTAGGATGAAGATACTTAATCTTTTTCATGATGTAAGCCTTGGAAAACAATCTTGCCACCATATGGAGATGAAGAATAAAGTTATTATAATTCAAGAAAATAAGAAATAAAGACATAAATGTCACCTTGCATAAATTCTGGACCAGGTATTTCTGAAGTGTGAACCCCCAAAACACTCAGACAAGAAGCCATTTTAAATCTGATCTGTGTCCTGGTGTGTCCCGGGACAAAGACGACTAAACCTCATCTTCTAGACTCACAAAACACTCATACAAGGATCATTGAAATCCTAAACACTTGAATCTCCTGCTTGAAGGAAGAAACTTTTTGTAACTCTGAACTCATAATCTCTTTTTGTGGATACCACATTGCAAAACACAATAGGAGAGATTTTGTCCCAGAGTGACCAGAAAGCACCGCAGAGGCACAAGAAATATGAGAAACCAAGAAATTCTCTAACGTTGAAGACAAAACCTCTGACCTAGAAAAAATAACCAAAAACCTGAAAAAATAACTTTTAAAAAAGGAGAATTCTATACGAGAAATACTAGATACCATTAATCGCCCAAACATCTGAATAACCAGTATCCCAGAGGGCGAAAATACTAATAAGGGCATTGATAATCTATTTCATGAAATCCTGAAAGAAAACTTTCCAAATCTAGAGAGGCATTCAAATATCCAGCAGTTGGCATAATGGCCATGTCACTGGACTCCCATGGAGTCAACCACGGTTCAAGTCCTGGACTCGGTTGGACTCGTTGGCTTCAACTCATGCAGGAAGCATGTGCATGCGTGCCCAAGATCCCAAGAGGAGAATGGAGGAGAAGGAATTTTGGTGTGGCCATACCCCCAGGAAGTGATTTCTCCCTTTCTGTCTCTCAGTCTCTCTGTCTCTGAAGAGCGCACGAGCCCTATAGCAAAAACCTCTCCCCCCAAAAGAGAAAAATACTCCAAATATTCACACCCAAGAAATACAAAGGACTCCTAATAGAATCAACCAAGAAGATCTTCTCCAAGGCACATCGTAGCCAGATTGGCAAAATCCACAAACAAAGAGAAGATACTAAAATTGGCAAGAGAGAAACATCAGCTTACTTATAAAGTTATTCTATCAGGCTAACATCAGACCTCTGAACAGAAACAATGCGAGCAAGGAAAGAAATAAGAGAACAAAAAGCAACCAAAAAATGACCAACTTTAAGCTAGGGTCAAGAAATACCAATAATAACGTTGAATGCTAACTTCCAGGATTTAAATGAAAAGATTGGACTGCAGTAACACTGCAAATTCTACGGAAGAGAGATTAATTATGTAAGACTGAACAGGTTAGATAGAATTTTGTGACTCTTGAGTAAAACATTACTGATTTTTTTCTTTACTATGTGTTGTTTTCCCAGTTTAAGAATTTTGCTTTCTTTGGAGCTGTTAAAAGTTTCAGCAATTTGTTAAAATGTTTTCTCTTGGGACCAGCAGTTAGCATAATGGCTATGTCACTGGGCTCCCACGTAGTTGACCGCAGTTTGCGTCCTGGACCCAGTGGCTTAAAACTTACGGTGGGGGTGTGTGCGTGTGTGCCCAAGAGCCCAAGAAGAGAATGGAGGAGAAGGGATTGCAGCGTGGCAATCCTCCCTGGGGGTGGGGTGTGGGGGTGATTTCCCGCTTTCTGTCTATCTTTCTCTGTCTGGTGAGCGCACGCGCCCTATGGCAAAAACCTCTCCAAAAAAAAAATGTTTTTTCTCCTTGTTTGTTTGTATCTTTCAATAGAAACATAAACTTTTCTCCCTTCCTGACCCCTCTGGAATTGGGAAATATTTGGGAGTATTCTTACTTTGTGGTAGAATGGTTATTTGCATAAGTTCAATAATGCCTGCTGCCTTGAATCAGAAACTGGAAATACTCATTGGACAGGGCTTTGACTGGAATGTCATATCTGAAGATTAAACCGGAAAACTATGGAACTAAGGTGCATCTCAAGTAAGCCAACAGAAGCTCTTAGAAAGATGACCTGGTACCATAAATAGTTCTGCCTGACAGAGAGGATTAGAGAAGCTATATGAAGAATCTGTACCATAAAATAACCGGATTTTTCCAGCCCAGCATTGTAATCAGTAGAGATTGCAAAAGAGCAACCACAACTAGAGGATTATCTTGAGGAAGACTTTGAAGGAAGAAAAAGAGACTGACCTTTGCTAGCAGATGATATATCACAGAATATTGGTAGGCAGGGCTGAATTGAAAAGGTTTATGTGTGAATTTAGTGCTGGGCATTTGCTTTTTAACAGTTTGAGTAGTTGACATATAAATCTTTTCTCAAAAATATTTAAAACCATACTCTTTGTTGTTATAGAGTCACAAAAAAATTATAACAAAGATTTTGAACATTATCTTTAAAATTCTGTTTTTTGAAATTTTGAAAGTTTATTAATTGTCAAGAACTGTAGAGTATGAGCAAAAAATTTTTGATATGCAAAGTAAATGTTTGTGGAAAATGTAAAAATAAGGAAATATATGATAAAAAAAATCACCAAAAAAAAAAAAAAAGATGTTTAGCTGATGGAATTATCCAGCCTTATGAAGAACAATTCTTTTTAAAATAGTCAGATGATGGGACCAGCAGTTAGCATAATGGCTATGTTGCTGAACTCCCATGTAGTCGACCACGGTTCGAGTCCCGGACCCAGTGGCTTAAACTCACGCCGGGTGCGTGTGCGTGCGTGCCCAAGATCCCAAGAGGAGAATGGAGGAGAAGGGATTGCGGCGTGACCATCCCCCCTAGGGGGTGACTTCTTGCTTTCTGTCTCTCTGTCTCTCTCGGTCTGTCTGGCAAGCGCACATGCCCTATAGCAAAAACCTCTCCAAAAAAAAATAGTCATATGCTATATTAATTAGAAACTACTAGATGGACATCCTGTATTCTTTTCTATTAATTACATTTTGTTTTATAATTTCTTATTTACACTTAATTGTTGCACATCTTCGAGGAGTATGATATGGATTTTCAAACCATGCATGCACTGTGTGATAATAAAATCAAGGATAATACCATATTCATTGTTTTTAAAAAGGAATACCCCATTATGTACATACCATTAATTTTTGCTCTTCTGTCTTTCTTTTTTTCTTTCTCTCTTTAGTCTTTCTTTCTCTCTCTCGTTCTTTCTATATAAATTATTGGCAATGTCTTTTTTTTCTTTTTTTTTTAACTCAGTTGTGGTATACTGTTCCACACTCCACTTGCCCTTTCTATCTGCATCCCTCAGTCTGTTCAATGCTTTCTTCCTTAAGCCTTCCTAGCCCTCTCACCCCACCTCTAAAAGATTTCTAAATTCCTAAAAAGAACTGATAATTTATTATAGATTTTAAATATACTTCTTTTTAAAAACTATTTATTTAATTTAATTTTTTTTTTTTAGTTTGCTATCAAGCATGTGTATTCACCAGAGGTAGACAGAAAGTAAGCCACTAGGTCCAGGACTTGAACCATGGTTGACCATGTGGGAATCCAGCACCTTATCCACCATGTCACCTGCTAGTCCCCTATTATATATTTTTATATTGGTCCTAAATTTGATACTTCAAAAACTCAGCCTTAAGAGAGATTGTTTTATGACAGACTTCTTTTTTATATTGTGATGATTTATTGCCAAGGCTGTACCTCCTTCTTCAGCTTTAGGTTGAACTTACTTAACAACAACAACAAAACAAAACAAAACAAAAAAACTAGAGGAGTGAGGAACAAAAAGACTCTTCTAAGAGAAAACAATTATTTCCCTTTGATACTTTTTGACTATATTTTGAAGCATATATATTAGAAGTTCATATGCACATAGTTCTCTATTTCCGATGGTTTCACTTAAAATGTTTCAACTTTTTAATGATGCAAAAGCACAATAGGTGTTGAGTAGAGAAGGCATTTCAGATTTTGAATTAGATATTTCCCGGGCTAATCATATGTGATGCCATACTGTCTTTGTGATTGTGGCAGGGGGAAAGAGCCATTGTTGTTTCTCACTTTCAGTATAGCAGTCAATAGATTGCATGCAAGAGATATTCAAAACCCTTTATTATAAACTAGGCTTTGTGTTAGATAACTTCACCCAACTGTTGACTAATGTGAGAGTTCTGAGCATAAGCTATGATGTTTTGTAGACTAAGTGTTTTAAATGCATTTTTTTTTTCATTGCCAGAGGGTATATGCTCTTGTCTGAGAGAAACTGGGAGCATAAAGAGAAAGAGACTAAGGGAAAGGGAGAAAGCACCTCTCATTGGGCATGGTCACACCACAATTTTTTCTCCTTTATTTCTCTACCCTGTTGGGATTTAGGACAGGCAAGCATATGTGCCTTGTGTAGTTTTTCAAGCCATGAGGGCTGTACTTCGAACCATGGTCACACAGAAAAACAGACAATGGGGATAAGAACCTTTCTCCCCACATGAATACATTAGAAAATTAAAGCAGATGACATACAGATACTCCTCAACTTCCAATGAGGTTACATCCAATAAGTCCATTGTAAATTGAAAACATTGCAAATAAAAAAATGCATTTAGGGCTGCCCCCCTAGCTTATTGGTTAAGGTCAGCTCTGTAGCAATCCAACTTCCCTTGACCACTAAGCTAAGGGGCCAGTCCTAAATGCATTTTTGATTTGTATCATTTTCAACTTACAATGAGCTAATCAGATGTAACCTCACTGAAAGCTGAGAAACATCTGAATGTCATCTGCTTTAATTTACTAATGGAATCTTTGGGGGGTGAGGGTTCTTATTCCCATTGTCTGTTTTGCTGTGTCCTGTCTTAACACCAAACCCTTATCATAGCCTGACTGAAAACTAGTAACCTTATCAAAACTTTCTAATAAGAAATAATATTCAACAAAAATTAATTCTACCCCAAAATATATTGTTCTTGTTTTTTGTTTGTTTGTTTGTTTGTTTGTTTTTACGTGTGGTTTCAGAGCACCTTGCATTCAAATCTAAGCTCCACAACTGATCAGCAGTGTCATCTTGAGCTATTTGGGGCTTTGGTTTTCTCATATGTAAAAATGGAGAAAACAATGTTACTTGGTAGCGTTATGGGTTGAATTTTGTCCTGCCAAAATTTATGTATTGAAGTCCTAACCCCCATTACCTTGGAATGGACTGTATTTAAGCATAAAACCTTTAAAGAGGTCATTAAAGTATAATGAGATTGTATAAGTGATCCTAATCCAACATTACCACTATCCTTCTAAGAGGAGATTTTGACACACAGAGACAGGTGCAGAGGGAAGACCATATGAAGACACAGGAAGGCACCTATCTACAAGCTGAAGAGAGGGGCCTCAAAAGAAAAACACTTTGATCTGAAACTTTTAACTTCCAATGTGAAAAAATTGATGTCTGCTTTTTAAACCATCTGTAGTTTGCAGAGCTTCGTTTTGGCAGCCCTAGCAAACTAATACACAAGGCAATGTTTTGGGTTTTGGTTTGCTTTGTTGTTGTTTTGTTTGTTTGTTTGTTTGTTTTTTGCTATAGGACACATGTGCTCGCCAGAGAGACAGAGAGATAGAAAGCAAGAAATGACCCCCCCAGAGAGAATGGCTATGTACGCCACAATCCTTTCTCCTCCATTCTCCTCTCGGGATCTTAGGCATGCACACACACATGCCCAGCACAAGTTTAAGCCACTGGGTCTGAGACTTGAACCATGGTCGACTACATGGGAGTCCAGCGACATGGTCATGACACCATCTGCTGGTCCCAAAGCAATGTTTGCTTCATTTTGTTTTCAGCATATGCAAGAGAATTTCCCTGCAAGTATCTAGTGGGTCATCAGAAAAATCATGACACATTTTTGAACAGAAAAACACATCATGAAAAAGTGTGGCACATATACCCTATGGAATACTATTCAGTCATTAAAAACAAGACCCTGGCATTTAATAGAAAGTGGTCAAATATAGATCATTGCTGAGTGAAGCAAGTCAGGCTATGAAAGAAAGATATTGTCTGTATCCACTTAATATGTACCGACTATCTGCACTTTATGGTAGAGATTGAAATACTGGAGGGTATAAAAACAGTGAAAATAGTTATGGATGCTGAAGACAGTGTGGGAGGGGGGTAGGGAGCGGTATAGAGAAAGATAGCACGAGAACAAATAGAGAGGCATGACATTTGTGGGACACAGAAATGGTTAATTACCTGTTGATGATAAGATGTATAATATTCTCAACTGGACTGATCTGAGAAGCATTTCATGTTGGGTAAATTCTCTTAACAACCCGAATGATATAAAGTGACTGGATGTTTAAAAATAATAATAATGAGAATAAATAATAATAATAATCTGAAAAAAATGAAAAGCTATTTGATGATGGTATGGATAGTAAAGTCTTTGTCTTGACTGATATACGTGGTAATCATGCTGGAAAAAGAAATGTTATATACTGTAAAGATATATGTGATTAAATGTAATATAAAAAATAAGAAAAACACATCATGCCTTTTTCAACAACCCAACATATGTGATTGTTATGACTGCTGTAACAAGTTACAATGAACTGGGCAGCTTAACATATATTAGAGCAAAACATTCTCTTGCAGTTCTGGAAGTGAGAAATCTGAAGTTGGTTCCATTGAAATGGAATCAGGGTTTCAGTATGGCCGCAATCCCTCCTCAAGCTCTAGAGGGAAATCTCATCTCTTCTAGCCTCTGGTGTTGCCAGCATTCCCCAGTTCTAGCCACACCACTCCAGGCTGCCTCCATGGTCATAGTGCCTTCTCTCTTCTACGTCATTTCTCCTTCTGCCTCTCTCTCCTCTGATGACACCCTTGATTGGATTGAGAGCCCACTAGGTTAATCCAGGATAATCTCTCCATCTCAAGGTCCTTCAGTAAATCCCTTTTAAAGACACTTTCTCCACATAGAGGTTCCAGGGATTGGGGCCTGGTATCTTGGGGCTGTCATTCAGCCTATTACAGTATGACAGAAGGACGAGTTTGGGTACTTACCTAGTGAGTGCAAGTTGCCTTCCTGTAAACCTGGAGTCAGGAATATTTCATGAATGAGACATCTAGTGCACCTTTTCTTCTTGAGATCATAAAGAAATGAAAAGTGGGAAAGTGAAGAATAATATGAACATTAGGGACCAGCAGATGGTGTAATGTTTATGTTGTTGGACTCCCTCATAGTTGACTAGCGGCTAAAATTTATGCCAGGTGCATGTGTGTGCATGCCCAAAATCTAGGGAGGAGACTGGAGGATAAGGGATTGCAGTGTGGCCACCTCTCCCCCAACCCCCACCCCACGCCCCAGGGAGAGATTTCTTGCTTTCTGTCTCTCTGTCTCTCTCTCTCTCTGGCAAGCGCACATGCCCTATAGCAAAAACCTCCCTCTAAAAAAAAAAAAGAAGAAGACCATTAAAAACCATGATGAATTATTTCCATAGTGACCTCAATTTTGAGCTTTAGCTTCCTATTTTAAGTCTTATATTTCATCTTTTGGAACCAAAATAAATATTTTGAATGTAAAATGTAGAACACAGATCCAGCCAATCAGCACTGACAATCTTGAAGTGTTTCAACAGATCTTTATATTCACTGTAAGATTTTTCATACCAGAAATTCTGCTCCCTACCCCCTCGCTGCCTCCCCTCCCACCTCAGTTGGCACAGGCAAAGACCAGGATGACTGTGTGTTAGACAAGCTGTTTGTGTGGAAAAGGCACTTTCGACCTCTGATTCTCTCATGGCGAAGGGCCCAGAAAGAAAGAGGCAACTCCTAGAGGCTCCTTTAACCCTTCTCTTCTACAAGTGGCCTCTTCACGGAATCAGAAACCACTGCCGAGCATCCACATTCCCACTTGCCCAACCTGTGACTTCTGCTCCTTTGACTTTTCAAAGCTGTCTGAGGCAAATCATCTGGCCATTTACAAAATGAAATCTGAAGTTTCTGGCTCCTGAGCTGCCAGTCGTATCTGAGAATAATAGCAATACCTCCTGTTAGTCTGGTATTTTATAATTTAAAAGCACCTGTGCAGATTCTCTTTCCAAGTTACTAGGAATACAAAAGTAGAAAAGACACATTTTCGGTTTGTAATAACCCCATATCAATTCAGTTAGTGAAAACTCACTTAATCCCAAAATTTTAGGGAGGAGGGTGTAATTACTATCTTCATATTCCAAATGAGAAAGCTAAGTATTAAAAGATAATTTTCAGAAAGAGGCAAAGATGTGACTTTCACTTACTAGTTTTCTTTAACTAATTCAATGAGGGAACTAGGCAAATCTTATAACCACTTCAAAAAGGAAGTCAAGAGGCACAGATTAATATGGTATAAAGAATGTTGAAGTTAATGGCAAATGGAGGCAAAATTGTTCATTCCTCATGGGATAAAGAATCCCATAAATAACAATTATAACTCCCTCCTGGGGGGACGAATGAAGAGTAAGTAAATCAATAGATGTACACTAGATAAGACAGATTAGTATGGTAAGTCTATCATAGAGTTGTAAAATAGCTCCCATGGAATTGGGTAACCTGAGGAAGGGTGTATAAATGTATAAATTTCAAATAGGATCTAGGCGTGAATCTTAGACTTTTTGACACTAAATTCAGTCTGTTACCCTCAATGTGTTATCACAGTTTCTGGGAAAAGTACGCTTCCGTCAACTTGATTAAGCCAAATAAAGTTATATTTTAAAAAAATCAAATGAAAGATGGGGCCAGAAGTTGGCATAATGGCTATGTCACTGAACTCCCATGTAGTTGACCATGGTTCGAGTCCCAGACCCGGTGGCTTCAACTCACACTGGGCGTGTGTGCGTGAATGCCCAAGATCTCAAGAGGAGAACAGAGGAGAGGGGACTGTGGTGTGGTCATCCCCCTGGGAGATGATTTCTCACTTTCTGTGTCTCTGTCTCTCTCTGTCTTTCTGGCAAGTACCTGTGCCCTATAGCAAAAACCTCTCAAAAAAATAAATAAAATAAATGAAATGAAAACATTTGATTGCAACTGATTAGAGACTTTCTACACTTCATAAAATGGCCTGCTTTGTCAAAAAATGCTCACTGAGACAGCAAATAAGCCAAGACACAGCTGAACCCAACTCTTAGACTACCCAGACCTCTTCCATACCAGGCACACTCCTAAAATGAAGTTGCTTGAATACATATTACTTTTCACTGCAGCTGGAATAGCAGCTTGACTTATGATGCCAAATGACCAACTACTTCTAAATTCTGACAAGAACTGCTTGAGGAGAGTCAAAGGTACCTGTCTTAGTCTGCAGGGCTGCCTTAACAAAATACCCTAAACTAGGTGGCTTAACCCATAGAACATTTTTACCTCACATCATGCAGTCTAAACTTTCAAGATGAGAGGGCCAGCGTTGTTGGGTTCTGGTGAGAGCTCTTCTCCTGTATCAGAGAGAGCCACCTGGTTTTTTTTTTAAGAACTATTTATTTTAATTTTATTTGCTATTATTATTATTATTTTTTAATTTGACAAGACAGAGACAGAGAGAAAAAGGGAAAGTGAAAAAGCAAGCCGCCAGGTCCAGGACTTGAACCACAGTCAGCCATGTGGGAGTCCAATGCTGTAACCACCACGCCACCTGCTGGCCCCAAGAGCCACCTTTTCACCTACGCACTGTGTGTGTCCTCATACAGATGTAAACCTCTCTGATAGGTCTTCTTATAATGGCACTGCTCCCATCACAAGCCCCCAACCTTCATGATCTCATCCAAATTATCTCCCATCTCCAAATACCATCACATTGCGAGTTTAAGGCTTTAATACATAACTAGTGAGGAGGGGAGGGTGTGCACAATTCAGTCCTTAGCAGTCAGTATGTGAGCACAAGCAGAGGCTTAAGCCAAGGATTTGAGATGGTCACAACTACGGGAAAGAACATATTCAATTCAGAATGAGATTGTAGACACTTATAATAATGTAATAATTTATGGTTCTGAATGTTCAATATTGGAAAGGAAGACAAAGGCACCACAGTTTCAAATTGTGTGCATTTATGTTTTTAATTTTATTTGGTGGTTTGGATTTACCAAGCTGATAAAAAGGACACTAATAACTACAACAACAGGTAGTGTCATTAACCAGTTTGCCTACCACTAATGACCTAAAAAATGTAGCAACTCAAATGAAACAAATCATTGTTTCAGGATAGACAGTCTTAGAAATCTAGGGCATCATCAAGCCTTGGTCCCTTTGGGCTGAGCACTTGTAAAAAAAATGCAGTACCTTAAAAAAAAAATGGAAAATTTGACTTTATTCACCAAACCTTCTCAAATCTTGCCTATGAGCACTACCTGGTTCATAAACTAAATGTATCTTTTGTAAAGAATTGCTTACTTAATTGTATTATCATTATTATTTTCTGTATGATACATGCACTTACCAGAGAGAAACAGAGAGAGAGAGAGAGAAAAAAATGAGAAAGCAAGCTATCAAATCCAGGACTTGAGCTGCAGTTGACCATGTGGGAATCCAACACCTTAACCACCATGCCACCTGCTGGCCCCAATAAACAAAATGTCTTTAAAAGCCAGATTACTCCCATATTTGCACCAGATCACTAAATATGGCCGCTTTATAAGAGGCTATATTGTTTCATCTCACTGTTGCATTTTTACTTTTTAAAAATCTTTTTTTTCAGAATCTGTTTCAGTTTAAAATATTACTTATTTGAAATAAGTAAAAATAATAAGGCATATTCGGTGGAGACCAGCAGTTGGCATAATGGCTATGTCGCTGGATTCCCATGTAGTCGACCGAGTTCGAGTCTCAGACCCAGTGGCTCAAACATGCTGGGCATTGATGGGATGGGGAAGTGTGGTGTTATCGGTTGAAGATATTTTGATCAACTGGACTGGGGAGAAATGTTCACATATTGAAATGTTCACTTTGTATGCTAAATAATATGATTGAATGTATATCAAAAAAATTAAATAAATAAACAAACATGCTGGGCGTGTGTGCGTGCATGTCCAAGATCCTGAGAGGTGAATGGAAGAGTAGGGATTGCGGCCTGGCCATCCTCCCTGGTGGGTGATTTCTTGCTTTCTGTCTCTCTGTCTCTCTGTCTCTCTTTCTGGGCAGCACACATGTATGATAGCAAAAATCTCTCAAAAAAATTAAAAAATAAAAATCATCTGATATGTACTCACTGCCATTCATAATAGAATTTGACAAAAAAAAGCATATTCAAGAATAGATAAACGTAAGGATTAAATGCAAAATCCCTCAAATTAAGAGCCAAATCAAGAAAAAAGTGAAAAACGTTGTCATATTTAGTGACCGGATGCTGCAAACTTTCCTTCCTAGATCTACTTTTGCCATGTCTATTCAACATAATATTGAAAATCTTACCTAGGAGAACTGGGCCAAAATAAATTTAAAAACATAAAAACAAACAAACAAACAAAAGAAATAAAAGATATTCAAATTAAAAAGAAAGTAAACTATCTCTGCAGATGTTATGACCTTGTATGTAGAAAATCTTAAAGACCACACACACACACACCTTTTAGAGTAAATTAACTCAGTAAAGTTGCAGAATACAAAATCAACACACAAAATCAGTTATATTTCTATACCCTAACAATGATCTACCTGAAAAGGAAATTAAGGAAACGATTCAACTTATAATAAGGTCAAAAGAGTAAAATAGTTAATAAACAATATGAGAGATGTGAAAGATTCATATGCTGGAAACTACAAAATACTGAAAAAAAAAAGCTTTAGAGACAGAAATAAATGGAAAGACATCCTATGTTCATGAATTGGAAGAATTAGTATTATTAAAATGTCTGAAAGAGATCCATAAATTCAATCCAATAGTATAAAAATTTCAATGACCTCTTTTTATAGAAATAAATAAAATGAATTCAAAAATTCATTTGTAACAACAAAAGACTAATAGCCAAAACAATTTCAACCAATAAGGACAATGTTAGATTATGTCACACTCCCTGATTAAAATATTGCAAGGCCAAAATTAAAAAAAAAAAATACAAATCTGAGGGACCAGTAGTTGGTGTGATGGCTATGTTGCTGGACTCCCATGTGGTCAACCGCAGTTCGAGTCCCAGTCCTGGTGGCTTAAACTCACGTACATGTGCGTGTGTGCCCGAGATCCCAAGGGAAGAATAGAGAAGGGATTGCAACATGGCCATCCCCCCTGGGGGGTGATTTCTCACTTTCTGAATCTCTGTCTTTTTGGCAAGCACACGCTCCTTATAGCAAAAACCTCTCAAAAAAAAAAAAAAAAAAAGTGAATCTGCTAGGGCACTTTTTAAGGAATTGAAACATAAAACTTGAAATGTTTCTTATTACTAATAGAACAGCTAAACTGTGCCACTCAGATACAAGGAATCTGCTGTGTGGCTGGAATAGTATAGTCAGCTGACAGCCTTCAGCTCTGTTGCCTTCAGGAACCTAGATAGCTCCAGTCAAGCCCTGGCCATTTCCCCCTAAAGCAGGACTCCTGCCAATCTTCGCACCAGATCTCCCTTTTGGATTGGTCAAGATTTGTTCAGAGATATACTCAGAGTACTCTGAGGCTATTCCTACCCAATTCTCCTTCCTGCTCTCCTTTCACAAAGGTCGGGTCTGCTACAGAGCCTGAACCTTTACCTACTTATTCCTAGCTTCCTTCTTAGTCTTCCAGTGACCTTACTAACAGCTGACAAATGTCTTGCATTTCTAACTTTTTCAGTGCCTGTTTCCAAAGAGACTTGAACTTAAGAATTAGATTCAAATTTAGAAAGATGGTACCAGCAGTTGACATGATGACTAAGGCACTAGACTCTCACATGGCCAAGAACCATTTGAGTCCTGGACCTAGAGACTTGAAATTCACACCAGGCCCGTGCACGTACATGCCCACAGTCCTGAGAGGAGAATGGAGAAGGGATTGCTGCATGCCATGCCCCTTGAGGGGTGATTTCTCACTTTCGTTCTCACTGTCTCTCTCTACCTCTCTCTGGCGAGTGTACATGCCCTATGGGGGAAAAAAAAAAGGAACCTTAAAAAACTTTTTAGAGACAAGAATCAGGCCCATATATGCATAGAATTTACCTCCATGGCTTAGAGAAGCCATGATATCACTACAAGGTTGAAATATCAAAAGAAACACAAAGGGAACCAGCAGTTAGCGTAATGGCTATGTCGCTGGACTCCCACGTAGTCGACCGCGGTTCGTGTCCTGGACCCGGTGGCTTAAAACTCACGCCGGGTGCGTGTGCGTGCATGCCCAAGATCCCGAGAGGAGAATGGAGGAGAAGGGATTGCGGCGTGACCATCCCCCCTGGGGGGTGATTTCTCGCTTTCTGTCTCTATGTCTCTCTCTGTCTGTCTGGCGAGCGCACGCGCCCTACAGTGAAAATCTCTCCAAAAAAAGAAAAAAAGAAACACAAACATAATTTCTTTACTATTTTTCACTTATTTTTACTAGAAAAGTGGGCTTTTCTGAAATTGTTTTCCTGAAAAAGAAGTAGGATCGGTTACTGTCAAGACCTTTCTTTTCCCCACTAGATCCACAGAGCAAATGTGTCAGGTCATAGTTTATCCCTATAGCTGACCTAGTTCTAATAAATAGGAAGACACACACATAAAAATACTTATAAATGTGTGTGATTCTCTATTGCCTAAAAAAGACCTATGGTTCTCTTGGAATATATGTCTTCTACTTGACCAAGCACACCAAGTTTGAAGGGGAAAAGTTTTTGTTCAGGAATTGATCCTTTTGGTAGAAGATAAATCAACTGTTTATTCTTAAACTGCTCATAAGAAAAAATTCTAAATTCATCTTTTATTTTTCTTTACGTTTTTGTGATAGGGCACATGCACTTGCCAGAGAGAGACAGAGAAAGGGAAAGTGAGAAATCACTCCCCATGGGATGGCCACACCATAATCCCTTCTCCTCCATTCTCCTCTCAGAATTCTGGGTATGCACATACATGCACCCAACATAATTTTCAAGCCACCAGGTCCAGGCTCAAACTGTGGTCAACCATGTGGCAGTCCAGGACCTTAACCACATGCTGGTCCCCTTAAATTCATCTTTCTGTTTATTTGTTTTTGTCATAAGGACACCTGTACTTCCTGGAGAGGAGACAAAGAGATAGAAAGAAAGTGAGAAATCACCCTCCCCCCCGGGGGGGTGGGTGGCCTCACCACAATCCCTTCTCCTCCATTCTCCTCTACGGCACACAAGCACACAGGCCCGGCATGATTTTCAAGCTACCAGGCTGGGGACTCAAACCACAATTGCCCATGTGGGAGTCCAGCAATGTAACAGCAAAACCATCTGCTGTCCCCCATCCTCTTTTCTTTTTTTTTTTTTTTTTAGAGGTTTTCACTACAGGGTGCGTGCACTCGCCAGACAGACAGAGAGAGACAGAGAGACAGAAAGCGAGAAATCACCCCCCAGGGGGGATGGTCACGCCGCAATCCCTTCTCCTCCATTCTCCTCTCGGGATCTTGGGCACGCACACACACGTGCCCGACGTGAGTTTTAAGCCACCTGGTCCGGGACGCGAACTGCGGTCAACTACATGGGAGTCCAGAGACATAGTCATTACGCTAACTGCTGGTTCCCCCCCTCCCCATCCTCTCTTTTTTTTAAATGAAGGATTCTTTTGCTTATTATAAACACAACTAAAACATTCTGATATCCAACATTTGACTTTGTAGAATGGCTACACCTTCATTAAATCTAATCATCTTAAGGAAATTCAGATTATATTTGGTGCCAAACTATGCTCTTTTAAACATATTACAAAACCTATAAAGCAAAATTAGATTCTCTTCATTCATTTTCTTATGTATATTAAAAATACTAAGAAATTGGTCCAAAATGTTGAAACTCGTCCTTTGAAAGGACACTTGGGCTTGTTTTTAGGCCACCATCATTGCTGATTTCATTGCTTTAAAGCTACCTCTTAGCATTTATCGAGAAATATGAGCAAACAATGTTTCCCACATTTTCCACAAATTAACTTCAAATTATTCTTGGTTGTTTTTTGTTTGTTTTTATTTTTGAGAGGTTTTTGCTATAGGGCATTTGCGCTCGCCCAGAAAGACAGAGACGGAGAGACAGAAAGTGAGAAATCACCCCCCAGAGGGGATGGCCACGCCACAATCCTTCTCCTCCATTCTCCTCTTGGGATCTTGGGAACGCACGCACACGTGCTGAGCATGAGTTTTTTAAGCCACCAGGTCCAGAACTCGAACCGTGGTTGACTACATGGGAGTTCAGGGACATAGCCATTACACTAACTGCTGGTCCCTCTTGGCTGCTTTTTTTTAAAAGTAAAAACCCTCCTCAACAATTTTCAGTCACATTTATCTTTATCCTCTCTGAGAGGGTGTAAATAAAGGCTGTCAGGTTATAAAGCCTGACTAATGATGACTTAGACACCAGTAACTCCAAAACAGCCCTGGAGGACTTTATGTTCTATAAATTAACCAGATCAAGTGGTGAGAGACCACAAGTCAAAGTGAGGGACTGGGTAAGAGCCTAGGACATCTGGATGCTAAACATGTCTCTGCCCTCTTCAAGGAGTTTTTTTCCTCTCTAGGCCTTGGTTTCCTCACCTTTGTTGTGAGAGAGCAGGTTTCAAGGATGTCTGAGGTCCGTTCTTGAATTCCTTTATCTAAGATAATCCATGGATAGCTATAAATTTTTCCAAGATGTAAAATTGGCACATAAAGAAATATGCCTAACTGGTTTTACCCCCCCCATCTTCTCACAGACAGTTGTTTAAAGAAAAATAAATAAATAAATAACAGTCAACTGCAACCAAATGGTACATAGGCATAAAACCTGCAAATACGTTAAAAGCTAGAGTCCATGGAAGCAAGAGGCCAAGCAAGAAATGGGATTCTTTGCACGCTTCTCAATCTTTTCCAGTGGCCTTAACCACTGGGCTATGAGGCCGGCCCTACACATTACATTTTAATTGTCAGTTTTCTGACTTGTTTCCTTTACAAATATGACTTTATATACATCATCAAGCCTGACATTATAAGACTGCCTCAGACTTGTAGTCTAGTGAGTAAGGGAGCAGGATACCATATGGCTGACAGTGGTTCAAATCTCAGCACTGATAGCTTGAAAGACATACCCAGGCACATGTGCATGCATACCCAAAATTCAATGGGATAGAGAAATGGAGAAAAAAGATTGTGGCATGACCATATTTCATTATAGGGTGCTTTCTCCTCCCTTTCTCTCTGGGGAGCACGTATGACCTCTGAAAATTAAACTTAAAAGAAAAAAAGTTGGGGCCAACTAATGGCGCAACAGTTAGGTCACTGGACTCCCACATGCTCGACCATGGTTTGCGTCATGGACCCAGTGGCTTGAAGCTCACACCAGACATGTGTGTGCATGCCCAAGATCCCAGGGGAAAAATGGAAGAGAAGGGATTGCAGTGTGGCCAACCCCCTGGGGGGTGGGGTGATTTCTCACTTTCCTTCTCACTGTCTCTGGTGAGTGCACAAGTCCTAAGGCAAAAATTTCTAGTGTGTGTATGTATATATATGTCTACAAAGTGTTGTAATAGAAAAAATACCTAAATCCAACTGAAGGAGACTAAGAAATCAGGATATAAACTGGAACCTGAATAATGAGTGGAAATTAGCCAGATTTCCGCAGGGCTTTAGGAGTGGAGCAAAAACTGGGTCATAAGAAGCAATTTTGCCAAAGATTTCAGAAACAAGAGAGATCAGACAGTATTTTGGATTAACTATAGAGTTTGTAGGAATGGGAGCAGGAAAAGGGGAAAGGTAAGATTCAAAAGCTGGTGGGACCAGACCATGAGAAAAGGATATATTCATTGAGCCTTAATTTCCAAACACTTTCCATTTACCTACTGAATTTTTATTTTTTTTCTCCACAACAAGCATGCTTAGAAAGCATATCGTCATTTTTATAAAAGGGAAATGACGACTCAGAATAACGTGAATTGATAACATTGTTTAGTAAAGGTGCTCTGTATTCTGTTCATGAGACAGTCTGTCTAACACCAAGATGTCGTTAGGTGGTTGAAGGAGGATTGCTGACAGCAGGTGTTCCCTTGTCTTTCATTCTGCAACTCACAATTGCTCATAAGCCACAGATTTTTACATCCTTCTGTGTCACTACTTAGTAAACTCATCCATGGCTTTTACAAGATTTAGGATTTAGTCTGATCCCCTAAGGGGTCGTTGGCAAAAATAAAAAGTGACTCACTGGACAGAATTAGAATCCTGGGATTCTTGCTTCTATTTTTAATAGGTATTAAATCCACAGAAGTTAAGTTATTAATGACAAACTTCATGGGTAGGTTAACTGAGTAAGAATGACAAACCAGATTTTCCCTGCAGTATAAGTTGCACAGTCATCAACTTGGCAAGGTTAGGAGCAAAGTTCATGCAACAGTTCACTAAGGTGGTGACCTGACTGTCCTTTCCATATGAGTGACATATGCCATGTTAGATCCAGATAGAGGAGGCTTTTAAATAATACCAAATTTAACACTTAGATACTGACTGAACCTTTGAATGTATTGCTTATTTGTCCAAGGATCATGGTTTCAGCCAGATGAAAGTATGTAGTGATAACAGGATTTCTCTCTCTCTCTCTCTCTCTCTCTTTTCTTTAGTTCACTTGTTTTATTTCTTTAATGAGGGAGACAATGCAAGAGAACATAAGAAAGTGAGAAAATGTGTGTGAGAGAGAGGGTGGGGGGCATTCTCTATAAGATCTCATCATGCCATTACCTCTTTACAGCCCTCCAGCCAGTGAGGACCTTGGGCACATGTCTCAGTGTGTCTCAGGTTGATTTGGAATCTGAACCTGTGGTTGGCCACGTGGCTTCCAGCACTGCAAGTCAGTATGCTACCACCTGGGACAACACAACTCAGTCAAGATGTCTCATTTTTGATTGGTTAAAACCCATGATTTTCCACAGTACTTCCCACACATGTGAAGAATATATTATAATGCTATTAGAATATAAAATATTGGCTTTCCTTTCTCCCAAAAATATGGTTCAAAATCACAAAATGTTTTTCCAGTAATCATATTAAAACACATTCTTGGGCCAGCAGGTGATGTGGCAAATAAGGTGCTGAATTCCTACATAACTGACCAGTGTGAGTCCCAGACCCAAAGACCCTCAAAAAATATCACAGCAAATGAACCAATGAATAAATAAAAATTAACAAACAAACCCATTCTTAAATTATTTTAAGTTCAAATAACTATGATTTAATATTATCCGCAGTGAAAATAAAACAAAAACAAAAACGCTTTGCTCAGAATATATCTTGATGTGGGGGTCAAATGGCTATGGAGCAATAAACACAACATTCTGTTAGGCAGTCCCACATGGGAAGGTTCCTAGTTCAAGTCCAGAAATCTCTCTGAGCATGCCAGGTCCATACGGGCCCATGATCTGGGGCTGAGTAAAACTCAGGGTGGATTGTGGCCTTGAGAGCCTGCTGGGGGTTCACTCTCTCTCATTCTGGAAAGAAGAAAAGAATGAAAATATATGCATATTCTAATTCATTTTGTAGCATCTTTACTCAAATTTGATGTTTGTTAGGTGGCTTTATTATACAACAAATAAAACTTTGTTGGTTAGAAAATGGCCAGATATTGTTTATACTGCCTTGAAGATAGTCCTTCTAAATCATCATAGGAAAGAAAAATTTACAGTTAAATTCAGGGAAAGTTGATCACTCATGATTATATCAAGTAGCTAGATTTTAAAGATCAGGAATTTGCTTTTGATGCCTACTGTTAAACAACCAAAAAAAAAAAAAAGTATATTTTTAAAAGAGAGAACATGCCTTGATGGAAGTTAACTGACACAGCAGGCAGAGTTAGTTTAGGGAACTAACTGAACTGAAAAGAAGATCTCTGTTTCTGAAATGTCTCATTGTGCTCTAGGACAAAAACCTCTCAAGCAGATTGCTGAAAATTCCTAACATCATTCAAAACTTTCTTCACATCAGATACTTTTAATAAAATGTTGACAAACTTACCTATATATGCAACTTAGGAAAAGAACCTTCATCCCACTACAGTTGAATAAATAGATGCTTACTCACACTCTATTGTTCTTGTAGCTGACTTTCAGAGTAGAAGCAAGTAGAAAACTGGAGTGGTGAGAGACAGGGGTGGAAAGGCAGGGAACGGCCGGCATTTCATCTTAGACCTTTAAAAGAAAAAACAAGGTTCATGCATATGCCTGTGACCCTAGCTGTCTGAAGTTGGGTGGGGGACCACAGCGTAAAGTTAATGTCAGGGGTGTCTGTCTCTGTTTCCATCTCTATATTTGGTGGAAAAAATAAATCAATAACCTTTTTCTCTTTAAAAAAGAAGACAGGGAATTTGTGAAAGCTGCACAGCATCAGACTATAAACAAAACGCCTTTCCAAGAGGATCATATAAAAGGCATTTCACAAGTTAAACAATCCTCTGACTGTCATGACTGTGAAAGAGAGCAAAGACTTAAAAAGGAAACAGTGTCCCATCTTTCTCAATTTGCGAAGGCAGAAACTTGCAGTATCTTTGAGGCGAAATCTCTCATCTCAAGTTTTCTGTGGCATCTTCTCTACCTATTTCTTATACAAAGTGTGATATAGCATCTTTTTCTTATGAAATATAAGGTGATTTAATTTTTAACACACTCAAAGCCATCTTTTGACTTAATGGGGCTACCCTGTGAATTTTC
>NW_006159437.1:78524-85653 GCF_000334495.1 Tupaia belangeri chinensis | reverse complement strand
CATGGAGCTAGAAGTTGGAGAGCTGCCTTCTGTTGTCTGGATTTTCCACTTAACCTGCCTGTTCCTTCCACCATACCCAGCTTCTCCCCAGGATAGACCTAATTGTGGGGAAGTATTATTTCCTTCTACCTGAGCTTCTCTAATTAAAGACTGGTTTCTGGATCAGAAACGTGGTCTGTGCATACCACTGCTTCCTCTGGAGGGTGGTTTGCATATGTAGGCTTTGATAATTGTATTTTGCCTTTCATTGTGAACAAAAGACAGCAGGGTGCTATAAAAGAACCACAATTTCCTCCCCCACACAGAGCTGCTTATGGTATTATTAAAAGAAATTTGGCCGACTGGAGAAGTAAATACCACAGTGTCTGTGCATGCTGGTTTGCCTGGAGTAATAATGCCCTTTTTTCCCCTAGAAGATCCCAGTTTGGATGGTAAAATACATCGTCATCTACATAAAAGCTGGATTTCTACATGTCCTGTTGCAGTATATAGACATAGTTATTTAGACATACACAAAGGCTCCTTAATAAGAAATAATCAGTAGAGTTACAATGAATCAGAAGTCTGAAACTTTATGTAAATAATTGCTGCTGCACTATCTTGTTCTGTTTGGCTTTTCCACTTAAGCTACCTGTTACTTCCCCTATGCCCACTACGATGGACAATGGGGACCTAGATACCTAAGGGAGACAGGCATGGCTGGGAACCAAGGGAAAAACTTGCACCCACCAGAAGAACTGAGGGAATATCAACCTCTGGGAAGGCACTGTCAAGACTTAAAGGAATAGAGCACAAATAATAAAGCAGAAGAGTTTATTTGCATTCGTAAGAATTGTAACCTGAGAGGCACAGATTCAAGCATTCTTGAATAAGTACTGTGATATCTTACAGTTTTGATATAGTTTTCAAAAAGGCAAAAACCACTAGTGAGAAGAGGCATTACATTAGTTGTTTGTCAAGAATTTAGACTGGTATAAACAAGTTGATGGAATGTTTGTAGGAAGGGGATTGGGTAACTCAGGGAGTGTAGTCATTTGCTCCTCATATCCAGGAAGAAAAAGAAAACATGACAATTCCAATTGATAGTTTAAGGGTCTTCATGTTCTTAAATATACATCACAAGGTGAGGTGATAACTTGTTTGGGAAGATAACATTTATTCGGAAAAATCTACATTTAAAGGGTTAAATGTTCTAAAGTTCCTGGCTGTTTTTTTGTCAAATATTTATGTACCTCCAAAATTCATATGTTGCAAGATAAACCCCACTGTGATGGCATTAAGAAGTGAGAATTTCCCTATCTGATGAGGTGGTGTTGGGTTCTCACAGTAATGCAAAACCTATTGTTCTATGATTATTTTATTGTGTATTACATGTGGTAGTGGTGGAACTGGGGAGCATGGTAGATGTGGTGTGCTTGAAGCTGGAGTGGTGTGTGTATGGGGGGGAAGACAAGGCTCACATCCTGGACTTGGTGGCTTGAAAATTACACTGGGTGGGTGTACAAGTATGGTATGCCCAGTATCCTGAGAGAAGGGATTATGGCATGGACTATCCTCCCTGTGAGGTGACTTCTCACTTTTCCTTTCTCTGTCTCTGTCTGGCAAGTGCTCATGCCCTATAGCAAAAAAAAAAAAAAAAAAAAAAAAAAAAAAAAAAAAAAAAAAAAAAAAAAAAAAAAAAAAAAAAAAAAAAAAAAAAACCCAAAAAAAAACAAAAAAAACCAACAACTTCAACAAAAACCCTACTGTCCCAGAAAATCTTCCTGGCTTTTATTTTTCTTAGCATAGATAATTTCAGCATATCAGAATACTTACAAAATTAATTCTTGGATACATTTATGTCCCTTTAAGAGCAAGACTTTGCCCTGAGACTAAATTAAAAAAGAGAGAGAGAGAGAGAGAAATAGATTTTTGGTATAGGGCACAAGCACTTGAGAGAGAGACAGAGAAAGACAGAAAGTGAGAAATCACCCCCCACAAAGTGATGGCCATGCCACAATCCCTTCTCCTCCATGCTCTTCTCAGGATCTTGGGCACATACACACACATGCCCAGCATGGGTTTTTAAGCCTCCAGGTTGGGGACTTAAAATGGGTCGACTATCTGGGAGTCATGACATAACCTTATACCATCCGTTGGTCCTAAAACTAAATATTTTTTTTTCCTTTTTTGGAGAGTTTTTTACTATAGGGCGTGTACACTTGCCAGAAAGACAGAGAGAGACAGAGAGACAGAAAATGAGAAATCACCCCCAGGGGGAAGGGTCATGCTTCAATTCCTTCCCCTCCATTGTCCTCTCGAGATCTTGGGCACGCACGCACATGCACCTGGCGTGTTTAAGCCACCAGGTCTGGGACTGGAACCGCGGTTGACTACATGGGAGTCCAGCAATATAGCCATTATACCATCTGATGGTCACAAGACTAAATATTCTTCACAAAATAAATTAATGTTTGGAAATGAAGACAAAATACCATTGTAATGAAAATTTCAATTTACATTTTATTCCTGGGAAAAATAATTTCTGTATTTTTTTACTTTGTACATTTTAGATCAATAAAAATAAATGAAGTAGTTATTTGATAATTATTTTGTCATTCTGTGCTGAAGATATTGCCAATAAAGGTTGTCATTCATTTATTTGGATAGTATATTTTGAAAACTATGTAGCAGTTTTGTGAGATTTGCTGGAGAGTCTGAGAAGAGGAAGACATAACTTGTAACTTCAAGGAGTTCTTCTAGTAAGGAAAGCAGGTGGTTCTATGGTTTAAATGTTTTTGTCCCCTCCAAAATTCATGTTAGAACTTAATCTCCAATGCAACAGTATTAATGGGTGTGGTACAGATAATGGACTGATAACATGAATATATAGTGAACTCAAGCAACTTACACACACACACACACACACACACACACACACAAAATCCAAAAATATGGGCAAATGAACTAAACAGACAACTCTGCAAGAAAGACATGCAAACAGCCAAAAAACATATGAAAAAATGTTCAATATCTCTTGTCATAAGTGAAATGCAAATCAAAACCACTTAATGAAATACCTCTTAACTCCTGTCAGACTGGCTAAGATTTAAAAAAAAAAAAAAAGAAAGAATGATAATGGTAAGTGCTGGTGAGGTTGCAGTGAAAAGGGAACCCTCCAACACTCTGGGTGGAAATGTAAATTAGGACAACCACTGTGGAAAACAATATGGAGGTTCCTCAGAAACTTACAAATAGAGTTACCATATGACTCAAAAGGATAGGTATCTACCCAAAGGATAGGAAAACCCTCAGTCAGAAAAACATTTGCACATCCATATTTACTGCAGCATGATTCATAATTGCTAAAACATTAAATCAATCCAGATGTTCAAGAACAGATGAGTGAATTGGAGAGATTTTCACTATAGGGCGCGTGCGCTCACCAGACAGAGAGAGACATTAGAGACAGAAAGTGAGAAATCATCCCCCAGAAGTGATGGTCACACCGCAATCCCTTCTCCTTCATTCTCCTCTCGGGATCTTGGGCAAGCACGCACACGCGCCCGGCGTGAGTTTTAAGCCACCGGGTCCAGGACATGAACTGCGGTCGACTACGTGGGAGTCCAGCGACATAGCCATTACGCTAACTGTTGGTTCCCCAAACGAGTGAATTGAAAAAAAATGTGGCACATGTACACTATGAAATACCACTCTGCCATAAAAATACTATGAGACTCTGATATTTGACACAAAGTGGACAAATATAGAAGATTTAATGCTAAGTGAAGCAAGCCAGACTACCAAAGACAGGCATTGTATATCCTCACTCAGCATATACTGAATGTTGGCCCTCTACAGTAGAAACTGAAAAACTGGAAGACATAATAACAGGGAGGGCAACTGTAGATACTAGAGAGAGTATAGAAGGAAGTGGGTTATAGAGGAAAGGGATGGATCAAGGAAAAAAAAAAACATTTAAGAGACATGAAAACGAAAAATGAAAAGTTATCGATGATAATGCATATGGTATGTGGTAATGTCTCTGACTTAATTAATACTGTATTCATGCTGGGGAAACCATGTTGTACACTGTAAAGATGAACAGGGATTAAATGTAAATGGAAACATTTTCAAAAATTGTACATAAATAACAATTAAATCTTAAAAATAAAAAAGTTCCAGGTTCACATCTGCAGATCTCCTTGAACATGCTGGGTGCATGCATGCCCAAGAGCTGGGGCAAGCTAGAGTCTGGAATGAATCACAACCTGAAGACCACATTGAAGTCTTTCTCTTTCACTCTTGGAACCAATAAATTTTTTTTTCTTATCCAACTTTTCTTGATTGGTAACATACAACTTATTTCCAATGTAGTTTGGAAAATATCCAACTAAAAAACTAAACACAATTGAGAATGTAAAAAAAAAAAAGAAAGAGGTGTGGCTTTTAGGAAGTGATTGAGCCATGAGGGCTCTGCCCTCATGAATGGGATTAGGTGCTCTTATAAAATGGCATGACAGAGAAAGTTCATTTTTTTTGCCCCTTTCATCCCTTCCACCATGGGAGAACACAGCATTCTCCCCCTCCAGAGGATGCAGAAACAAGGTACCACAGAGGAAGCAGAGGTCAGCCCTCACCAGTCACCAATCTGGCCCCTGACTTTGGACTATCTAGCCTGCAGAACTATGAGCAAACAAAAGTCTGTTCTTTATAAATTACTCCATCTTTAGTATTTTGTGATAACTGCATAAATGAACGAAGACAGGTGGGTAAACAGCAAGTGTGAGTGTCATGAAAACGGACGAACAAAGACACGAAGGAGAGTTAAGCTTTCTTCCGAGGAGAAAGTTGATGGCAGGCTCAGCCAATAAGGAAGATGTAAATTCTCTAAAGGTCTGTACATGTCTAGGTTTCCCTGAGTCTGGCATTGCCCTCAGCAGTGGACACCCCGAATCAAGTTGAAGAAATTTTCAGCTCATGGCTCTCCTTCCTATGTGGCAGGCAATGAGTTGTATGATCTATGGGATCTGAAAGACAGCACACCTCTCACACAGCTTGAGAGAGTGAGAACAGCAGGTGGCTGAGGTACAGTGCTGCTGAAGGGGTCTTCAGAGAGACCCCCTGGGAACTCCTGGCCCAGCTGCTCTCCATCTGAAGATTGCTGAGTACAGACCTTATTGAGTTTGTTAGTCCTACCAGGCTGCCTACCTACAGGAGGAATGTGAGAACGCTTACTTAAATGAAGATTATACATACAATATAACCATTGAAAGAATAAAACAGTAAGTGTTAAGTAATTAAGCAGGTAGTAAACAGATCAAACTAATTTTATGCAACTGAATATTAAATTGAGTTCAATTCTCACTAATAGTCATAGGGGGAAAAAAGGAAAGAACAAAAAAAGAAGGGAGAGGTAGGACAGAATGAATCTCCCTGGCTTTTATTGGATAAACAAGATAATCGCCAAGTCAGAAACGTCTTTATTCTTTCTCCAGGACAAAATCCAAAGAGGAATATATTACAAGGCTATTTATATGAAGGGGGATTAGATCATGGATAGTTGTATAAAGACCGTATAGGTACTGCTTGTGTGAGTGTGTTGGGGAGGTATGGGTTTTGAGTAAAAGTTGACGAATTGTTAAAGTTTTGAAAAGCTATACCTACGGTCAACTTATGTTTTGGTGGTTAAGGTGGCTGGATCCCAAATGACTGATT
Organism: Tupaia belangeri chinensis; assembly: GCF_000334495.1. NCBI lineage: Eukaryota > Metazoa > Chordata > Mammalia > Scandentia > Tupaiidae > Tupaia > Tupaia belangeri. The sequence goes on along the minus strand of NW_006159437.1, from coordinate 79,956 downwards.
ATGTGGTTCATGTCTCAGTCAGACCTGGCAGATTGAAAAATATGCCAGGCATGCATACCCCAAATACCAAAAGAGGAGAGAATTGGAGAAAAGGGGATTGCAGCATGACCATTCCCCCAGGGGGAGAGGGATTCTTTCTCTTTCTCCCTCTCTCTGTCTCTCTTTGGTAAGGGCATACACTCTGTGACAAAATTAAGGGGGGAGAAAAAGAAACTAAAAAGAAAGGAAGATGTTTCTGTACAGAGCCAACATAGTGGTAATAGCTCCCACTTACATGTTGACACTATATTAGGATTTTACACAAATTTTCTCCAACAATGTTGTAAGATAGTTATTAGTGTTCTACAAATTACCTAACAGGAAAGTGTGAGAGATTGAAGAATGTGGCCTACTTGTAAACCTAAGGAATGGATCTGGGTCTGATTGATCTTGAAATAAAGTTATTTTCTCTTCTATTTATCCACTCATACGTGAATAAAAAAAAATACAAATCAAGCTCCAAATTATGCAAGAGTGAAAAAAGAAACCAAACACAGGGAAAGAAAAAGAGAGAAGTAGAAAGGGGTTAAGCCCTGCCATCATGGCCTGGCATTAGTATAACACTCTGCAATACTGGAAGCCTTATAGAGAACTAGGGTTCAGTTCCCAGGCCAACCTGTATATGCTGGATGTATGAATGATCCCAGTTGGCTGGGAAGTCTCGAGGAAGGATGGCAGTGTGAGAGATCCTATTGAAGATGCCTGTCTTCTCCATCTCTTTCATGAAAGGAAAAGAAGAAAGAAAGGAAGGAAGAGGGAGGGAGGAAGAAAGAAAGAGGGAGAAAGAAGTTAAATGAAAAATGCAATCATGCTGTCATTTGAGCTACAAATTTCACTCTATGACAGTGAATGGGAAAAGAGAGAGATGATTAGTAACACAATTTATAGTATCCAAAAAATAAAAAACAAATTAATTTCTCACTATGAACAAAGATATTCCTTACACTATCATCAGAAAAGAGTTGAGGCATTTTAGAAAACAGAGAGATGAAATATAATAACATGAATTCTAGAGGCGGGTATATAGAGCAATTTACAGTGCAAGCTCAGGTCATCACACTGAATATAATTCAGGAACAATTCTGTAAAAGCCAAAATATTACATTTTGGAAATACATATTTTAGGTTTTAATAAAAGACTTAGTCCAGTGACAGATTTTATTCTTTTATGAAATTAACAAATTTCATGAAGTACTTGCCAGAGGCAGTGAGGACAAAATATAAAAGAATAGATGAAATAAATATTTTTCTGAGGTCATCCATGGACATTGTTTCTCTTAATTGACCTTTTTAATAGATATGTGAGTGACGAAGAATTCAAGAATGTAGTCCCTGGCAAGTAGCTAGCCATTCCTCTATGTTGCCAATTAAGGACACAATTACATGGTTCCAG
>NW_006159437.1:73263-78497 GCF_000334495.1 Tupaia belangeri chinensis | reverse complement strand
GGAATGAGCTAATATTAGAATGGATAATTTATGAAAAATGAAAACCTAAAGGCATTTTCTTGAAGTCATTCCGCTTCCTCTTGTAGCTGAGTAAGGGAATTTCCATAGGAAGAATCAAGATTCTTAGAAATAATGAGTTGTCAAAATGCCCTGAATATCTGCACCAGGTAATTTTGTAAAGATTTTAGTTGACAAATATTTATAAGGTAGTATATCTGAGTACTTGTCTCCATGTAATGAAATTCCTATAAAACACCTGAAACACTACGACTTGAACTATTCTCTGGTATAGCCTCCAAGAGGGGTTATTTGTGAAGTGTACATTGAGGTCAACGAACAAGGTAACATGCTACACTGATTCTTATTAATACTTTAAGGGTTTAGGGTTAGCCAACAAACTATAATTTCAAAGTAGGTATCCATATTGGGAGAGAGAGGAGGAGGGGGCAATAATTAATAAAACATATTCTGTTAAAGAACCTACATTACGTCTACAAAAATCCTACACTGCAGGGCTGGCACATAGTAGTCACTCAGTAAATGTTGAATGTACAACACTGAGCAGATGACCCTACAATAGGAATGTGGAGAATTTCTTTCTTGTAAATAGACTACTTTCTGAGCCCTTATTGAAGAAAATCAGTTAAAAAAAGATGATCTTGACTTTGAATTGAAAATGTCCACAAAGATTTGTGTCAACACAAGTTGATTAATCAGAGCTCTAAAAATTATTGTTTTCCATTTAGATATGGTTCAAACATAAATTTTCAATGAAAATTTAACTGTCCAGAAACCTCTGGAAATTAAATAACCTAAAAACCAAGTACTATAAGTAACTAAGACTTATTCTTTTTTTAGTTTAAAAGTGGTTTGTCTGTATTTTTTGTTTTGTTTTGTTTTAATACTTTTAAATAAAAACTTCACTAGATACCTATGCTTCATATTTCATATTTTCTTTAGTAAATACCCATTCTTCATATTTTCTTGGCAGAATTTACTAAACATGTCAACTTTCCCTTATAAGCTACAGAAAGTTATAAACATTGGTTAGAGCTCTGTCCTCGGGACTGAGAAAAACATGTGGTTACAAGATATATGTGGTTTTTTAGTTTTTCTGCTAGAATTTTTCTTCCTCCCTCTCTTCTACCACTCTCAAGCAATGATTTCTTTTTCCTTTTAATATACCTGCTTATTTCCATCCTGTTACTGTATTTAAATCTGTCTCCTCTCTCCTGTGGCAGGTTGAAATATTAGAAAGCCTTGCTCAAAAACAAGTAAAATAAGAAGGTTTAGGGAACAGTAGTTAGCGTAATGGCTGTGCCGCTGGACTCTCATGTAGTCCACCACGGTTCATGTCCCAGACCCGGTGGCTTAAAACTCATGCCAGGCATGTATGAGTGCATGCCAAGATCCCAAGAGGAGAATGGAGGAGAAGGGATTGCAGCGTGGCCATCCCCCCTGGGGGGTGATTTCTTGCTTTCTGTCTCTCTGTCTTTCTGGCGAGCACGCACGTGCCCAATAGCAAAAACCTCTTCGAAAAAAGAAGGTTTAGGTTTTTAATAAATTGAATAATATTCTCTATGGAAAATATGCATTTTTGTTTCTAAGCATATTTACATATGCCATAGGGCATGTTCCTTGCCAGAAGAAGTTATAAAGTGGGAAAGTGAGAAATCACCACAATCCCTTCTCCCCCTCTGGGGATTTCGGCCTCATCCACATGAGGCATGGTTTTCAAACCATTAGGTCCAAGGCTCAAACCAGGGTCAACCATGTGGGAATCTAGTGCCTTAACCACCACACCACCTGCTGGCCCCAATTATAGCTCCATTTCAAAAAGAAAATATGTAGGACATGCATCAACCAATTACATTGTATAGGTTTAATTTTGTTTCTGATTTTACAAAACATTTGAAATTTTTATCAGACAATTGGGAGTATTTGAACAGTGACCTGATATTTTGTAACAATAATGAATTATTATTTTTAGAATGTAATAATTTTATGGGCATATTTACAGAAATAAACTCTACTTTTAATAAATGAATAAGGAAATGATACAATTCCTGCAACTGGCTTCCAAATAATCTAGGTGGGCACAGCAAAGGCACTGATGAAAGAAGATGAGATGCAAGATCCTAGTTACTGAATTTTCCTAATGAAGTAGTTCTTAAGTGCAATAATGTTATAAAAATAGAATTACTTCATTTTGTTAAAAAAAAGGAACAGATATACATTTAAAAAATTCTATGTCAGAAGAGCCAAGGTAAATATGGAAACTCAGCCTAAAAGTTGTTTTTTCTTAATTTTTTATATTTAATCTTTTTTTTTTTTTTTGCTAGAAGATGCGTGCACTCACCAAAGAGAGACAGAAAAATAGAGAGAGAGGGAAAGAAAAAGCAGCCTCCATCGGAAATGGTCATGCTGCAATCCTTTCTCTGCCATCTCCTTCTCCATTGGGCATTTTGGGCATGTATGCACACCTGCCCCAGGTGTTTCTCAAGTCACCAGATCCAGCACTCAAACTCTGTATTTAGCCACATGGGATCTAGCTTTAAACACCAGGTCACTGAGCTATACCAAAAGTTGCTTTTTCTGTTTCCAGGAGAGGTGTGAATGCACTCCCTGACATATTAATTAGAAATTCATCAGATCACTAAGATAGCTCTAACCTAATATTAAGGTATCAAATCTTGAATGCCTAAGCCATTATTAAGACAGTCATCATAAACTAGTATATTAATCTAGAATATTTAAGTTTGATATTTAAGTTTGATACAAACTTTGGTCCAGTGGTCTTCTAATTTTCTGTATTCTGTAGCTGTTATTAGAAATATTTGATGCCATCTGGTTTTAGAAATTTCCCTTTTATGATTATACAGCATGAATTTTATTGCATATAATCTTTTTATTCTTTATTTTATTTCCTTTTTTTCTTCCAATCATTGTACATCTTTACAGCATAAAAAATGGATTTTCTCAGCATGAATACATTGTATATTAGTCCAGTCAAAGATATTAACATATACATCATCACCAGATAATTTCCCATTTTCATGTTTATTAAATGATTTTGCTTCTTTTTTTCTCCCCCCTTGATTTCCTCCCTCCCTCCTATTTCCCCCCATTGTTCATTCTCTTTTCTCACTGTCTCTGTTGTCTACAGTTGCTCTCTCCATGCCTTTATACCTTCCAATTTTTCAGTTTCTGTCATAGAAAGCAGACATTCAGCATATACTAAGCAGGGACATACAATGTTTATCTTTCATAGTCTGGCTTGCTTCACTCAGCATTAAATCTTCCATATTTGTCCACTTTTGATCAAATGCCAGAGTCTCATTGTTTTTTATGGCTGATTAGTATTCTATAATGTGCATGTACCACACTTTTTCAATCCATTCATCTGGTCTGGGACTTTTGGGTTGATTCTATATTTTAGCAATTGTGAATAATAACACAATAAACATAGATGTCCAAGTACTTCTCTGAATGAGTGTGTTCCTATCCCTTGGATAGATATGCAGGAGTGGAATTACTAGGTCATATGGTAGTTTTGTCTGTAGGTCTTTGAGTAATTGCAATATTGTTCTCCACAGTGGCTGTACTAATTTACATTCCCACCAACAGTGTAGGAGAGTTCCCTTTTCACTGCAGCCTCACCAGCACTTATCATTGTTTATTTCTATAATCTTAGCCATTCTGACCAGGGTTAGGAGGTATCTCATTGTGGTTTTGATTTGCATCTTCCCTCCCTTATGATAAGGGACGTTGATCAGTTTTTCATATGCTTTTTGGCTGTTCATATGTCTTCCTTAAAGAGTTATCTGTTCAACTCTTTTTCCCACCTTGTAATTGGATTATTTTATGTAATCTTGCCTCAAATTCTTGAAAATACAAATATGTTTGGGTGGAAGTAATAGATGCATATACAAGATCTTATTACAGAGTACTTAATCGTTGTAAGCTACAAGGTCCTACTATAATAGAGTTACTTTCATTAATGAAAAACACATCCTCCTGATGTATATTGTCTTCAGTCATTTAGGATGTCTTTGTTCTTCTTTCCCAGGAAAGTCATGGATGATAAGAGCCTGAAAAAGGGAGACAGGGTCAAGAAGCACAGAGTCATGAGAAAACCAGTAGACCAGGACCAGCTTGGTTTGACCAGAGCAGGAGGAAGTCAGAAGCAGATAGACTGGGGAAGGTCAAAGCCAAGTGTGGCCACTCAAGTTTACAGAACAGACATCTTGGCCCTGCCCTATCTGTGATGGTGCATCTTTAAGGGCTGCCTTTCAGGAGCTGACTACAATTGCATTGCTTTTTTTTCCCCTTGCTCTTCTGAATGAGTAAATTCCTGGTTTTGCTTCATCAGAAACTCATTCTGAGCTTAAAGTCGACCTTCATATTAATCAAGTGTGAAATATAGATTCAGCTGGGCAAATTACAGAGATAATATCATAAACAATTGGACCAACTGACTTCTGAGGGAGATGTAGAATTGTTTGTTAAGTTTTCAAGTCTTATTTCTTAACATGAGCTCAAAGACTTTTTTTTACCATGTATAAAATAATTTACATGTTTCTTTGTTACAAGGTTTATAGCATGGTTTATTATTGAAATAGATTTGAGAATAAAATGAGAAAAAGACATTGCTCCCTAAATTATAAAAAAAGTTAAATACTATCATAATAGAAATGACTTATTTTCTTTTTAAATGCCAGAGGGCAGAACGAGCTGGTGGCATGAAGTTTTTATCACTGGACTCCCATGTAGTCAACCACAATTGGAGTCCTGGACCAGTGGCTTAAACTCACACCAGGTACATGTGTGCACATACCCAAAATTCTTTTTTTTTTTTAATCCTTCAAGCTTTTATTTAAGTGCAACAATCCAGGATGGATTTTAGATCTTGTTGAAGGCAGCAACATCCATGGACTGCACATAGTCCTCAAAAGCAGTGATCTGCTCCTCCAGCATGTCTGCTCCAACATTATCATCGTCAACTACACACTGTATTTGAAGTTTTTTAATTCCATATCCCACTGGAACTAATTTAGTTTTGGGTGCTTTTGGGGTGTGCCTATTGTCACTGTTTTGTCCTTAGGGATACAGAGTTTTGTACTGTGTACAAAAATCAGGTGTGATATGGTTCCTTGAGGCTTAATTCTGGCTTAGCGTTCAGTGTGTACTTAACAGCATGACTCTCAATGGTGGGTCTCTATGAACATTTCTCA